>NC_025993.2:173494597-174094597 GCF_000442705.2 Elaeis guineensis | reverse complement strand
GTCACAGCATTGAATCGACTTATATGGTCTCGTAAAGATTCATTCTCCCTCTGCTTGATGCTAACGAGAAGGTCCTAATTATACTGCTATCATTGGCTGCTAATGAAGTGCGTGATGAAAAGCCGACTCAATTGATAGAATGAATCCACAGAGCCCAACTGTAGATTAGAGTACCAGTGATGAGCTGCCTTCCTCAGAGTTGAAGGAAAAGCTCGATAGAGAATTGCATCACTGGCTCCTTGCAGAAGCATCAAGGTTCGAAAATTCTCTAGATGATCCATCGAATCGACAGTTCCATTATAGGGCTCTATCTAAGGCATTTTGAACCAAAGTGGAAGGGCCTCATCCATTATCCTCTGAGTGAAAGGTGGGTCGACATTAAATCCCAAGTCATCCTCCAATTGCTTCGATGCCTGAAGTGCGTCTAACCATTGTTGCATTTCTTGGAGCTTCTTCTCTATCTCGTCTTTCCAAGTTTGTCGATGCCAAGGAGAAGCATGACCTGGGTCGAGTTCTTTCTAGAAATGGGGGTAGAAGATCTCCTCGAGCGGTAACAGGGTGGGCTTGGAGGTCGGCTATGGTGACTAGCTCCCGCCCTTAGGCTACAAGGGAGCTGATTTGCCGATCTTCCTCTTATAGGTTGTGGGTCTTCTGAAGCGGGGGGTGGCTCCATGTTTTGTTGTATCTCCCTCACCGCAGCCGAAAGTATCTGCACTTATCGAACAAGATTGTTATATTGATCGTGGAAGATTATCGATGCCGTTGGTGTCATTAGTACTACTGGTGTCGTCGGTGCTGCTGTTGAAGGGTTCTCCTATGTCGATGGTGGTGGTGCATTGGTCGGTTGGATATTATTGACCCATCGACCATTGAAGCATTATGATGCATTTGATGCTTTTCTATGTGCCCTCATGGTGATCGATGTTGAACCTCTTCTCCTCTCAAAATAGGACCTCAAGACTAGCCTTGAAATAAGACTTCAAAACTGGTCAAAGAGGGCCCTTCCTCTAGCATCAAATGTTGCTGTCGATCTCCTCGCCTGAGGTCGTACGCTGAGATAGATGTGATTGATGCAAATTCATAGCTGAAACTTCATTCGAGCACCTGCAAAACAAGTCCATATCAGAGGGATAACTTTGGTGTAGACCCTCCGACGTCTAAATTAGGAGATGAAGAATGATGAGAGAAGAGAGCGAGGAGTCGATTGCCTACCTTGAAGGATCCTGGAGCCTTTAATTTATAGGAGAGGAGTTTGAGATGTATCCATCTCGAAGTTCCGATGGTTTTCAAATTTATCATTTGGATAGATTTGAAGGAGGATTTTTCTTTCATAGGAGATTTGATTGCGGAAGAGTCATACCTTATTTGGACTTTTTCAATTTGGAGGAAGGATGAATCTGTTGGTGGAGGGATAGGTCGACTGTAGCCGATCTAGGATAGATCGATCAAGCTGACCTAGAATAAGTCATCATGGCCGAGGTACCGGAGTTCATGGAGACAATTAGATTATCCTCTGATTGGCATAGGTCAGCCAATACGAGCTACTTCAAATCGTCAAAAGTCGAGGTCATAAAGATTGGAGTGGATGTCGATTTCTAGGTGCTGGAGGAGGTCGGTCGGGGATGATCTAAGATAGATTGTCTGAGGCTGAAGAACTGACATCCACTGCTAACAAGGAATCTGATTTCTTATCACATCTGCATCTATGTTAGGTCATCCATTTCCTATAGCTCGATCTTGATCAAGATTGTATTGATCGAGATCGAGGTACAGATCTACAATAGCTACCAAGAATGGTCAGTTGTGGCTCCTCACTTGCCAGAGTTCATTTGACAGAGGACCCTCTGATTCCTATATTAGATAGGGATTTTAAGAACTATAATAACTCAGAATCTCACTCAACAAGGATCAACAAAAGGTATGATTTAGATTCCTAAATTTTGTATGAGTACCCAAGATCTCCTATATAAATAATCATTGTGGGACTAAACACACATCTACACGAGTCTTTACATATTCTTCTCATTTAAACCCCAGCATCCTTACTAGGCTAAAAATTTAAATCCATTTAAATCCAATCATAAATACTACGATCAATCTATGGTCAGTCCCAATGGACTCATGCTGTGGCATCTCCTAATCCATATAGGCTATAGGTCGGATCAGCTCGAATACAATTTGTAATGATCAATATAGGACCTCAACTAAAAAAATTAGCCAAAAGATATTATTTGAGTTTTGTATAAATATCCAATGTCTCCGTGACAAATAACTAGTATGAAACTAAGCACATGCCCTTATGAGTCCTCACAACAATGAATTTGAGAGTAAGTGGGTGTAAGTGAGAAAAGCATAGAGAAAGTGAACCTAGAGGTCCTCAAATGCTATTTATAGATGATACCAATCAGCATTCATTATCGAGTAAGACGAACGCATGCCCTAACTACTGGATAACTGCCTGCCCATTACATGCATCAACTTAACTGCACACGCAATCATGGGCCATGGTATAACCATCAACTTAACTTTTCAGGATTAAGAATTTAACACCTTGGTTGGGAGACAAGAATAGAAGAGAAGAAAAAAGAATGAGAGAGAAAGTTAATACTTTCTCTTGATTGAGAGTTTTCTTATAAAAAATAATAAAGAAAAAAAGAAAAATAGAGAGAATATAAATCTCCTCAAATTTGTAATTTTTTTCTCTTCCAAATCAAATAGATTTGAAAAGAAAAAAATTGAGACTTAGTGAATTTTTTATAATTTCTATCTTATCTTTTTAATAATAAATAATAAAATTAATATTATATTTCAATTCTATGGCTTATTTCAAGCCTCCCACCAATTGAGACTCCTATGGATGGAAAAAATTAATGAAAACAAAAGGAAAGATGGAAAAACTTAAAAGCTAAGATCTTTTCTTAGATTGCTTTGTTGGATTTTTTGGATTTCTTTAAAAGGTATAATAGTAAAAGAAGGTTATAATATTTTCTTTCTTTCTCTTTCTTTTTTGTTTTCAATCAAGAAGAAAAAAATTATTTTTTTTTTCTTTAAACTTTCAATCAAGAGGAAAGAAATACACTTTCTTTCTTTTCTTTTCTTTTTTCTCTTTATTAATATTTTTTTTCTTTTCTTTTCTTCCCCAAACTCTCAATGAAGGCGTAAGTGGTTTTATAGGACCTTTAATGAAGGTCATGTGGTGAACTCTAATTGGCCAGTTAGATGATGTTAGCTAAGGTCGAATCCAAAACATCACTCATTATCACTTATCTGCCAAGTATACTTCAATCCTGGAAAGAAGAGAATCTCTAGTATGTACTCTAGGAATGCGCAAGTCATAGCAAAAGCCCACCCTTTGTAATCAAAAATGATACAAGAGGGCCAGAATAAACAACCTAGAAACCAAATCAAGTGATAAAAAAGAAAAAAAAATGCACACATATTGATCTATAAACTAGTTGCTTTATTTTTTGCTACTCCTAATTAGATATGCAACCACCTTTATAACATCAGAGTGAAGCATATTACCACTAAGCAAATTCTAGAAAAGTTTTAACGTAAAACTATTTTTAAAGGTGAAAGTGAATAGGATAATATCCATTTGGATCTATTTTCATATTCAAATCTATCGAGATATGGATAAAAATTTAAGCATCTAACTAATATCCATAGTTGTATTCATATCCATAAAAAAAATGATATAGATATCGATAAAAATTTTCTAATTGGTATTCAAATATCTGATTCTATTTTATAATCCTACTTAATTTCTTATAACACTAATAAACTTTTTATAAGATATGTAATTACATTGGTATACTATTAACTTGATTTATCATCCACTTAGTAATATTTTTGATTCTACAATTAAAGAATAAATTATGTTTCTGATCCCTGAACTAAGTCAGATTTTTTTAAAAGATCCCTAAACTATAAAATTTTAAATTTTAGTCCTCTAACTATCTGAACCGATTTAATATTGCTTTCATGTGTGATTTTGATGATTTTTTCTCATTAGAATCTGATGTGACAAAATTTGATGCCCATATAGAGTATTTTTTGCTTGCATATCTCAACAGATATTGACGTGGCTTAAAATATTTTTAAGCCACATCATCTTCTTCTTCCTTGTTTTAAGCCACGTCATCTTCTTCTACTCCACATTTCAAAATCTCTAATGTCTCATCTTTCCAAACCTTCATCTTCTTCCTCAAATCTCTCATCTCCCATCTCTCTTTTTCTCATTCCCAAAATCCCAATGGAAAAATAAGGAAAAGAAGGAAATTTCTTTCCTCTATGGTCGGCCCCATTCTGCTCTTCCCTCACAACCATTTTTTCTTTATTTTTTACTACTCTATCTCACTGAATTCTCTCTACCCATCCCTTTTTAAATCTCTCATCTTCCATTTATCTTTTTGTCATCCCCAATACTCCAATGAAAAAAAGAAAAGAAAGAAAAACCCCTTTTCCACCATGACCCCATCCTCCTTCACTCGATTCTTCTTCTCCATTCATCTCCCATCGCCTCCCCCCAACACCTCCTGCCAAGCCGACATTGATTTCATTCTCCTCCCATTTCAAACCCTCCTTCCTCCATGGCCCCATCCTCTTCAAAGAAGAGAGACTGGAGAAAGAAGAAGAAAAAAAAATACGATGAAAAAAAAGAAATAATGCCATATAAGCGCCACACCAATATTTTTTTAGATTTTAATATCACATAAGCACCATATAAGCATTAGATGTTGCCGCCTCAAATTTTCGATGAGAGAAAATTAATGGAATCATGTCTGAGGGTAACATTAAATCGGTTCAGATGGTTGGAGGACTAAAATTTAGAATTTTGTAGTTCATGAACCATTTAAGAAAATCTAACTTAGTTAAGGGACCAGAAATATAATTTATCCTAAAGTTTAATTATCCAATCTATATTCATATTTATATCCATACTTTTAGTATCCGACTTGTATCCATATCCTCTTAAAATAAATATAGATATAAATTTTTACATCTGACTAATATCCATATTCATATTTATATTCATCAAGTGTTGACCCCAAGGATTGATTTTGATGAATAACAAAATATTTGAGTATACGTTTGGACTAATGAGCTCTTCAAGATCATGTTTTAGGAAAAATTACAGAGTAACAAAAGAAAAATCCTACAATGCAAATTGAGAACAAATAAGAAAAATTTAGTAGCTTTTAAAGCATGTTACACATCTCAAATAAGATCGGAGAAAGATATTTAAGATCTAAAATTGAAGAGAATTTAATAGAAAAAGATCATAAAAAATTCAATGAAAAGACCTTTGAGTCGACTCAAGATTATTCTGAGTTGACTTAAGCTGAGACGGCACGTAAAAAGTATTTTGACATGCAAGAGTTTCAACCGACATGCTCTTAAGCCGACTCAAGCTAGGCTCGAGTCGACTCAATGAATAGTAATAGAAAAAGTAAAGTTTCAAAGCAGAAAAATTTCGAACGAGCTGAGGAGTCGAGTTAACTCGAGTTGCTCAAGTCGAAGTCTCAGGGTGCAAACAAAAAACTATATTTTTGGGATAAAAATTTGAAGCAGACTAGCAAGCTAGTTGAGTCTACTCGAGGAACATCAAGTCAACTCCATGCTCAAATTGAGTCGACTCAAAGGTCAGTCGAGTCGACTCAAATCTCAACGGCTAGTTCTGCAGAATTTTCAGAAATATACAGTCCACTTTTCAATGGCTATATTCGGTCTTCTAACGGTCTGAAACGTCTCTCCAGTCTAGCAAACATTGAAAAACACCTATAAAACTTATGGAGACTAGACTTATCATATCAATCATTGAGAGAAAGCAAAAAGTTAAGAGCAAAAGTTCAAAAGCATTGAAAAGAAAGCATACACTTTCCAACCACTTCAAACATCAAATCAAAAGATTTTCTCTAGAAAGAAGACAAGCTCATCTACTTAAAAGCTTCCATAAAAGAAGATTCAAGAGCTTCATCGACATGTTTGCTCATTAAAGAAGCTTTTTATTTTCAATTGTTGTTTTACTTTTGTCTTTATTATAACTAGCTTCAATAGGATTTTGAAGCTAAAGAATAAGCCTATCCAAGCCAGAAAATTAGATTATAAGCCAAAGGTTGACTTGTTTATTGGTTGCGGTTGGTAATCCATTATAAAACCAATTAAATTTTGGATAGTGAGCTCAAAAAATTATTCGAGTGTAATCTTAGACAGATTATAGTGAAATTTTCAAGTGGATCTTAGTAAGTAGGCTAGGTGCAAAGAGCACCGAACCACTATATATCGTGTGTGTTTATGCTTGTGTTCTTTTTTCTAGCTTCTCTTGCATTTATATTTCTGCATACTTGAAGTCTGCACTCATCAATGCTTCATTAGTTTTTAAAACAGTAGATTACTTATTTAAATTTTGAAAAATTTAATTCATCCCCCCCTCTTAGGTTGTCTTACTAGGCAACAAGTACTATCAGAGCCCAGTACTTACTTATATTTGATTTAACAATCAAGAGTTAAGATCAAATTGCAACCTAAATGAGTGTATCTCTTATCGAAGGACAATCAACCAACCGTCTACCTTTATTCAATGGAACAAACTAGACTTATTGAAAAGCATGCACGTGCATTTACATTCAAGCACTTGATTATCAACTTTGGAGAGTTATAATCAAAGATCCACACACTCCCACAATCAAAGTAAATGGTAGTGAAATTCTTAAATTCGAAGAGGATTAGGATGAGCATGACATGAGAATGATAGAATTAAATGCTAAGGCTATGAATGTTCTATATTGCGCATTAGATCCTAATGAGTTTAATAGAATTTCTACATATACGTCAGCTAAAGAGATTTAGAATAGGTTAGAGGTCACCCATAAGGTTACCAATCAAATAAAAGAGTCCAAAATAAATATGCTTGTGCATAAATATGAGTTATTTAAAATGAAAGTAAATGAATCTATTTCTGAAATATTTACTAGATTCACTGATATTATCAATGGTTTGAAAAGCTTAGAAAAATCTTATTCTAACAGTGAGCTTATTCACAAAATTCTTAGGTCACTTTCGAAGGCTTGGAAAGCGAAGGTCACCACTATTCAAGAAACCAAAGACCTTAACAAGCTACCATTGAAAGAACTTCTTGAGTCTTTAATGACTCTTGAGTTAACCATGAGGCAAAATGTAGAGGAAGAAATCAAAAAGAAGAGGACTATAGCTCTTAAGACTACAACCTCCAAGAATGATGATAGTGAAAAATCTAATGAAGAAGAGGAAGAAGATGATTTGGCACTAATGGCAAAAAAGTTCAAGAGATTCATGAAAAGAAAGAAGCAAAATTTTAAGAGAATGATACTTAAAGGAGAATCAAGCAAAGATAGGGAGAAGGAGAAAGATAAGAAACTTTCCACATATTTTGAATACAAGAAATCCGATCACTTCAAAATGGACTACCCTCTTCTCAAGAAATCAAGCAAGGAGGTCAAAAAGAAGGCAATGATGGTAATATAGAGCGATAGTGAGGACTCAAGCTCCGATGAAGAAGCATAAGAAGTTGTCAACCTATGCTTGATGGCTCATCAAAAAGAGGTAAATGCTGAAACTTACTTAGATTTTACTTTTGATGAGTTAGAAGAGGCATTTACAGATCTTTTGACTAAATTTAATAAAGTAAGATTGACAAACAAAGAACTTAAGAAGCAAAATCTTAATTTGATTCATGAAAAGAAAAAGATTTCTGAAAAAGTTAGTTCACTAACTTGTGAAAATTAGAAATTTAATGATGAACTAAAGAAGATTAAACTATTTATAGAAAAATTCACTTATATCTTTGAAAAACTGTATATGTTATTAAATAAACAAAAAGCTATTTTTAACAATGCTGTATTAGGATTTAAACCCTAAAAGAAGCAAAAATTACTAAAAAATCTATTTGTTAAAGCTTCAACAAATCCTACTTCAAATATTTCATGCTATTGTTGTGGAAAAATTGATCATAAATCTTATGCATGTGATTTCAAAAAATTAAATAGAAAAATAGTTAAAATAATTTGAATTCTAAAAGAAATCATGAGTACTAACCCTAAAGGACCCAAGATGACTTACATACCTAAAAATTTTACTTCATTTTCTTGTGTAGGAGTGTCTTGCAGCTTGAAAGGAGAAAAAGCTTTGGTATCTTGATAGTAACTGTTCAAGGCACATAACGGATGATAAATCTTAATTTGCCACTTTTGAATCTAAAGATGGAGGAGTGGTTACATTTGGAGATAATAGAAAAGAGCATATCATTGGTGTTGGTAACATTCATATCACTCTCTCTACTTCTATCCAAAATACATTATTAATTGATGGATTGAAACATAATTTACTTAGTATTAGCTAATTTTATGATAAAAAATTTGAAGTAACTTTTAAATCTTTATTATGCATAGTATCTAGTCCTAATGATAATGGCATTATGTTCATTGGACATAGACATGACAATGTCTACATGATGGATCCAGATGATCTACACATGAAGAATGATCAGCGTCTTGTAGCAATGGAAGCCAAAGTTAGTGAGACTAGTTGGTTGTGGCATTGTAGATTAGGTAATGCTAGCATGGATTTACTTTTAAAACTCACTAAGAAAGATCTTGTTAAAGGTTTATCAAAAATAAATTTTGAAAAAGATCAAATTTGTGATACTTGTCAATTTGAAAAATAAACTAAGAATTCTTTTAAACCAAAAGGCATGATTTCAACATCTAGATCTTTAGAATTACTTCATATGAATTTATTTGAGTCCACTAGAACCACAAGCTTAGGAGGTAAGAAATATAGGCTTGTAATTATAGATGATTTTTCAAGATTTATTTGGATAATATTTTTAGCACAAAAAGATGAAGCATTTAAAGTCTTTACCAAATTTTATCAAAAAGTTTTAAATGAGAAGAATACTTTCATTGTATGCATTCGTAGTGATCATGCTATCAAATTTAAAAATTAATATTTTAAAAATTTTTATAATGATAAAAAAATTGATCATAATTTTTCTGCACCTAAAATACCTCAACAAAATATAACGGTAGAAAGAAAAAATCATACATTATAAAAAATGGCATGCACTATGTTATGTGAAGGTAATTTATCTAAATATTTTTGAGTGGAAGTTATTAATACTGCATACTATATTTTAAATCATGTATTAATTAGACCTATTCTAAAGAAAATACCATATAAACTTTGGAAAGAAAAAAAATCAAACATAACTATTTTCATATTTTTGGTTGTAGATATTTTATACTAAATAATGAAAAATATAATCTAAAAAAATTTGATGCCAAGTCGGATGAGGATATCTTCTTAGGATACTTCAAATCAAGCAAAGCATATAGAGTCTTCAACAAAAAAACTCTTATTGTTGAAGAATCTATCTATACAGTTTTTGATGAATCTAATAACAAATCTTCTAGAAAGAAAAATGCTTTAAATAAGGATGTAGATATTCTCAATAACAAGATGGATAGCCCCACATTAAAAGATGATTCACCTCAAAATAATGAAAAAGACCTAAGAAAAGAGGATGAAGAAGAAAAAGATGAGGAGCCCACTCCAAGTCTAAAAGAACTATCAAAAGAGTGGAGGTATACACATGGACATCCTAAAGATCTTATTATTGGTGATCCATCACAAAGGATAAGAACTCGATCTTATTTTAGAAATATCAATAATTATTTAGCTTTTGTGTCACAAATTGAATCTTAAATAATAGAAGAAGCTGAAAATGATCATTGTTGGATAAATGCTATGCAAGAAGAATTAAATTAATTTGAAAGAAATAAAATTTGGATACTAGTTAATAGACACAATGACCATCCTATAATTAGAACTAAGTGGGTGTATAGAAATACATTAGATAAACATGGCACCATCATTAGAAACAAAGGTAGGCTAGTGGCTAAAAGATACAATCAAGAAGAAGATATTGATTTTGATGAAATCTTTGCCCCAGTAGTTAGATTAGAAGTAATTGGGCTACTACTTGTATTTGCATATCTTATGAACTTCAAATTATATCAAATAGATGTTAAAAGTATATTTCTTAATGATTTTATATCTAAGAAAGTGTATGTTGAACAATCACCTGATTTTGAAGATCATGCATTTGGACTAAAACAAGTCCCACGTGTATAGTATGAAAGGTTAAATAAATTTTTGTTACATAATAAATTCACTAGGGAGAATGTTGGTAAAATATTATTCTTAAAATGAAAAGATGATAATCTATTGATGGTGCAAATCTATATGGAAGATATTATCTTTGGTGCTACTAAAGAATCTTTTTGTCAAGAATTTGCCAAGCTTATGCAAAATGAGTTCGAGATGAGCATGATGGGAGAGTTGAACTTTTTTCTCGAACTTCAAATCAAGCAAAGTGAAGAAAGAATCTCCAGCAACCAAACAAAATATACAAGAAAAATACTTAAGAAATTTGGAATGAAGAATTCAAGATCGATTGGCACACCTATGAGTCCCTCCTATAAGCTTGACAAAGATAAAAGGGGTAAGAAAGTGGATAATAAATTATATAAAGGTATGATAGGCTCTCTATTTTATTTTACTACAAGTAGACCAGATATTATGCTGAGTATTTACATGTGTGCTAGGTATCAATCAGGTACTAGAGAATCTCATTTACTTGCTGTTAAAAAATATCACGCCCCCGACCCGAGATCGTGAATTGAGGATCGCGGCAACCGCCGCATACTCATGAAGAACTCTCTCCATAAGCATGCAAGGCATCTCATCACGATATCAATGCATCACAGCAGAATAAATTCAAATAATTATTATTCAACTGTAATTCAAGTAATTAAATCAAATATCTTACATCTAATAAAATTTTTGCTAAAAATAAAATAATAGATCTAAGTTCAATGAAGTTGACAATGCTAAATCTCGTCTCTAAAAGCTCTGTCCCAATATTTCTTCCCACGCTCAAAATTAATTATCTGAATCTGAAAAATAGAAAGAAAGGTAATGAGCTAGACAGCCCAGTAAGTAACAAATATCTCAACTAGATATTTTATAACTTTCAAGAACAATGCTGCAAATAAACATAAAAATATATTTCATGCTGATTTAATGCAAATCCAATAATTTCAAATATTCACATATAATATAATCATAAATTCGATTTGATTCAAAATACTCGAAACTCAACAGCCTCGACTATGACCAATGTTTAACCCCCATTGGTGGGGTCCACAGAATACCAGCGCACAACCCCCACTGGCAGGGTCCACAAATACCAGCGCACAACCTCCACTGGCAGGGTCCACAAACACTAGCGCACAACCCTCACTGGCAGGGTCCACTGAGTACCAACGTATCATCCCCATTGACGAGGCCCACTGAAACATAGTTAGGCTGAGAGCAAAAATCCGATCTGTATCAAAACACTTTGTATCATAATATATCATAATTTTTCACTGAACATGTGCATAAATGGACGTATCATAATATTTCAAAAAGCACTTTTCTATCAAAACATAATTTCATAAATCATGCATAATTTCAGAGAATAATTATTTATTTTCAAAATAAATATGAAATATCTCGAGAGGATGATTCATAACTTACCTTTCACAGAGCACTGAATGAACAGATCGACTAACTTCTAGGAGATTCTTCCGTGCCTATTATTCAAAATTATATTTTTTACATTAATTTTAATTCAAAATTAAATCTAACAAATCTCAAAATCAAAACCTCATTTAAAATTAGACTCTTCGCTAAACTTGATCAAAATCATCAATGAAGCCTTCCACTTCGCTAATCCTAGAGGAATAACTTTAGAGAGAGAGAAATCCATCAAGAGAGAGAAACAATCTAGAGAGAGAAAATTTTAGAGAGAGAAAGTCCAATTCCAGAGAGAGAAAGTCAGGGTTCAGACTGAAAGAAGAGAGAGAAGAGAGAGAAACTCTCTCTCTCATCATTTTTCTTTTATTTTTTATTTATTTATTTATTTGTTTATATATATATATATATATTTATTTATTTATTTATTTTCTTTTCTTTTCTTTTCTTTTTTCTTCTTTTTCTTCTTTCTCTTTTCTTTTTCTTCTTTTTCTTTTTCTTCTTTCTCTTTTCTTTTTCTTCTTTTTCTTTTCTTTTCTTTTTTTTTTCTTCTTCTTCTTCTCGGCTCTTCCCGCGCCGGAACAGGGGACCGGCGTCCCCTCCTTTTGTCGGGCCGTTCAGGCCACGGCCGCCGCGACAGAGACCGGCGGTAGATGGGGGCCACTCCCCCGATCACGGAGGAGTATGGCCGGCGGTCGATTACGATCGCCGGCGCTGAAAAATCAAAGAAAAAGAGGCTAAAAAACAGGGTCTCTTTCCCGATCGAAAATCGGCGACACTCGTCGCTGGCCGCCTCAAGCAAAGGTATGGGAAGATAGGGAAGGAAGAGAGGAAGGAAAGGAAGACTCACCCCAGCCTCTGGTGACCTCACCGGCGAGCAATCACGACGAGAAACCGAACGGTGTCCGCGGCTTCGATCGAGAAAAATGGAGAGAAAGAGAGAGGGAGGAGGCCGATGTTCGGTCTCAAGGGAGAGGGGGTCTTCTTATAGAGGATCCTAGGACTTCGAGAGGTCCTAGGACTCCCAAATCACTCGGGTTTCGCCAGAGAAGAAGACTCCTATCGGGAGTCTTCTTCCCGGTTTGAATCCTCTGTTTTTTTTTTTTTTTTTTGGGCTTGGGTCTGCTGGGCTGGGCTTGGTTTTGGGCTATGACATTCTTCATCCCTAAAAAAAAATTTCGTCCTCGAAATTTTTTTCTTGCCTGAGTCTTCATAGTTTCTTACTTGAATCTCATCTACAAATATTTCAATATTCTAATTCTTGATATAAATTCATTCTTAAATCATTTCATAAGAAAAAAGTCAATACATTAATTTCGATCTGAAATGGAACCATTCATTTTCTTATTTATCAAGATCAATATCTCAAAGATTTTCAATATTTCAAAATTTCGAAATTATGATCTCATTTTTTATAAAATAATATTCAATATCTCATGACTCAAGTCAAATCTATCTGAATAGAAGAAGGTCAATGTCTCTATTCTTGCATAAGAACTTCATTCATCATCATTCATTCATTTATTTATTTATTTTAAAATATTAACCACTTTTAATTCCAACCCATCATAAGATAGAAAAAGCATACTTCTATGAATCATATGATGACATCCCAATTAATCAAAATTCAAAAATATTTCTTCTTATTCGTACTTTCAAAATTCAAAAACCTTATTAGATTTATTTATCTATTTGTTAGGATATATGTATTATGATGCTCATACTTTAACGTCCTAATATTCCTAATGTTTACCCACCTACACTCATACTATGTCAAATTCTATGTGTCATAATTTATCCACTTATGCTCTGATACCATATTAATTGTCACGCCTCCGACCCGAGATCGTGAATCGAGGATCGCGGCAACCGCCGCATACTCATGAAGAACTCTCTCCATAAGCATGCAAGGCATCTCATCATGATATCAATGCATCACAGCGGAATAAATTCAAATAATTATTATTCAACTGTAATTCAAGTAATTAAATCAAATGTCTTACATCTAATAAAATTTTTGCTAAAAATAAAATAATAGATCTAAGTTCAATGAAGTTGACAATTCTAAATCTCGTCTCTAAAAGCTTTGTCCCAATATTTCTTTCCACGCTCGAAATTAATTATCTGAATCTGAAAAATAGAAAGAAAAGTAATGAGCTAGACAGCCCAGTAAGTAACAAATATCTCAATTAGATATTTTATAATTTTCAAGAACAATGCTGTAAATAAACATAAAAATATATTTCATGCTGATTTAATGCAAATTCAATAATTTCAAATATTCACATATAATATAATCATAAATTCGATTCGATTTAAAACACTCGAAACTCAACAGCCTCGACTATGACCAACGTTTAACCCTCATTGGTGGGGTCCACAGAATACCAGCGCACAACCCCCACTGGCAGGGTCCACAAATACGAGCGCACAACCTCCACTGGCAGGGTCCACAAACACCAGCGCACAACCCCCACTGGCAGGGTCCACTGAGTACCAACGTATAATCCTCATTGGCGGGACCCACTGAAACATAGTTAGGCTGAGAGCAAAAATCCGATCTGTATCAAAACACTTTGTATCATAATATATCATAATTTTTCACTGAACATGTGCATAAATCGACGTACCATAATATTTTAAAAAGTACTTTTCTATCAAAACATAATTTCATAAATCATGCATAATTTTAGAGAATAATTATTTATTTTCAGAATAAATATGGAATATCTCGAGAGGATGATTCATTACTTACCTTTCACAGAGCACTGAATGAACAGATCGACTAACTTCTAGGAGATTCTTCCGTGCCTATTATCCAAAATTATATTTTTTACATTAATTTTAATTCAAAATTAAATCTAACAAATTCCAAAATCAAAACCTCATTTAAAATTAGACTCTTCGCTAAACTTGATCAAAATCATCAATGAAGCCTTCCACTTCGCTAATCCTAGAGGAATAACTTTAGAGAGAGAGAAATCCATCAAGAGAGAGAAATAATCTAGAGAGAGAAAATTCTAGAGAGAGAAAGTCCAATTCCAAAGAGAAAAAGTCAGGGTTCAGACTGAAAGAAGAGAGAGAAGAGAGAGAAACTCTCTCTCTCATCATTTTTCTTTTATTTTTTATTTATTTATTTATTTATTTTTTTGTTTATATATATATATATAAATATATATATATATATATATTATTTATTTATTTATTTTCTTTTCTTTTCTTTTCTTTTCTTTTTCTTCTTTTTCTTCTTTCTCTTTTCTTTTTCTTTTTCTTCTTTCTCTTTTCTTTTTCTTCTTTTTCTTTTCTTTTTCTTTTCTTTTCTTTTTTTTTTCTTCTTCTTCTTCTCGGCTCTTCCCGCACCGGAACAGGGGATCGGCGTCCCCTCCTTTTGCTGGGCCGTTCAGGCCATGGCCATCGCGGCAGAGGCCGGCGGCAGATGGGGGCCACTCCCCCGGTCACGGAGGAGTATGGCCGGCGGTCGATTACGATCGCTGGTGCTAGAAAATCAAAGAAAAAGAGGCTCAAAAATAGGGTCTCTTTTCCGACCAAAAATCGACGACACTCGTCGCCGGCCGCCTCAAGCAAAGGTACGAAAAGATAGGGAAGGAAGAGAGGAAGGAAAGGAAGACTCACCCTGGCCTCCGGTGACCTCACCGGCGAGCAATCACAGCGAGAAACCGAACGGTGTCTGCGACTTCGATCGAAAAAAATGGAGAGAAAGAGAGAGGGAGGAGGCCGATGTTCGGTCTCAAGGGAGAGGGGGTCTTCTTATAGAGGGTCGTAGGACTTCGAGAGGTCCTAGGACTCCCAAATCACTCGGGTTTCGTTGGAGAAGAAGACTCCTATCGGGAGTCTTCTTCCCGATTTGAATCCTCTATTTTTTTTTTTTTTTTTTTTTGGGCTTGGGTCTGCTGGGCTGGGCTTGGTTTTGGGCTATGACAAAAAAAATTTTAGATACTTATCTGGCATACTTAATATAGGATTATGATATGATAGATTATTATCTTTTGAGTTAATTGGATACTCTGATACTAATTTTACTGGGTGTAAACTGGAAAGAAAAAGCACAAGTGGTATATGTCAATTTTTTGGAGTTAATTTGATCTTGTGGTTTAGCAAAAAATAAACTCAGTGGCCATATCTACGGTCGAGGCCAAATATAGTATTACAGAGAGTTGTTGTGCTCAATCATATGGATCAAACAATAACTTGAAGATTTTGACATTAAACTTAATAAAATTTTAATAAGATGTGATAACATAAATTACTTAAAAATTTAATTCAACACTCAAGATTAAAACACATTGAAATAAGACATCATTTCATAAGAGATCATGTTCAAATGAAAAAAAAAAAATCATTCGATTTGATCAGATCGTTAGGTGCATCTGAAAAATTTTTCTATAATAAGTTAACATAAATTTTATGTTACCTAATATGCAGCAGAATAGGGATCAAATCTCTAGTGAATAGGATGCCCGAGGTTCTAGAATCCAAAGCCTCACGAGATATGAACATACATACCCTCTACTTCATGTGCACATCAGGCTCTTTAGGAAAGAGTGATGATCTTCTTCGCATCAATCTTCAGGAGGGAACAAAAAGAGAGAGGAGATCTAATTTTCTCTCCTTAGGGACTCCTGGAAGGGTGTCTTCACGCCAAGAAACCAGCACCCAAAAAGTCCCACACGCCAAGAGAAAGAAGGCGACCCAAAATTAGTGCCCCTTATTTTTATTTGTCGCACAACACTTTCTCATCAGTGTTTTTTGTTTCTTTGTCGCACAAAAGAAGTTAATCACTAGTGAATATTAGCTCCCTCCTTTAATACATGAGGCACCACAATCTGATCCAAAGTTCTAACTAATTTAGGATATAAAACCTTATCCAAAGAAAAAAGTGTAAGAGAGAAAGGAAAGCGCCCAATTTTTTTTCATGCATGAACTCTTCTTGGGAAGAAAATTTTTTAGCACCTCCTCTCTTATTCTCTCTTCCTGTGATCTTGGATTTTTTGAACCTAATCCAAATTAGATCCAATCTGAGTCTAATTCGAACTTGATTCGAACCAGATTCGAACCAAATTTGAAGAGGCTGTCAATCCCAATCTAATTGAGATTTTGATCCAAGTCTAACTTAGATTTTTAATCTAATTAAGTCTTAATTAAATTAGATCTAATCTAAAATTAATTAGGATATGAATTTAAATTTTTATAAATCTCTTGGATCATTGATCAGATCATTATCATCCTCAGAATTAAATCTGTACCTCATGTTCAATGTTGGCTAGACATAGTCAACTGTTTAATCCCATATGACCTCTAACTTAATTCGTAATTAAGCTAATCCATTTGTTCAATCAAGTCATATGCTTCCGAATTGAACACGTAGATTTAGATCAATTCTTTCCTACTTTGTCTGACTTTGTACGTGACTCCATAGATTCGAATACTAAGCCGATAGCATACGAATTACTTTCTGTACTAATCGAACTTACTATGTAGCAATAGTTTTCGATATCCGGATAGATCAAATATTTGCAAGGCAACACTCAAGAATGTAGAAATATGGTTAAACATAGTTCATCTCTTTAATCTTGAATGCTCAGGATGACCTAGGGTTTAACTGTTAATCCTAGATTAGTCATCTACATTGTATTTTAATCTTTTTCAAATCTATGACCCATTACATGGATTGCCTCAATCGAGGTCATACTCAACTGAAATACAGTGATGTATCAACTCCTAAAATTTAGAGGGATCCATTTCATCTTGATCCCACACCGATTACCATAAGTACTTGACTGTACCTAAAAATCTTCCATCACTGAATTAGAAATTCAGATAGTCCGACATCAAAGCACAATGAGTTGCTTGCAAGCCACCACAGTGATCTCAGGTTTGAGAGATACTTATGCCCATATTCTATACGAGCTACTCTTGACAGTAGAGTACTCTACAGATGAGTCACTTGTTTAGTGACGATGTACTCTTACATCTCATCTGTATGCCATATCAGTATCTCCACACTCTTTGGTTAAGAGGACTACCAACCTATATGGTATACAATGACTTACACTCGATAAACACCATCATCCTTTAATGATGTATTATTTAATCATAAACATATTTAAGAACTATTCGATAAATCCTTCTTTATCGATTGTTATATAGTTCTAAGAACTTTATCACAATATAAGAGTTCTAAGAAGGAAGATGTACACTTGTGATAAATTATGTCAAATAATTTTTATTAATTCATAATTTATATACAAATTATAAAGAATACAATCATCCAAATAATTGGTTTTAGGATACATTTCTTAATAACTTCCACTTGGACTAAGCCAATTGGTATAGTATCTAATACCTATCTTCTATTTATGTTGGTCGAACTCTTTGATTCTGAAGGCTTTTGCAAATGGGTCGGTCAAGTTCTCTTTTCTGTTGATCTTTTAAAGATCGACATCACCTCGATTTACGACCTTTCGTACAAGGTGATAGCGAAACAAAATATGTATGATTTTCTGATGGGACTACTATTCATTAGTCCGAGCTATGGCTCCAGTGCTATCGTAACACAAAGACTGGACCATCAATGGAGAGTGCCACTCCAAACTTACTGATGAATTTTCACAACCAAATCACTTTTTTGGCAGCATCAGATGCCATATGGTACTCCATCTCACAAACTGAATTGGCTATGGTATGCTACTTGAAATTTTTCCAGCAGATCGCTGCTCTATTTAGAATAAATACATAATCTGACATACTCTTGCTATCTTTATGATCTGACTGAAAATTAAAATCACTATATCCCATAGGTTTTAAGTCAGTGTCTCCATAGATTAGCCATTGATTTTTAGTACTTCTCAAACACTTATGGATTCTTTCTACAATTTTTTAATGATTCTCATACGGATCAGACTAGTACCTACTCACTGTCCCTATGAGTATGCCACATCCGATCTTGTACATGTCATGATGTATATGATAGATCTCACTATCGAAGCATATAAGACTCTACTCATACGCTCTCTCTCTTGAGGAGTTGTCGGATAATCCTTCTTATAGAGAGTAATTAAATGATTTATCGGGAGATAGTCTTCCTTGACATTCTTCATGCTGAACTGTTTTAGCACGGTATCGATATATGTTGATTGGAGTAATTCAAGCAATCTTTAAGATCTATCTCTATAGATCTTCATTCCTAGGATGTAGGATGCTTTTTATAAATCCTTCATGAAAAACTGTGATGATAGCTATAGCTTTATATTTTATAAAGTAGGAATATCATTTCTTGTCAAGAGTATGTCATCCACATATAATACAAAAAAATAACTTTAGAACCATTAGCTTATTTATAAAAGCAGGGTTCTTTTTCGTTCCTAACGAAGCCATACATTTTGATCTTATCAAAATGTATGTTCCAACTCTGAGGTAGTTCACGAAGGGACATCCGATGTAAGATAATTTTTTCGATCTTTTAAAAAGTGGCATGAAGCATTATCACAGAAAAAAATATCTCATCATAGTCAATACTATAATATTGACAATATCTCTTGAAAATCAAACGAGCTTTACCGGTCTTCACCTTCCCTTCTATGGCTCTTTTTTTTTTAAAAATCTATCTACACCCTATGGATTTTATTCCTTCGGGTGGATCAATTAATGTCCATACACTAATGATCTCCATAAACTCCATCTCGAATTTCATGACATCAAGCCACTTCTCAGAGTCGGATCTCTATATGGCATCCATATAGATGATCAGATCCTCGTCATTCTCATCTAGTTTAACAGGATCACCGTCTCAGATCAAAAAATCGTAGTATCTATCTGGCTGATGTGATACTTTATCGAATGTCCTTAAAGGTACCTCTACAATAGGCTTCGGATTTGATCTAATCAAATTCATTTCTATATTTTCACTTGTCTATGTAGATTCTTTTACCTATCGAACTTCATCAAACTCAACCTTAGTGGCATCAGTTTCTTCACCAAAAATTTTTTTTTTCAAAAAGAATGCCTTATTGCTGATGAACATTTTTTGTTCATCAGCATAGTAGAAGTTGTATGCCCTAAACTCCTTAGGGTGTCTTACAATTAAGTACTTATCAGATTGGGATCCAAACTTATCGATCTGTAAATATTTTACATAAGTCGAACAATCCATAACCCTAAGGTAAGAGGATATCGATCTAAGTCTAGTCCATATCTCATATGGAGTTTTTATGGTCGATTTGCTCAGAATGTTGTTCAGAACATTACACGCAGTCTCAAGAGCATAACTCCAAAAGAGATCGACAGACTTGCAAATCTCATCATTAATCGAACCATGTCTAACAAAGTTCGATTCCTCCTTTTAGGAGGTATTTATTGTAAGAGAATCTCATTCTCTTTTAAATATATCAAAAATTCTTTGAAAAAGTATTCACCTCTTCGATCAGATCGAAGAGTTCTAATACTCTTCTCAGTTTGTTTCTCTACTTCACTACGGAATCATTTGAACATTTCAAATGATTCGAATTTGTACTTCATAAGGTAGACGTACCCATATCTTAATAGGTTATCTGTAAATATAATGAAGTAATAATATGCTCATTTGATGTCTATATTCATAAGTCCACATAAATCACTATGTACTAAATCTAGAACATCACTGGCTCGTTCATCATTTTTAGTAAAAGGTGATCTGATCATCTTTTCAAGAAGACAAGACTCACAGATCAGTAATGATTCACAATCATTGATGTTGAGGATTGCTTCTTTAGTTAATCTGTTTATCCTATTCTTATTTATATGACCGAACCAACAATACCAAAATTAGGCATCTATGACATTATCTATTCTAAGATATTTGTTCGATGTGTACATTACACTAACAGACTGTGATAAAATATAAATATCATCTTTTAATTGTCCACACATAACTATGACACCATTCACAATGATATCACAAATTTTTTTTTTTTATTGAAAAATTATAACCATCCTTAGCCAAAAGGCCTATGGAAATAACATTCAAAAAAAAAATAGACAAAAATGATAATCATCTAAAATAATGACATTTGAATTGAAAATAAGCTGAACTTTTTCTATAGCTAGAACTAAAACAGCTTTTCCATCTCCAACATTCAAAAATCATTCACTCTTCTCAAATTTTCTACTAATCTAAAATCTCTGCAATAAATTATAGATATGAATCGGACTTTCATTATCCAATATCCAAATAGTAGCATCATGATAGAAAAATTACAAGATATTATCATATAAGTATCTTATCCAATAATTCTTTGTTGATTCTCTTCCTAGGCCTGTTCAGATAAAAAAAACTAGACATAAAGGACAATTCCTCTTTCAGTCCCTAACTTCTTGCAAAAAAAGTATTCTGCTTAAATCTGATCTGTCTTGGACTGGTTAGTTCGATTAGGCTTAGAAGCCTTAGCATGATACCACCGCACCATATTTATCTTTTCTCTCTCTGAGGAACGATGCCTGTTGAGGATAAATCCTCCATTGTGCCAAAGGACTTATTCAACCTTTAAAGCATTTCATTTGGCTGAGCATCAACGAATGTACAACTAAATTCATCACTCATAGTAGCACTCATTATGCAATATACTGTCGTATAGTCATTGAGCCACTTCTGATACGTATCTCTAACCATTGCATCTGCATTGGGAGCTAGTACTTAAGGTGCTGGATCCATAATCATATATAGAATCCTTTCGTGCTTGAGAACTGTTCTCAACTTTCGATATCAATTATCGAAATTTAGTCCATAAGCTTGTCACTGTCTAACAGTGAGCAGAGCGATAAATTACAAGCCATCACTGAAAGAAAAATAACAAGACCTATTAGTATATGAATTATTTAATTCTAAAGACTTGTACTTTAGTCTAAAGATTCTCTCACTATTTTATACGAATTGATAGCCTTTACATTTAATTCAAAGAATTATCTCAATTTTTTAGTGGGTATTAAAATCCACACATACAGTATACAGGTCTGAGGAAAGCTCAGCCAACCCATATACATGTATAGGTATGTTCTTAACTAATTATTTTTTAAAATAATTTTTAGTAATTAATTTTATCTTAAATATTTTTTCAATAGACGAAGGCTCCCACTGAAAGTCCTAGTTAGGTCCAACCATTAATATGAACTTTCTCAGTGATTCAAACTAATGAATGATCAGGTCTAAAGAAAGCTCAGCTAACCCAACCATTCATCAAATAGTATATCTGAGTCACCATATAATGAATGATAATTCTATTATCCAAATAAATACCAGGCTCATGAGTCTGTAATACTTACCTAGACTATTGGACCAATTATCATCCATCTTAATGGGAGGCTATGATCTAGTTATCTTCATAACTAGCTCATTTTAAGGACCTAATAATTTAAAAGATTTGATTTGAGAATTTGAAAATATATTGACCGACGAGTCTTAAATCCTCTCATTAACTTCATTAAGTCATGAAAAGAACTAGATAAGCTGGTCTATTAGATTGACGAGTCTAAATCCTCCCACTGAGTTCATCAAATCATGAAGAGGACTAGAGACAAGCTGGTCTAAGAACATCTAAATCAGTCGAACTAATTTAATAGTTTGAGAATGAGAGAAGAGATCGACTTGCAGTCAAAATTTTTTTCACTAACTTCATCAAGTCATTGAATTAGACTCGAGATAAGTCTGATCTAGAGATACTTAAATCAGTCACACTGATTTACCTTAATAACATAGGTAAGCTCGAATCAGTTAGCGACCTAATCAAAATATAATCTATCAAATTGGTTAGGTAAGTGAGATCAGTAGGATGGTCTGCCTCGGCTTGCCTTAGACACCATCGAAATGGTCAGATAAGTAGACTGTCAATTAAAAATCATCGATCATATTGTCAAGCAATATTGTCAAACTTACCTAAGACATCAATTAGTTGATTAGTTTCGATTCGATCAACCAAAAGACTCGAGCTGAACCATTGAGCTATGATCCGGTCCATGTGGTATGGTCAAAAATATGAACTTGATCAAGCTACAACTTTGAAGTTGATCTAAAAAAATTTTGACCTAATCTAATTTAACTTTTGATTAGATTTAATCAATTTCTCTAATCAGTTCATATTTATTTCTAACCCTAGGTCTAACCCAGTTAGAAGATCTGACCCAAGCTAACCCACAGCCCAAATGGTTTATGAGGTATCTTAGCATCTTCAATTTTTAAATCTAGATTACTTAATTCTAAATTAAGTATGTGAAATGTGTATTTCAGTTTGTAGATCTATTCTACTAGGATTTTAAGTGTAGCATACATCATATGTCATGTAATTTTTAGATTTTAAAATCTAATTTTTATATTTATATTTAATAATTACACATGTATAAATCTGATCTAAATATAATATATACATCACATGTATCATGATAATTTTTAGATCACTATCGATTACATCATATGAAATATTCAATTTAGATCATAAAATTAATTTTTATATCTAAATTTATTTCATTAAAATTATAATAAATTATAAATCACTTTAAATCTAATCTAAATATATTTATGATCAAATAATTTTAAATTTTTTTTACTATTCTTCTTTATGAGACTTGATCACAGCGACACCCCTACATGTCATAAGAGAATCCATTGAATGGACAAGAGAGAAACTCAATCCCTACTTCTTCTTATGATTGGACGGTCAGATGATCATCTCAATTCGATTGTTGAACTACTAAGATTAAAAATCTAATTTTTAAAATTAATTGCATCTACATATACATTATCTAATAATCTACATGTGCGATATGCAGAAAAATTTAGGCGTGCACTTATGAACATGATCATATCATTCATATTTTACATCTAATCTAATTAGATCAATATATCATATATATATATTTCAGATTCGAAACTAAATTTATATAGCTTATAAAATATTCAATTCGAACCTAGAATCATATAGAAAAATAATTCAAATGCACGTATGAATGCATAGAAATAAAATTTCTGGTTAGATCTGATTTTACGTTGTGTCGAATTTTATTTGAAATTAGAGCTCAAAATCTGTCAAAATAGATTTAATACAAATCTTGATTATCTCTAACATCCAATCCAAAATATTTCATAAAAAATTATATTAAAACTGATTTAAAATAGAGATATAATTAGCATGTTAATCTAACAAAAATCTACATCAAGAAAATTTTGTTATAACAGATTTATAACAACCTTCAATTAATCATTGATTTAATTCTTGAAATCTTACTCAAAATCAGATTATAAATTTTATATTAATAGGTATAAATCAAATTTATTATCTACCATAAAAATATGATCATATATCAAATATATACATACTAAAAAAATTAATCTATGCATCCATGTATCAACCTGACTCTAATACCAATTGAAAGAAAAATTCGTTCGATCTGATCGGATTGCTGGGTGCATCTGAAAAATATTTCTATAATAAGCTAACATAAATTTTATGTTACCTGATATGCAGTGGAATAGAAATCAAATCCTCAGTGAACAGGATGCCTGAGGGTTCTAGAATCCAATGCCTCATGAGGTCTAAATGTATAGACCGACATCAGACTTCGTAGGGAAGAAGGGTGATCTTCTTTACACCAATCTTCAGGAGAGAATAAAGAGAGGGAGGAGATCTGATTTTCTCTTCTTAGAGACTCCTGGAAGGAGATCTTCATACCAAGAAACTAGCACCCAAAAAGTCCCACATGCCAAGAGAAAGAAGGTGACCCAAAATTAGCGCCCCTTATTATTGTTTGTCGCAAAACACTTTCTCATCGATGTTTTTTGTTTCTTTGTCACACAAAAGAAGTTAATCACCGATGAATATTAGCTCCCACCTTTAATACATGAGGCACCACAATATGATCCAAAGTCCTAACTAATTTAGGACATAAAATCTTATCCAAAGAAGGAAGTGCAAGAGAGAAAGGAGAGCACCCAATTCTTTTTCACGCGTGAACTCTTCTTGGGTAAAAAATTTTTAGCACCTCCTCCCTTATTTGGTTGGCCATATATGAGAGAGAATCTCTGTTGATGCGATCATGATGTTATCGTTAGGACACCGTGATTATCAATCTAATTCTGACTTCAATAAAAATTAAAAATACGTAGAAAGTAGTGAGTCGGATCGAATCCACAGAGAAGGTAATATTTTGATTTAAAATTTTTAATTTTATAAAAAAAATAAAATTTTGAAGAAAATAATTTATATCAATAAATAAAAATTAAAAATATAAAAAATAAATCGGATACTAAGATCTACTAACTAGATTCTAGCATCTACTTGTAATAAAAATAAATAATAAAAATTAAAAAATATAAAATAAATTAGTATTAAGATCTACTAACTAGATCCTAGTATTTACTTATAAAAAAATAAAAGATAAAAATTTAAAGTGTAAGAAAATAAATTTTTTATTAATTAAAATTAAAATTTAAGTACAAAAAATTTAAAAATAATAATAAAATAAAATAAAAATAAATTGTAATAAAGATCTGAAGTTGATCAACCCAGCCTCATCGAAAAGATGGTTGATGACCTCTTCATTTTTCATCGTACTCCGTAGAGCAAACTGACTTTTCTTCTTCTTCTTTTTGGATCCCTAAAGCTCTAATAATTTTTTTTTAAATTTTTTTCTAAGCTTTTCTAATGAATTTTTCTACTCTCAAGATTTATTATCAAGCTTTTTATTTATAGATGAATTTTTCATATTTTTTTCATAGGAAAAAGAGTCATAAAATCTTTAGAAATTGTTTTAATCTCCTAAGAATATTTCTGACCGTCGGATCAGGATTGAACCATCCAGATCTGCCCAAAATCCAATGTTTTAATCCTCATCAAAGTTGAATTCAATAATAGCCATCCGATCATGCTTCGAATGAGATCTGGGCCGTCAGATCGTGCAAAAAAATTTTTTAACATAGTCAGGAGTATCCTCAACTGTCCGATCACATGATAGATCGCTTCTAGACCGTCGGATCATGCAAAAGAGTCCTATTCAAAGTTGGCAACACATTTGGACTGTTGGATCTGATGATGGATGTGTTTTCGACTGTTAGATCGTGCAAAAATCTTTCTTATAAATCGATAATGGATGCTGACTATCGGATCTGGGTCAAGATGAATGTCAGCCGTTGGATCGCACCCAAAATCCTTCTCTCACTGTGAGCCACACCTGTGGATCATAAAATTATTCTCGTGGATCGTGCCCTGGCTCTGTGGATCGAGCAATCGATCCACCGTGCATCGGAGGTAATATTTTTTATTTTTTAGGATATTTTGGCTCGATTTTTACTTCAATTTTTATCTGAAAAATAGAAAAAAATATGCATTAAATTTTTCAAAAAAAAATTATTTTGATACTTAAATTATTTAATTAAATTAACATCTATTTTTTTTATAAATATACTCTAATTTTATATATTTTTTAAAATTATATATTTTTTTCAAAAAAAAATAATTTATTCATGAAATTAGATTTTTAAGAAGATGTTTGCACCATAAATTATCAAAAATATCTTTAATAAATATAAAAATATATCATTTATCATACCCTCCAACTTAAATTTTGCTCATCCTCGAGTAAAGAAAGAATTTAGAATTAAGTATCGTTTAACTTAAAGTTTTGAATTTTACCAAATAATTTTTAAAAGATCATTAATGTTCAGTAGAATGTGAGTGAGGTATGTCATTGGGGTATTAATAATCAATGTGGGAGTTAAACTAAGAATACTAATTTTTTTTTGAATTTTTTTAAATTATTCCTACCTTTATCTCCAAATCATTCACCTTCATATGGACAAGTATATTGTTACTTCTGTTCTTCATTTATTGAACTTTTTTTTCTCTTTTTTTTTTTAATATTGTACCACTATTGAATATCTCAATCCCTTAAGTTTTTTGTTTAACCCATGTAACGAGTTTTCAATCAATAACTCTGAAACCAGATAGCTTTAGGACACTAGATATAGAATACCCCTCGGACCTACTTGCTCGAATCAAATCAGCTACGAGTTAAAACTAGCTTTACAACAAAGCTTATTTATCCTTCATACCTTTTGATGCGAAACTCAATGCTTGCTTAGGCAAAGAGGCTCGGTTACTCAGCATGAAGTACTTGAAAGCTCTTCTTTTTTTTATATATATTTAAATATATGAAGAAATATATAGTTACTCTACATAAGTCCATAAAAAGTAAACTCTTCTTTGATACTGGTAGAAAAATTTAGAAATACTCAAAAAAAATTATTTAATTTTTAAACTTAACTATTTATTGAGTTTTCTTAATACTTAATCCCTCAATATCTTACAAACTCTCTAATCTGTACATCAATTTTCTTTTAAAAATACTTGATTTAACTTGATTCTTAAGTATAATCAGATGCTTAAATACTAAATACTAACTTACTCGAAGACTTTAAAAATTTAAAAATTTTTGTTATCCCCCCCAACTTAATCGACATTACCCTCAATGGAGTAGAAAAAATGAAGGATGCATATAAAGAGTAAGAAAAGGAGAGATGTCACCTGATCCAGAAGTCTTTTCAAAATTGATTCTCCCCCCAACTTAGCTAAGATTATCTTCAGATCCCTATAAAAAATACTAAGTAAGACTTGATTTACCTAAATAAAATACAAAAGATAGTAAAAAATACAAAACTGAAAATTGAAAACTGGGTTGCCTCCCAGGAAGTGCTAAGTTTATTGTCTTCAGTCAGATCATGCTGATTCTCTCACCTATCCCATGTCAAATATTGGATTGACAAATTCCAATGATTTTAGACTGTCAATCTTATGAAAATGGTCTATAATAAATTTTAATATTTTATTATCAATCTTCAGAAAGTAGTTCACATCCCTGTTCTTAATTTTAGAAAGATAGTTCACAAACCCATTCACAGACCCTTATTTATCAAGAATTTCTCTTATTTGTTCTTTTAAAATACTCATGAATTGAGTTTTTAGGTTAGGAGTTGAGTTTGAAGTAATGGGTGCTGAAAGGGTGTCAGTTGATTTTAAACATGTGTACTCAGATGTGACCAAGGGCAATTTTAGTTATGGAGGAGGTGATTTTAAAGTGAAAGAACCAGTTTTTGAGGCTGAAGGGAACAGAATTCTTGGTTTATATATCTCGGATAACTCATTCGCTCTCTTCTCTTTATCACTTAGATCAGTAACAATTTCAAACTCAGGTTCTTCTATTAGGTTAATCTCAGTACTAACCTCTTCTTTCAAATTCTCATTTTGGCTAGCATCAGTACTAACCTCACTCATCCGGACTTGATATGGATCCTTAAGAATCCTATCACTTTTAAGCTCAAAGATTACTTTGTTATTTTTAAATTAGAGATTCTTAGGTGGGATATTGGATTATTGACTAGGTCCAGGTGGTTGGTGGATGGTTGGGTTATTTTCAAAATTCGGTATTGCTTGCCTCGACAGTTGACCTAGTTTTCTTCTCATGGTAGACTCAGCTAATTGACCTATTTGTGCTTCTAACCTAGTGAGAGATTGCTGTTGGATCATAATTATTTGTTGAAGTTGGCTAAACCTATCGTCGGCTAGATTGGTCTGTTGAGAAAGTAGGAATGACGGCTGATTATAATAGGATGGCTGGATAGGCTGACTGGACTGACCACTATTATAGGCATAGAAGAATTTTGGGTCTGGACCTGAGTCTATTGTGGTCTCCAAAAAAAATTAGGGTGGTTCCTCCAATCTTGGTTATATGCATTTAAGAATGGGTCATTGACAAGATTGGAGTAACCTTGAGCAGCTTGAACTTATTCTTGGATGAAAGGTGAAAACTATGCAGCCGTAGGATATTCACTAACATGATGGGCTGGACTAGCATAGATAGAACAAATCTCCTGATAATTGGAAGATGGTATGTATTGCGTAGGAGATTGTAGACCTAGGGCTAGGCATTTATCTATAAGAAGGTCGATTTTTTCTAATTTTTGGGCTAAAATATTCAAATCGACCTTAGGACTAGAATTTGAATAAAATGATGGAAACATTGATGGGTTATAGGTGGAAGAAATAAAATATTTCTTCATCTGCCTAGGTGGTTCTTAGAATTTCTAGCTATTTTATTATTAGGTGTAACATAGATCAGCTGTTTAATTTCAGAATTAGATCTAGATCAGAAAAACTTATACCGTGCATATACCAGTGCAAACCCTAATGTGTGATTGAGTTTTTTTTTAATTTTATTTTTTAAGAAGAGAGAGAAAGAAAAAGAGAAGAGAAAGAAAGAGAGAAGTTTTAAATGTGAGATCCTTAAGAAAGCCCTCGACCTAAAGATGAAAGGTGAGAAGAATTAGTTATGGTTGAGTGTTAATTGTAATCAAGTTAGTAGATAATTAAACCTAAACATCTATGGATTTTTTAGACCTAATAGTTTGATGTAGAGTGGCTTAGTTTAGATGCAAATTGGGTATGTTTGTACTTTCTTCAACTAGCCAGATAAGAGGTGGGGTCTTGGGGGTCCCTCCGTTGCTTGCCTTAGACACCAATTGAATTGGCCAGGTAAGCTAATGGAACCAATTAAATAACCATGAGTCCACTTAGGCTGATCTTTTGAAATCTCTTATTTTAGACACCAGTTTCAGGGATGAGTCCAAACTTATGTTACACTTGACTTCACCACAATACTCAAACTAAACTCAATTGATCTTAAGGGCCAATGTCTACTGAATTTTAATTAGGTTAGGGTTAATGCGAGATGCTGGTTGGCTGTTTTTGGGCAAAGAAAGGATGATGAAATTTTTACCTTATCTTGTTCATGAGTGTTGCCCTTAAGTTGATTTGAGATGAATATGCACAATTAATTTCAAACAAGGGGTTCTATGCAACTAAATTAGATGCATGAAATTAATCAAACTTAAAAGCTTATCTTGTCTCCAGCGATCACCAAAAAAAAAATTAAGATGATGAATACTTCTAACAATTAAGTTTCTACTCTTGTCATGTAATTTTTATTAGGTTTATGTGGATGACTTTTAGGTTAATTTGCAAAAAAAATAGTAATTAATACTAAAAAAATAGTTAGGGTTAGGGTTAGGATTGATCTCACCAAGCAAAAATAGAAGCTTTCTATCTCTTTTTTTTTTTATTTTTTTTTCTGTATAAAAATAAAATAATAAAAAAATTAGTAAGCTATATTTATAAAAAATTAAAAAAATCAAATATTAAAATTATTAACTTCTCCGATAACGACGTTAAAAATTGATACGATCGCGATGTTGTCATTAGGACACCATGATTATCAATCTAATTTTGACTTCAATAAAAATTAAAAATACATAGAAAGTAGCGAGTCAAGTCGAATCCACAGAGAAGATAAGATTTTGATTTAAAATTTTTGTTTTTATAAAAATAAAATAAAATTTTGAAGAAAGTAATTTATGTCAGAAAATAAAAATTAAAAATATGAAAAATAAATTAGATACTAAGATCTACTAACTAGATCCTAGCATCTACTTACAATAAAAATAAATAATAAGAATTTAAAAAAATTAAAATAAATTGGTACTAAGATCTAGTAACTAGATCCTAGCATCTACTTGCAAAAAAATAAAAGATAAAAATTTAAAGTGTAAGAAAATAAATTTTTCATTAACTAGAATTAAAATTTAAGTATAAAAAATTTAAAAATAATAATAAAATAAAATAAAAATAAACTATAATAAGGATCTAAAGTTGATCAGTTCAGCTTTATCGAAAAGATGGTTGATGATCTCTCCACCTTTTGTTGTACTCCGTAGAACAAACTAATTTTTTTCTTTCTTTTTTTGGGTTCCTAAAGCTCTAATAATTTTTTTTTAATTTTTTTCTAAGCTTTTCTACTGAATTTTTCTGCTCTCAAAATTTATTCCCAGATTTCTTATTTATAAGTAAATTTTTTATATTTTTTTGATAGGAAAAAGAGTCTTAAAATCCTTAAAAATTATTTTAATCTCCTAAGAATATTTTTGGCCATCAGATCAGACTTGAACCACCCAGATCTGCCCAAAATCCACTGTTTTAATCCTCATCAAAGTCAAATTCAATAATAACCATCCGATCGTGCTTCGGATGAGATCTGAGCCGTCAGATCGCGTAAAAGATTTTCTTAACACAGTCGAAAATATCCTCAGCCGTCTGATCGCATGATAGATCGCTTCGGGGCTGTCGGATCGTGCAGAAGAGTCCTATTCAAAGTCGGCAATGCGTCTGGATCGTTGGATCTGATGATGGATGCATTTTCGATCGTTAGATCACATAAAAATCCTTCTTATAAATCGACAATGGATGTTGACCGTCGGATCTGGGTCAGGATGAATATCAGTCGATGGATCACGTCCAGAATCTTTCTCTCACTGTGAGCCACACCTGTGGACCGTGAAACTATTCTCGTAGACTGCATCCTGACTCTGTGGACCGAGCGACCGATCCACCATGCATCGAAGGTAATATTTCTTATTTTTTAGAGTATTTTGGCTCGATTTTTGCTTTGATTTTTATCTGAAAAATAGAAAAAATATGCATTAAATTTTTTAAAATTTTTTTATTATTTTGATACTTAAATTACTCAATTAAATTAACATCTATTTTTTTTAAAAATAAGCTCTAATTTTATTTTTTTTAAAAATTATTTATTTTTTTTTAAAAAATTAATTTATTTATAAAATTAAGTTTTTAAGAAGATATTATTATCATAAATTATCAAAAATATCTTCAATAAATGTAAAAATATATTATTTATCACATCCTCCAATTTGAACTTTGCTCGTTCTTGAGTAAAGAAAGAATATAGAATTAAGTACCATTTGACTTAAAGTTTCGAATTTCACCAAATAATTTTTAAAAAACCATTAATGTTCAATAGAACGTGAGTGAGGTATATCATTAGGGTATTAATACTAATTAATATGGGAGTTAAACTAAGAATACTAAATTTTTTTTGAATTTTTTCAAATTATTCCTATCTTTATCTTCAAATCATTCACCTTCGTATAGACAAGTATATTGTTACTTCCGTTCTTCATTTATTGAATTTTTTTTTCTTCATTTTTTTTAATATTGTACCGCTATTGAATATCTTAATCCCTTAAGCTTTTTGTTTGATCCATGTAGTAAGTTTTCAATCAATAACTCCCAAACCAGATGGCTTTAGGGCACTAGGTATAGAATACCCCTCGGACCTACTTGCTTGAACCAAACAGGCTACAAGTTAAAACTAGCTTTACAACAAAGCTTCTTTGTTCTTCATACCTTTTGATGCAAAATTCAATGCTTGTTTAGGCAAAGAGGTCCAGTTACTCAGCATGAAGTACTTAAATTTTTTTTTTATATATTTAAATATATAAAAAAATGTATAGTTACTCTACACAAGCTCATAGAAAGTAAACTCTTCTTTGATGCTAGTAGAAAAATTTAGAAATGCTTAAAGAAAACTGTTTAAGTTCTAAACTTAACTCTTTATTGAATTTTCTTAATACTTGATCCCTCAATATCTCATAAACTCTCTAATCTGTACATCAATTTTTTTTAAAAAATACTTATTTTAACTTGATTCTTAAGTATAATCATATGCTTAAAAACTAAATACTAACTTACTTGAGAACTTTAAAAATTTAAAAATTTTTACTTGATTCAAGTACAGAGAATTTAAAATTAATAATAAAATAAAATAAAAATAAACTATAATAAAGATCTGAAGTTGATCAGTTCAGTCTCATCGAAAAGATGGTTGATGACTTCTCCGCCTTCCGTCATACTCCATAGAGCGAATTGGCTTTTCTCCTTCTTTTTCTTAGATCCCTAAAGCTTTAATAATCTTTTTTAAACTTTTCTACTAAATTTTTTTGCTCTCAAGATTTATTCTTGGATCTCCTATTTATAAGTAAATTTTTTATATTTTTTTAGTAGGAAAAAGAGTCCTAAAACTCTTAGAAATCATTTTAATCTCCTAGGAATATTTTTGATCGTCGGATCAGGCTTGAACCGCCCAGATCTGTCCAAAATCCACTGTTTTAATCCTCATCAAAGTCGAATTCAATAATAGCCATCCGATCGCACTTCGAATGAGATCTGGATCGTCAGATCACGCAAAAGATTTTCTAAACACAGTCGGGAGCATCCTCAGTCATCCGATCGCGTGATAGATTACTTTTGGACTATCGGATCGCACAAAAGAGCCCTATTCAAAGTCGGTAACACATCTGGATCATTAGATCTAATGATGGATTTATTTTTGGCCGTTAGATCGTGCAAAAATCTCTCTTATAAACTGACAACAGATGCTGACCATCAGATCTGGATCGGGATGAATGTCAGCCATTGGATCGTGCTCAAAATCTTTCTCTCACTGTGAGCCACATCTATGGACCGTGAAATTATTCTCGTGGACCGTGCCCTAGCTCTGTGGACTGAGTGATCGATCCATCGTGCATCGAAGGTAATATTTTTTATTTTTTAAGATATTTTGGATCGATTTTTACTCTAATTTTTGTTTGAAAAATAAGAAAAATATGTATTAAATTCTTTAAAAAATTTTTATTATTTTGATACTTAAATTACTTAATTAAATTAACATCTATTTTTTTTATAAATATGCTCTAATTTTATATTTTTTTAAAATTATTTATTTTTTTAAAAAAAATTAATTTATTCATGAAATTAAATTTTTAAGAAGATGTTAGCACCATAAATTATCAAAAATATTTTCAATAAATATAAAAATATATCATTTATCACCTGTGATCTTAGACTCTTTGGATCTAATCCAACTGAGTCCAATTCGAATGAAATTCTAATCAAACCCGAAGAGGCTGTCAATCCCAATCTAATTGAAATTCTGATCTAAGTCTAACTTGAATTTTTGATCCAATTAAGTCTTAATTAAATCAAATCTAATCTAAAATTAATTAAGATATAAATTCAATCTCTCATAAATCTTTAGATCATTGATTAAATCATTATCATCCTCGAAATTAAATCTATACCTTATGTCCAGTGCTAGCTAGACATAATTAACTGTTTAATTCCATATGATCTCTAACTTAATTCTTAATTAAACTAATCTATTTATTCAATTAAGTCACATACTTTCAAATAGAACACATAGACTTAGATCAATTTTTTTTTATTTTATCTAACTTTGTACGTGACACCATAGGTTCGAATACTAAGTCGGTAGTATAGGAGCTACTTCATGTACTAATCGATGTTACCATCTAGTAATAATTTCTGACGTCCAGATAAGTCGAATATTTACAAAGCAACACTCAAGAACCTAGAAATATGATTATCGCATAATTCATTCTTTGGACTCTGAATGCTTAGAATGATCTAGCATTTAACTGTTAATCCTAGATTAGTCATTTACATTGTATTTCAATCTTTTTCAAATTCTATGATCCATCATATGGATTGCCTCGATCGAGATCTTACTCAATTGAAATATAGTGATGCATCAACTCCTAAAATTTAGAGGGATCAATCCCATCTTGATCTACACACCGACTATCATAAGTACTTGACTGTACCTAAAAATCTTTCGTCACTAAATTAGAAATTCAGATAATCTAGCACCAATGCATAGTAAGTTGCTTATAAGTCACGATGGTGATCTCAGGTCTAAGGGATACTTATGCCCATATTCTTCACGAGCTGCTCTTGACAACAGAGCACTCTGCAGGTGAGTCACTTGTTCAGTGATGATGTACTCTTACATCTCTTGCGTATGCCATACCAGTGTCTTCACACTCTTTGATTAAGAGGACAACCAACCTATATAGCACACAATGACCTATACTAGATAAATATCATCATCTTTTAATGATGTATCATTTGGTCGCAAACATATTTAAGAACTACTCGATAAATCCTTCTTTATCGATTACTATATAGTTCTAAAGACTTCATCACAACACAAGAGTTCTAATAAGAAAGATGTACATCTTATGATAAATTATGCTAAATAATTTTTATTAATTCATAATTCATATATAAATTATAAAAAACACAATCATCCAAACGATTGACTTTAGGATATATTTTCTAATACAAAATGATAATGTAATGCATGAATTCATATCCATAAATAAATAATTAGCTGATATATTCACTAAATCCCCTAGTGAAGAAAAATATGAAATTTTAATAATTTTATATTTATTAAAAAATTAAATTATCATATTAAAATATTTTTGATGATCAATATTTTGTCAAAAATAATTCTATCACTAATAATTTAAACATATTTTTTTAAAAAATAATTTATGAATATATATTTTTAATTTATATTTATAATATTTTTTATAAATTAAAAATAAAAATAAAAAAAAATTATATAATAAGTTGATAAATAAATTTTATTATTTTATTATATTAAATTAAAATTATAAAAAATTTAAAATAAAAATAAAAAAGTACATGAAGAAGCCGTCAAGTGTCGATATCTGAAAAATGGGTTAGAAAAGGAGAGCGCTCGAAAGAGCTCGGACCGATCTGTTGCTGCCCCATCAGCTGTATCATCTGCTCCATCTGTGCCATCTGCTCCATCATTTGGATCTGAAGCTGCTGATACTCGTTGATGCGTGCAGTCAACTCTTGAGCTCGCTGCTCAGCCTGCTGTCGATCCTCGACAGCCTACCTCTGCACCTCCGTCAGTCGAGCCTCGCATGCAGAATAAATGTCAGCCCTAGATGAGTGTGAAGATGAGGGAGCAGTGATCCCATACCCTAGATCCCTAACATAACAGGGTCTCATACCAAGCACCTGATCACAAATCTCATCATCTGTGGATGCGATCGAGTCCTCAGGAGTAGGCTGGGATCTTATGTCTGTCATACGATCCTGAAAATTAAAATTATAACTATTTTAATTTTATAATAAAAATAAGACTACGAATGAAAAAATAATTAAACAAACTTACAAAAAGCTCCTGGCTCCCTGTCGTCCACTCCTCTAACCATCGCTGGTGGTTCCGCTAGTAGATATTGATCCTACCAAGAAGCTCACCACTCTCAGCATCTCTCTACAATTTGAGAATAATTAATTAAAATTTTTTAAATAATTAGAGAATTATATGCTAATTAAAAATGACCAATCATATACTCCATGTGACGAGCGAATGACCTCGAACCTCCATAATGTGGTACGATCTATCTCACCCGATTCGTGGTGTTCTGGACATATCTTCTCTGTATAGTTACCAGTCAAATTAATAGATAACAAATTTAATTTAAAAATAAATGATTCAATTATAAACTTTAAAAAAAAAATTTGGATGAGTAACATGATATGCCGGATCTTTATAATGCCAGCATGTGATAGTCCAATCATCCATAGTGATGCTGTCATAGGGCTGCTGCCGTGGTGCCTCCTCTCCATGATCCTGCACCACATGGTACCAATGTTGATACATGAGATGGCGATAATTCTTGAAATACAACGATAAATGAGTGTCCACGGCTCGCCGCATATGATCCTCCTCAAAATCAATGATGTCGAATACACCCTACCAATAACAAATACTAGAAGAATACTATACAAATTAAATATTCATAATATAATTTATTTTACCTATAAGTGGGTGTAGAAAATTTTTTTCTGAGTCGGTAGAACGTGACGCCAATCGAAAAGCGTCACGAGGGCATAGCTGCGGCATATGATGTCCAGCTCAATCTGTCACAGTTCGCACCATCTCCTAATGGATCTGATGTAGTCGGGTGGTATCTCGATATGGAGAAACTGTCCCGGATGCTCGCATCTCCAACGCTCTAGAACGAGGTTCTTCGATGGACCTCGCCCTCACCTCACTATCGATGAAGACTGGTCTGAAATAATAATAAATAAATCATTAGTATGATAGCTATCCAAATAAAAGAATTAAATTTTATTATATAAAAAATATAATAATACCACTCGGATCCATCTTATTAAGACCTGCTTCATTGGGACCTACCAGTGTAAGACCCTCTCGTAATGGAGCCGGTGTGGCAACGGAGATCGATGAAGGCGTCTCAACCTCCAGGATAGACTGTGAATGCGAACATCATCGTCTGTCTTCTAGTACCATATCTATAATTTTTGATATATAAATGGATATAATATTAAATAATAATAATAATAAATAAATTATATTCTAATGAATACAATTATATCACATACCATTATTGCAAGAGAAGATTGAATGAACAATATAGATCTACTCATCAATATTCATATCTTCCTCGATGTGTAGATCCTACTTCGAATCATAATAATCAATATATGTATCATCTTTTATCTCATCATCATTTATAAACTGATCGTCGCCCTCTAACTCATCAAGATTAAATACAAAATTAGCTTCAACATCATTGTACGACAGATCAGCCCTATTCAAAGGTGTCGTTATAAGTTCTTCATCAATAAAAAGCTTGGTTAATGTTTGTTCTTCTTGTTGATTCTATTTATGTAAATCTAAATTTTCATCCATCTCTAATCGGGTTGGTATGTCATATACACCTCCAGGTGTTATTTTTTGTACAACATTCTAATTACCTCGATACTTTAAATCCTTCAAATATATTACTTGTTTCGCTTGAGTTGCTAATATATACGGCTCATTCTGGTACCATGTTCGCACAAAATTTATACTGATAAAGTGTGGATCGATATGAAATTGATCTTTTTATTACTAATATTCCACCCTTCACATTGAAACAAGAATACAGAATTACTGGATCTATACTTCAGTTGTATGATATCTACCAATACACCATAATATTCAATCTATTCTTCTCCTTCATATCCTATTGTAGCAACCCCACTATTCTGGATCCGTCGTTGCATCTCAAGTTCTCTTGTATAAAATCTCATTCCTCTAATGATACAGGATGCATAGTGATTAATCATTCGATCGGGACCACATATTAAATCATATAACTTATCGATCGCACCCACTTCTTTATTGAAATACTGATATTTCATCTACACCATAATATAAAAAATTATGTTGGGTTAAATAATATTATTTATAATTAAATAAATATCATATTACTAATATAACTTACAAGATCATCAAATCATTTTGTAAATTTTCTCCTATATCGATCATCAGCATCCGTATTATTCTCTCTACATAGTATACTCTTGTGCTCACTGCAACAAGTTATGATTTTTAATTTTACATCAATATAAAAAAATTAATTAGAATATTAAACAGTATGCTAAGATGGTACTTACTCAATGAAATCTTTAATTTTTTCATAATTATTTAAAACATAAAAGTATGTCTTGGATAGCTCGTTCACGTCTATAAATTCTTATCTCCTTATATCAAAAGATCGAACCATTTGTTTAAATATAGACAACATCGATTCATTATCACCCCATTCACGATCTGTATTACGATCTGTACGATTAAATCTTATTTCGATATCATCAAGATACATCGAGCAGAATGTGACATACTCCGTAGCTACATATGCTTCCGCTATAGATCTTTCAGGTTTTGCTTTATTGCGCACATATTTTTTTAAGATACACAAGAATCTGTAAATAAAAATAAATTTAAATTTTAAAAATATATTTATATCTTATAATTGATATGACAAAATATGTATAATTTTTTTATCTTTCAATAGGATACATCCATCGATAATGTACCGATCCAATCAAAAGAACTTCTTTTAGAAGATGAACAGCCAGATACATCATAACATTAAAAAATGATGGTGGAAAAATTATTTTTAACTTACAAAGAATGAGTACGATATCTTTTTCAGATCTCTCAAGTAAGTTAATTCTCAATTTTCGATAGCACAGTTCTCGAAAGAACACTCCCGCTCAATCAATGCAGTTTGAACATGACCACCCAAATAGTCATGCATGTCCACAGGAAGCAAATGTTGCATTATCACATGGGAGCCATAACTTTTCATGTCAGAGATATTACCGTCGTTGTTCCTAACACACCGCGATACATTTGAAGCATATGCATCAGAAAATTTTACGATTTTGAACCATCCACAGAAATTTTTCTTTTCCTCACCAAACAGTGAATAACATACAGGTGGCATAAAAAATCTCTCAACTCGATGAACTAAATGCAACTCTGATCGAATTTTCATTTTCTGTAAATCAAGACGAGCTTTTGTACCATCTTTTATTTTTTTTAAGATGTTCAATACAGTACCGATGATATTATCATAAATATTCTTCTTAATATGCATTACATCTAGATTATGATAAAGTAGTAGCTGTTTTCAATACAGTAGTTCAAAAAAGATGCTTCGCTTTGTCCAATTCAACTCAGTTTCAGTACGCTTCTGCTTGCGAGTACCCGATATTTTTTCAAATTGAATGTTTTCAATGACTTCATATTGTTCTAAAATTTTTACTCTACTTAACTCCTTAGGTGGCGGACATCGGTCGGACTTACCATCAAAATATTGGTTATAACGGATCCTCCAAAAATGATTACCAGGAAGAAACTGCTGATGATCCATAAAATATATTTTTCGTTCGTACTTTAAATGTAAGGAGGATGCATCCCTTTGCATATTGGACACATCAGATATCCTTTGGTGCTCCATCCAGATAAATTTTTATATGCAGGAAAATCATTTATGGTCCATAGAATCGAAGCATGCAACTTAAAATTACTTCGACTTACAAAATCATATGTCTGTACCCCATTTTTTCATTGCTCCTTCAGATCATCGGTTAAAGGTTGTAGATACATCAATTTCATTACCTGATGCTTTCGAATCCGGAATCAATAGTGACATAAAAATAAAAGATTCTTTCATGCACTTTCAAAGTGACACATTATATACAACTAGCATCATAGGCCAAATACTGTAAGAGGTACTCAGATTGACAAAGAGATTAAATCCATCTGTCGCTAGACCAAGCCGGATATTACGCGGGTCACTTGCAAAGTGCGGATGCTTTGCATCGAAGTCTTTCCATACTAAAGAGTAAGTCAGATGGCTAAGTATGTTCTCTTTTAGAATTTGCTGCTCATAATGCCATCTCATTTCTTTAGCTGTCTTTGTGGACATATACAACTTTTGAAGTCTTGAAATCAATGAAAAATATCTCAAAATTTTTTGAGGTATCTTCTTTGCTTTCCTATTATCAGTTTTGTATCTAGGCTCACCACATTTTGGATATTTAGTAGCCTATTCATTATCCTTATAAAATAATATACAGTCATTTTTGTAGGTATGCATAGGAATGTTGTTAAGTCTCAATTCTTATTCCTGCATGTATATTTTTACTTCAGAATATAATTTCGGAAGCCTCTCTCCATCAGGAAGAGCTGCTTTAATCAATGTCAAAATTTGATCAAATGACTTCTGACTTCATCAGTTCACGGTTTTAATATGAAGTAATTTTATCAAAAATTCTAACTTAAAAAATTTTGTACAATTTGGATAGAGTGGCTCTCGTGCATCCCTTAAAAGCTTTGTAAACTGTTCAGAAGTCTTTTTTACCTCAAGTCAGATATTATGTTCATGATCAGAATTGCTTTCAGATGCAGTAGTACTCATACGTATATTTAAACAAGCATCTTGATGTAAATCATCTAATAATTTTTTTATACCACTATGTTCGATAGGTCCAGCAGCATCACTATCATCTTCAGTATCATCATCGTCGCACACCACTTCATTCGGATCATCCTCCCCATATCATATCCAACAAGTATACTTCTTATCCATACCATAATGTAGCAGATGCTCCTCAACAAGTGTTATGTGATGATATACCATATTGATAAATCTCTTGTATGGACACTTTATCCGACTAGTACTGTCAGCCTTATGCCATGCAAACTCAATAAAATCTTGAACTTCTTTTTGATATTCAGACAAAAAAATATCTCTAGCATTCATCCAACTTTTATTGATATCTATCTAACAACAAACAGAAAATCATTAACAACAAAAAAAAATTCAGTGGTATTCATTCGAACTGGATCTCGATCCGAATTTTGGATTGAATCGCGATCCAAATTTCGATCAAAATTTTGATCCGGATCCAGATATGGATCATTTTATACAAAACAATACATATTAAAAAATATAGACTGAACAGTAACACAAAAAATATCCTTCTATCAATTTAATGAAGTAAAAATGCATGATCCTATCCATTTCAAATCATTACTAATAAGTGCAGTTCTATCCCTTTCAAAAAAGTAATAATCTTATTATTGCTATTAGTGAATATTTTGTCTCATTATTGTAAAAATTTTGACAGATCTCCCCATGGTTCTCCAAGTATACGATGTGAATATAGCACTTACGCACCCTACCCACCATACTCTCAAAAAATAGTGGACAGATAACTACTAAATACCACATAATGAAATAAAATATCAACTATTAACAACAATAAGATTATTACTTTTCAAAAAAATCTGAATACGGGACATCCAAGAGTCGATCTCGATGAAGATCGACTCTTAAATGAGAATCTATGGCTCAATACAATTTAGCTACCATCTCTGAACATACATTCGAAGATGAATTTCTAATTTATCAAAAAAGAGTAACTCTGTATTGAAATTTTATCATAAAAAATTTTAATAATTTTTTTTTAAAATAGAAATACTTTTTATATTTAATTATAATAAATAAAAACATACAAAATAGCACATAAAATAATTAAATTATAATAAATAACAGTAATGTGCATTGTGTTAGTGGAACAAAAAATAATTAATCAAATAATTAAATAATTTCAGCAGTAATACTAAAAAATTTATGTAATAAATATAATTAATCAAGTAATTAAATAATTTTATTAATCAAATAAATTACTTCCTGGCTCCATCTCCACCAACCGTCGGTCGCCTCCTCCCCGACCCCATCTCCGCTGGCCGACATCCTCCCCAACCCCGTCTTCGTCGACCGACACCCTCCTCGGCCAGTCTTCTCCTTTTTCTTTTTTCCTTTTTCTCTTTTTTTCTTTCTTTTTTTCTTTTTTTTCTTTTCCTTTTTTTCCCCCTCCTTTCTCTCTTCCCTTCCTCCCTCCCCACCGTCGCCCCCTTCCTGGCCCCGTCTCCCTCGACCGCCGACCACCCCCTCTCCGGGCCCATCTCCCCTGACCGACACCCTCCCTGGCCCCATCTCCCCCGGCCGCCCCCTCCCCGACCCAGTCTCTGCCGGCCGACACCCTCCCCGGCCCCGTCTCCCCCAGCTGCCAACGGCACTATCCCTAGCCCCATCTCCACCGACAGGCCCCCTCCCCGACCCCGTCTCCCCTAGCCGCCCCTTCCTCATTCTCATCTCCATCGGCCGACACCCTCTCCGGCTCCGTCTCCGTCGCCGCCAACCGCCCCCTCTCTGGACCCGTCTCCGTCGCCGCCGACCGCCCCCTCCCCAGCCCTGTCTTCTCTTTTTTTCTTTTTCTTTTCTTTTTCTTTTTTTTCTTTTTTATCTTTTTTATCTTTTTTATCTTTTCTTTTTTTCTTTCCCCCCTTTCTCTCTTCCCTTCCTACCTCCCCGCCGCCCCCTCCCGACCGCCGCCCCCTCCCTGACCCCATCTCCCCCGATCACCGACCGCCCCCTCTCCGACCCCGTGTCCGTCGGTCGATACCCTCACCGACAACGGAGATAGGGCCGTCGGCCGCCCCCTCCCTGGCCCATCCCCCACCGACCAAATCCCACCCCCAAACCCATCTCCCCCATCTTCGACCCCAGACCCCCTCCCCGCCGACCCGATCTCAATCGCCGTTGGCCTCGTCTCTACCGCCACCGACCAACCACATTCCAGCCCCCGATAGCCCGATCAACACCAAAAAAAATAAAGAAAGATCATTTAAATCGTTACCTCCGACAGACGTAGATGGCGCAGACACGAATGACGGTGTGGATGCAGATGATGAGGACGACGGCGGGCAAACGCGAATGAGGGTGCGGATGCGGACGGCGGTGGGAATCGACGGAGGGGAGAGGGGGGAGAGCAGAGGGGGGAAAAAGAGATTTTTGCACGAAATGGAAGGGGAGAAGAAGAAGGGTTTCATGCGAAGAGACGTGATGTGAACTATTAGCGATGAAAATTTTCATCGCCAATAAATATATTAGTGATAGAAATTTAATTTTCATCGCTAATAACTTAGAAAAAAATTTTTGGTAAAAAAATTTCTCACCAAAAAATATTATTTGTGACGCAAAAAAATTTATCGTTAATAATACTTTTAATGATGAAGAAGAATTTCCATCGCTAATAATTTCCACCAAAAAAAATTTCTCCATTTTTTCCCTAAAAAATTTTCTCACCAAAAAAAATTATTTGTCATGAAAAAGTTTCATCGTTAATTATTTTATTAATGACAAAAATTTACATCGCTAATAATTCTATCCAATTTTTCCAAAAATTTATGATGAAAATAAAATATTTCATCATTAATTATCTTATTAGCAATAGAAATTAATTTTCATCACTAATTTATTTTTCAAAAAAAAAATTAGATGGATATTATTTTACTATATATATATATATATATATATATATATATAGTAATCCATTATATGACCTAAAACCTGCACACAATGCAGGCTATAAGTTGTTTTTTCTTTTGAAAAAAAAATTGGATGAGAAGATCATAGCCATCCAAAGTACCCTTGCATATATATATATATATATATATATATATATATATATATATATATATATATATATATATATATATATATATATATATAGTAATCCATTATATGACCTAGAATCTGTACACAATGCAGGCTATAAGTTGTTTTTTCTTTTGAAAAAAAATATTGGATGAGAAGATCATAGCCATCCAAAGTACCCTTGCATCTCATGTGCGATGTCATCTCAAAAAATTCTAGTTTATACAATGTTGAGCTAAAGGAACATAGAGACAAATATTTTATGTCATGGACACATCTAAAAAATTTGGATTTAATACCAAAAAGAGTTAAAATATGAGTCAAACAAATAAGTTATTCATATTTAATATACGAGCTATACAATCATATTCTATTAGTTTCATTTTTTTATTACCGAAACTTGTTTCATTTAATACTATGAAAAGTATGCTTTAGTAGCTAGCATCAACTATAGTTTGAGTTAAGAGTATTTGATTACTTGAGTACAACTCATTTCAGTTCTTATTAGTCCAAGTCATTCTAAGTATTTTTGAATTTGGATCCTCAGGTTGGAAATTGACTTTGGTCCTTTGAGATAACCAAATGCTCAAAATTATTTTTCATGCCTTCTAATTAAACTTAGAATAATTTATGGGTAACTAAATATTCTAAAAAATACTAATTTATTATGATAAATTATGATAAATATTATTATTTTGTATGATATTAATTATATTCTATTTTTTTTTCTTTATTAGAGTAACTTAGATAGAGACACCATAATTAATATAATTTATTATAAAAGATATCTTGATCTCTGGACATGATCAATTAATATTATAAATTTTGAACTTGATGAACATTATATCTATTATGCATGACTTAATTATATCATCATACAAATGACTAATACAATTACTAAAAAATTTAGAAGAGCTTTTATTTAAAAAAGTTTAGGAGGACTAGTTTGGTATACATTCGAAAATCTTTGGATAATCTTTTTGTGAATCATGTTTTAACATATAAAGATCCAATATCATCTCTTTTCTATGTTCTTGGATAGATACAAGGTCTTTATACTTTATGACCTCTGGTCAGTCCATAGAACTAATAATATATGCAAAATTGAGCAATGAGACAGATTCAAAAAAATTTAGAGACGAAAAATATTGTGATAAATAATTTTTATATTTTTTAAATTTTTTATTTTTTTAGAAATATTGATGATGAAAATATTTTCATCTCAAATAATTGATTATTTACGATAGAAAAAATTTTTTTGTCACTAATAATCTATAATTTTTGAAATTTTAAATTTTTTTTATTTTTTTAATATATTAGTGATAAAAATTTTATCGTAAATAGATGAGTATTTGTGATGAAAAATTAATTTTCATCATAAATAAGTAATAATTTATGATGTAATATTTTCATCATAAATAATCTATAATTTTTAAATTTTTAAAATTTTTTATTTTTTGAAAATATTAATGATAAAAAAATTTTATCATAAATAGTCGCGTATTGATGACAGAAAGTAGATTTTCATCATAAATACTATGCTATTTATGATGAAAAATTTTCATCGCTACTAATCTGTAATTTTTAAATTTTTAAAATTTTTTATTTTTTTTAGGTATTAGAGATGAATAATTTTTATCATAAATAATAACATATTTATGATGAAAAAAAAATTCATCATAAATATTGAATTATTTATGATGTAATATTTTCATCATAAGTAATTTATAATTTTTAAATTTTTTAAATTTTTAATTTTTTTAAATATTATTGATGAAAAATTTTTCATCATAAATAATAATTATTTGTGATAAAAAAAATTTTCATCATAAATACTCAAGTATTACGATGTAATATTTTTATCGTAAATAATTTTTAATTTTTAATTTTTTAAAATTTTTAATTTTTTTAATTATTAATGATAAAAAATTTTATCATAAATAGAGTGATATTTATGATGAAAATTTATTTTTTATCAAAAATACTCAATTATTTATGATGAATAAATTTTATCATAAATAATCTATAATTTTTTTATTTTTTTATTTTTTTTAAATATTAGCGATAAAAATTTTTCATCATAAATAACTTATATTTGTGATGAAAAATATATTTTTATCATAAATACTTATATTATTTATGGTGAAACTATTTTCATCATTAATATTTAAAAATTTAAAATTAAAATAAATATTTTATTAGTTATGATGAAAATAATCATCGTAAATAATTTATATTTATGATAAAAAAAATTTTCATCGCAAGTATAGAGCTATTTGCAATGAAACTAAATTTTTATTGTAAATATTTTATTATTAATGATGAATTTACTTTTTTATCATAAATAGACTTATTGACGATGAAATATTTTTCATCGCAAATATTTTCATCGTAAAAATTTTTTTTCTTGTAGTGGTGCATGCACCCAAAGATCAAGGTAGTGAATTTTCCCCTCCTCCATGGCCCTTTCCTTCAGGAAGGATGGCCACTAGGGCCATTGCTATGGGTGGAAGAATTGACTTCTATTTCTTTGAGAAATATTATTTTTCCATCGATCCATAGCTAGAAAGAATGGGGTGAAAAAATTTCTATTGCATGGATATTCCTATGTACCCTAAATTAGTTAGAGAATTTTATAAAAATATGAGAAGGAAAGCAGATGATTTGGACACCACAGTGAAGGGAGTACATTTTAAGGTCTCTGAGGCAATCATAGCTAGAGTATTTGACTTACCTAGAGAAGGGATTATGCTTGAGAGAATGTCAGACAAGAAGACTAGATTGAGACTTACAGTTGATAGAGAGGATATAGTAGGAGAATTCTTAGCCAGCACCCTTTCAGTTAAAATGAGGATTTTACATCATATTATTGAAGGGATTTTCATTCCAAAACTAAGGAGACATGATTTTGTTTTTAAGAAGGAGCTGACAGTCATGTATCATATTGTTCAGGGGATACCCTTGAATTTATCAGGTATCATGATGCATTAGATGAGAGAGGCATCAACAAAGAACAAAGTATGCTGACCTTATGGAATGGCACTTATTAGACTATTTGAGGCAGCTAGAGTTCCAGTAGAAAATGAGGCATTCACAAAGTTATCTCACGTTGATGTGTATGATGATAAGGCCTTGACTAGGATGCAGTTTCATATTAAGGCTGGAAGATGGGTAAGGAATGAGTCAGGACAAGAGAGAAGGGAGCCCAAGGTAAAGGAGATAGGAGAGCCATCGACACCTATTGCCCTTAGAGCTCCATCTGATTATCCTTCACTATCTAGAGCTGCACCTAACTTTTCTTCACCAGCCACACCATAGGTTAGACCTCCTATAGCCTCTGTTCCTCAGCTAGAGATATTTGATTCTGCTACATTTGAGAGACTGGCTGACATAATTTTGAGCAAAGTGAGCACTAAGGTGAGGGCTCTCTTTGATAGATTTGATACATTTTAGAGTGAGATGAGAGCCAGATTGACTATCTTGGAGCAGAGAGAGTTGAGGCCTGATGCACCAGCGATATTTCTTATTTGGCTAGAGAGATAGCTCGACTGAGGGGGAGTCTTGAGTGCAAGAGCACTGAGATATTTACTGCTATCAGACGACTTGGATAGTCCGGCACTGAGGTTTTTGAGGCTATCAACGGACTTGGACAGTCACAGCAACAGGACATTATGTCTGTACTTAGAGCCATGGAGAGCCTGATTGGAAAAATTAAGAGACTTGCCCCAGGTGCAGTACCAACAGTAGCAGCAGCTGACGCAGCCGCCAGAGCTGCCATGCCTCTTCCTCACCCTACTCAGCCCTCTACTCAGCCCCAGCCTCAGTCCACATCTTGTCCTCCTGCTCAGTCCACCGACTATGTCAGACCTCCATTCAAAGTTTATACTAGAGCCGGTGTAGGATTTTTAGCACATAGCATAGGACCATCATCCAGGGCCAGGAGCCAGTGAGCTGGACCATCATCTTCTCGAGCCTCCTCATCCGAGACCCTAGAGATCCCTTCCAATGAGGAGTAGTGGCTTAGGAGACTTCCATGTAGTCATCTGATGTGTTAGGCTTATATCTCTTTGTTTAGACTTATGTTTATATTAGCCTATCTTTGTTTTAGTGAGTATTTGCTGACTTATATGATATTGTATATTGGTGTGCTATGACCTAACACATTCATTTTGATGAATGCAATGCTATATTATTGCTTTTCCTTATTTTTGTGTTTTGAGGTATTCTAAAATATTTATACATTGCCCTTTTTGATTGATGACAAAAAGTAGCAGCAGCAAAGCATATGAGCATTGCTTATTTTAATATGTATGTACCTCATATGAATGTGCCTCATGAATGTATTGATATGTGCCTCATGAATGTATTATAAATGTATTTATGTGTCTTAAGTATTTATGTGTCTTATGAATGTAATTTTCGGCTTTAACATATAAGCATAACAATGGGCCTTAATATATATTATGTGTATGTATCTCATGTCTCATTTTCATATGGATGAAGAATATTGTATATATGGCACAATAAATGAAATTGAAGAATGAACAATTCTTAAGTGAGCACATTTGTGAAAATTTTACAATTGTGATTGAAGAAACATACTGAAAATATAAGCACAAACTAAGAGGGAGCAAAGTTTAAACTTATGGAAAAGCTTGCACCTTTATTGACTTAAGCATATCTCTTGAAATTTATGCATACTTTATGCCAATTGCTCATATACTCAAAGTTTTGTCATCATTAAAAAGGAAGAGATTATTAACCTCAAGGATTGATTTTGATGAATAACAAAATATTTGAGTATACGTTTAGACTAATGAGCTCTTCAAGATCATGTTTCAAGAGAAATTACAGAGAAACAAAAGAAAAATCCTACAATGCAAATTGAGAACAAATAAGAGAAATTTGGAAGCTTTTAAAGTATGTTATACATCTCAAACAAGGCTGAAGGAAGATATTCAAGATCTGAAATTAATGAGAAATTCAATTAAAAAAGATTACAAAAAATTTAGTGGAAGGACCTTCGAGTCGACTCAAGGTTATTTCGAGTCGACTCAAGCTGAGATGGTAGGCAAAAAGTATTTTGGCACACAAGAATTTCAACTGGCACGCTCTCCAATCGACTCAAGTTGGGTGTGAGTCGACTCAAATGATCAGTAACAGAAAAAGTAAAGTTTCAAAGCAGAAAAGTTTTGGATGAGTTGAGGAGTCGAGTCGACTCGAGTTGCTCGAGTCAAAGTCTCAAGATGCGAACAGATAGCTGTATTTTTGAGATAAAAGTTCGAAGCAGACTCGTAAGCTAGTCGAGTTAACTCAAAGAATGTTGAGTTGACTCAAAGCTTAAATCGAGTCGACTCAAATCTGAACGACTAGTTCTGCAGAATTTTTAGAATTATACGGTTCACTTTTCAATGGTTATATTCAATCTTCCAATGATCTGAAATGTCTCTCCAACTTACCAAATGTTGGAAAACACCTATAAAGCTCATGAGAGACTAGACTTATCATATCAATCATTGAGAGGAAGCAAAAAGTCGAGAGCAAAAGTCCAAAAACATTGAAAAGAGAGCATTCACTTTCTAACCACTTGAAATATCAAATCAAGAGATTTTTTCCAACAAGAAGATAAGCTCATCTACTCAAAAGCTTCCAAAAAAAAAAGATTTAAGAGCTTCATCGATATTTTTACTCATTAAAAAGGCTTTTTATTTTCAATTATTGTTCTACTTTTGTCTTTGTTGTAACTAACTTCAATAGAATTTTGAAACTAAGGGATAGACCTATCCAAGCCTGAAAATTGGATTGTAAGCCAAGGATTGGCTTGTTTATTTATTATGATTGATGATCCGTTGTAAAATCAACTGAATTTTAAATAGTGAGTTCGAAAAACTATCTGACTGTAATCATAGATAGATTATAATGAAATTCTTAAGTGGACCTTGGGGAGTGGACAAAAGTACAAGGGACACTGAACCGCTGCATATCGTGTGTGTTTGTTCTTGTGCTCTTCTTTCTAGCTTTCCTTATATTTATATTTCTGCATACTTAAAGTCTGCACTCATCAACACTTCACTAGTTTTTAAAATAGCATATTACTTGTTTAAATTTTGAAAAATTCAATTCATCCTTCCTCTTGGATTGTCTTACTGAGCAATATCAAGTAAAATAAATATGAATATAAATATACCAGTATATGATCTATATCCAATCCACTTTCAGCCCTAAGTATTTTTTAGTAAATATGATGATATTTATCTATTACAAAAACATAGGTAGGAGAATGCCTATACATCAACTTACTTGCTAAACCTCCCCTTATAGGGTAATATACTTGCTAAACATGGTTTTAATGGGGTTGGATAAAAGGCTACTTTACTCCCATCGTTTCTTTTAACTCATTCTCAAGCAAGTAGTAGATGGCTTAGTATTTATTATATACATTATCTATAGCAGAGCTTGAGCATTAAGTATTTTAACATTAATTGGCATTTCAGAGGAATGCAATTTTTTTTTTGGTAAAATGAGGAATGCAATTCATTAGCGATGACAATATCTGATAATTGCTACTTCTAGCACCATGCATGCATGTGTGTGTGTGTGTGTCTATATATATATATATGGACAGACTTAGATGAGGTAGATCGAATTTGGGCTCAAATCCATTTAAATCAAAACTAGCCAATGGGAGTCCTATATCAATAATCCAAGCTATTGAATATGATCTACTATTTCAAAACTACATACAAACCAAAAATTATATGATTTCAAAATTCCTAGCTTATACATCAAATGATCAAACAATACATCTAATTCAATTTTATTTAGATTGTCTAATTTTTAACTATTTGATGTATAAGTTATGGATATCCAAATAATATAATTTTTTATGTGCAAATAGTTTTGAGGCGGTAGATCATATTCAATAGCTTAGATTATTGATTTAGAACCCTTATTATAGAGTTTTGATCTAACCGGGTCTAAGTTCAAATCCGTTGATTTGATTCTAGTTTGGCTCTATATATATATATATATATATATATATATATATATATATATAGGTATATATAGGTATGGAAGCAAAGTGATTATTTTCTTGACATTTCAACCACTGAATTTTTTTTTTCCTAGTATCAAGCATATGTCCATTGGAATTTCACTAAATAAGCTGATATAAAATAACTTTATGACACCAAAATCTAAGCATTAATACCCAACAAAGTTCAGCAGATTTAGGAGAAAGAAAGGGGGATTTTTTTTTTAATTTTATACAAGCTGGCGGTCACATCATTCTAGTATAAATATAATTCAAGAAGTCCAAATATAAAATATCACGTAATGTCTCTGGACATTCGTCGTCTTGGCGTCAGGACCACTCTCCGATGTGGTCGGCAACAAAAGAAGCAATCCAATCTGTAGTGCTGTTCGTCTGAGGGAGAGTTCTATTTTCATCTTTCTGAATTGTCATTAAAAGTGAATCATGGTTACCCAAAAATAATATTGCTTATGTCTCAATATTTTTCACTTTTCTTAGTGAAGTATGGTTATGAATAGGATATCATGCATATCTCCACCATCAACTGGTCATTGCTTCTGAAGTTTCAGCTGTTAGGTTTATCATGTCCCACACCAAAACCCTTGCATTTGATTCAATGAAGCACAACTCTGAATCACTCTTTTGTTTTGTCAACTGTAATTAACTGCTGTACCATTTTTCTGCATGTTTTAAGCTTTTAGTAGTCGTGAGTCTTGAACTTGGCAATAGGTTTATAAAATTATTTTTACAAATTAAATATAGAAAATTACTTGGAGGACATAGGGTCCATGGACCATGCCGATCCACTTGAACACGGAGTAATTTAAGTGCCATACATTATGTATAAGAGAAAAGTAAAGGAGCTCTACCCCCTGGGGGACATCTAATAAAATTGGAATGATACAGAGAAGATTAGCATGGCCTGTCCACAAGGATGTTCAATCAAAAAGAGAATAAAGAAACTCTCACATTCATGAAAATGTAATTGTTGACGAATTGTTTCTTAGAGATCTCCATTTGCACTTAAGCTTTGTGATGGTGTACATAGCATTCCTCATGTCTTTTCTTTTTCTTTTTTTGGATTCCTCATTTTGGACAATTTATCAAAATTTCACCTTGCGATGATCATGGTGTTACAAATAAGTGGTTTAGATCCCTCAAGAAATCCATCAGAGCAGAAGATTAATGAAATGAAACCAGGACATTCAATTTGCCCCACTCCCAGCGCCAGACCAAGGTTTCCACAGCAACGTTTTGCCGACTTTGACCCATTTCTGTATCATCCCAAACGGCCATGAGGCCCAAAACCACGTATGGATCCAAACTTATGCAATGTCCTCCAATTGTGTTGGGTATGGGTATTGTAAAATTAGGTTGCATCAATTGGATTTGGATCTAATTTGACCTGACTGAAGTACGTTGAAAAAAATCTAAGTCTGGATCTAACCTGGACCCGATCTAGAAAGAATCCGATCCGATCCGACCTGATGCAATCGAAATTTGTGGAGCGATGGCAGTCTGCATTAAATCTAGAACAAGCCAACAAGGTGGAGTAGGTACTTATTTGCAATTCTTGATTCTAGATGAGATGTAAATCCATGACGCTCTCCGGACTATGAAGAGGCACCATCTGCCTGATCTGAGTCTTAATTATTTACCGACTACATTTTTAAGCCCAACATAGTTCACCTAACATGGGAAGACTATTTGCTGAAGTTGGACTTGCAGCTAAATATAAAATTATTCAGTTGATTTCATCGATAGGTTTTCCAAGAGAAGCATACTTATTTGATTGTGACATATTTGAGTTTATATGGAGGAATATCTGTCGATTTTAGCTTTTCTCCCGCAGAAGTGGCATGCTTGTCGCTGATTATGGTCTCTAATATTAGATTCAGCATTAGGCTTGTGGAGTTCATGCATCTAGCTAATTTCTCGTTTGGATTTGTTGGGTTTCTGAGTACTATATATGATGCAAACTCTACTAAGAGCAAGATCTCGAGGGGGCCGACCTTTTAGATTAGTTGTCATTGAGTGTTGACCAAGTAGAAAAGACACGGCCTATAATGCTTGTTATTTTAGAACCTAATAATTTTTTTTTTTTTTTTGAATTGTACTAGTATAAAATATAAATCCTGTACAAAAAAAAATTGCTCAACTAACACGTAATTTCCTATTTGTTTCTCAGTCTTGCATTGTGCCCACTGTAAGAAGCTTAGAGAGTTAGGCATCAACTGCATAATCTTGTCTATGTGATATCTCTCTGGTCCCTATATTTATTTTTATCCAAAAAAAAAAAAATCAATAAAATAAATTCGCATGTTATCCTTTTTTTTTCTAACACTTTATTTTTAATATTTTTATAAGGCTGAAATCAGATCGGATGCTAAAATATCTGTATCTATATTTATTTTATTTGATAAATACACATCCATATTTATATTATTTAGATGTAGAAATTTATATATATTTATTTATTTTAAACAGACATGGATGTAAATCAGATGCTGAAAGTATGGATATAAATATGGTTATAAGTCGAATAATTAAATTTTATAACAACGGAATCAGAGGTATTACTAAATAAATTGTATTGCGGGAGAAATCCACCGACAGGAACTAATTCTCTATTGAGGCACACCTAAGATGATGTGGTGAGCTCACACCAGTTGTGAACCCGGGGACCACTAGCCAAGCCATGTAGATGAAGCCTGTGCTTGTTATCCATGACTAACAATCTCGATATGGGGAAAGAGCTAGAATTAATAACAGTCAGAACGTGACCGGGACGATCTGCAAAGCTAGACTTAATAAACACTGATTCCGACTAGTAGCCTACGGATCCAACCTCCAAATAAAAGAGGTACGGAGGAGATCCTCGAAAAAGCGACGAAGGAACACCCAAACAATCAGGAGCTCTCACTCCGCTCTTACGATTTTTTCTCTCTCTATTATTTTCAAAGTTCCGACTAACTTAAGTATTGGAGGATCTCTCGTCGGAATATCCCTGACGAGTGTGGACTTCCTTTGCAAATATCCTCTGTCGTCGCAAATCTCGACCGACATCCAACTCCAACCACATCAGCACTTTATCGGAGCCTTATGACAACAAATAATAAATCAAATTAATAGCGTGTTAATGTGGTTATATATTTTTATTAAAAAATTATAAATACTCTATAAAATTAAATAAGATTATAATTAGAATAAGATATTTAGATCCGGATCAGATAATTATCTATTCATATTCATATCTATTTTTCTTTAATCAATATGAATATGAATATAGATATTAGTCAAATATTTAAATTTTTATCTTTTAAAATAAATTTTGACTTATATTATCTTATACATTTTCACTTCTAGATTCTTAGTGTCACAAAAATATTTTTCTTGCTTTCATCACAAAAAAAAAAAAAAAGAAATTCTCGCTGGTCCTATAGTGCCAAGAGTCAATCACTTGGGAGGAAAGGAGCACCCGGACAACATGGAATGGAGATATTCTAAATAAGAATCCGAGGGGACCAGGAAGATAAGAAAGGAGGAGAGGAGGGCCCCTCCCGAGACATCATCTGATTGATGATTCCCTCTCCTTATCACAATCCTGTTCTCTAGCTTTTGTATCTCATGTGTCAAATCGGATTCATTGATGGTGGGAGCTGATGTGGTAGCGACCGGTCGCAAGAATCTCCAGCCATAGCCTCTTCCATCCCAATCCATTCAACCACCCCTCCCCCCACCCCTAAAGCCATTAAACAATCTAGATATCTTTGTTATAAGAAATTGACATGCACCAATTATGTGCATCGTCAATTGCTTCATCACTCATCTCTCATCTCCTCCCTAATTATCCGACTCATCCCTATCAAGTCAAAATATATTGTACCCACCCCCTCCCCCCTCGAGATCCACACCGTAGGAATCCACGACCAATGAGCGCCACGAAGTAGGCCCCATGATGGATGGCATATGTGGCATCAAACTAAACACCTCAAGCAGTTAGCAACCATATAACCATAGCAACATTCCACGACATCGGATAATTATTTGATTCATGGACTAGATGCAATCCACACGCTAGCACCGAGAAAATGGCAGGCATGTATGTTTTTGCAATTCACTTTTAGAAAAAAAAGCAAATGTCGTTGCCTATGCGAAATCTTATCGAAAACAAGTGCACTTCATCCAAGTGACCGACCTGACATTATCAGTACCTAATTTTGGCAGGTAGGCCAAATTAGCTTCATCCCTACAAACTGCAGCCCCTTGGCCTAGCAGGATTGCTATGATGCAGAAGGAATATGGCTAAAGTGGAACTATGATATCATATAAATTAGATTATGCATTTAGGACTCCCTTAATCTTTTTGTTGCTTGAGAACTGGACTAACTTTTTTTGGATAATGTGGTTGGATCCCATGGCGATGGTTGGATTGGATGGTACAAGCCACGAGGACTTTTGCTCTGGCAACTCTCCAACATCCGGTTAGCCACCAAACTTTAGTTCGCATGGTACCAGGGCTCAATTCCCATTGGAGTTGTTGGGATAATTACCGACAATGCTTGGCTGAAGCTACGTCGACTGAACAGTTTTACACTATTTTCGATCGATCGAACGGTTATACCTATACTATTGACTCTATGATGAGGGTGGCAGCCGATGTCCGACTTCTGTAAGGCATCCGATCAGCTGACGGTGCTTTCGAGTCATCATCCGATGCCTCGACGATCGAATACCGACACATAGTCGGCCAACTCGTCCTAAAGACGTACAGCTGAGTGAGCAGTTGACCTGTCAAGGACATGCTGTACGACCGCCAAGGGGCGCTGATCTGCCAAGGGCGTGGGGCATTATCCTGCCAAGGATACAAATTAATTTTAAGAACCTGTCAGCCCATCAACAACATGGCAACCCCCAGCGATTTGACAACTCCTGAGTTGTCTACATCACCGACGGCGGGATCATACCACCTCTTGCTATAAAACGAGGTAAGACAGCAGCTTGAGGGGGGATTCCTCTCTCGCTCTCTCTCGCTCTCTCTCCACCGCTGAGCTCCTTGATTCTTTTCTACTGTTGCCTAGTCTCCTCTCTGATTTGACCGTCGGAGGGTCCCTGCCGGAGTCACCTCCGGTCAGTGTGGACTTCTTTTGCAGGCGCTCGTTTCCGGCGACCAGACGACGAGGGGATTGGCCGCAACAGGTTTGACGCGCCAGGTAGGGGGGACGACTGGCACACGACCTCCACAGAACTCGAAATATCCTTTCGAGATGACAAGAACCAGAGCTCAGCGGTCGAGGGTCATCGGGTCGGCGAGGCGTTCTTCCCGTCGAGAAGAGGCCCCTCCTCCACCCTCCATGGCGGAATCTAGCTCTCCGCGTCCCATGGTGACCACGAAGGCGCAGATCGCGGCGATTGTGCGGCAGATGACCATGCTGACGGACGCGGTCAAGAGCCTTCAACAGGAACCAACACGGTTGCCGCACTCGCCGGCGGAGCAACCGGCGGCACACCCGATGCCCTCCAGGAGCTTCCGACCGGCGCCTGACCTAGGACACGGGCCGGAAGAAAAAGCGAAAGAAAGGTCGGGTCCCTGCTGAACCCAGTAGGCCCCCCACCGATAGACGGGTCTCGTCCCGACAACGGAGTCTGAGACCGACGCATCGCAGGTATGACTCCTACACCCCTCTCCCTGCTCCTCGTGCGTAGATCCTGATAGAGATCGAAGGAGCGGAGTATCTACGACAGCCTCAGCCTCTGAAGGCAAAAGGCCTCGATCGAAGTGGCTCGATCGTCGATCGTCGAATCAATAGCTCGATCATCGATCGCCAACCAACGGCTCGATCGTCGATCGCCGAATCAACGGCTCGATCGTCGATCGTCGAACCAACGGCTCGATCGTCGATCGCCGAATCAACAACTCGATCGTCGATCGCCGAACCAATGGCTCGATCGCCGACCAATATGGCTCGATCGTCGATCACCGAATCAACGGCTCGATCATCAATCGCCGACCAACACAGCTCGATCGCCGAATCAACGGCTCGATCATCGATCGCCGAACCGACGGCCTCGACCTCTGAAGGCAAAAGGCCCCGACCAACACAGCTCGATCGTCGATCGTCGAATCAACGGCTCGATCGTCGATCACCGAATCCATGGCTCGATCGTCGATCGTCGAATCAACGGCTCGATCACCGATCGTCGAACCGACGGCCCCGCCTCTGAAGGTAAAGGGCTTCGACCAACACGACTGGCTAACTTGCCAACTTAGGTTTGACTAAGAAAGGGCAAAATGCCAAGACAACCGCGACATGCCCGTCCGACCAAGGTCTGGGCAACGGATATTCGACTTGCGACATACCGACCCGATCACGACCGGTCGAAGGATATTCGGCTTGCCACCATCTATCATACGCTCGACATGCTACGTCAATGGATCTTCGACTTGCCATCGTTATCCTATCCAAATACATCAGACGCTACTCGACCATCAGACTCTGCGAAATAATCGTGTCAACGAGCAACGTTCGGAGGTTGGCCGACCTCCGACCCAACGTGCATGCTCGACCTGCAGTCGGGACGACCGATATCGGATCGTTCGTTGATGCGATCGCCAGAGTCGGGGCAAGACATGATGGAAAACCACTTCTTTCGTCCGAAGCCGTCGCCCACGTGTTCAAGCGAGCCAACACGACATCGGACTCAGAAGTGGGGGGGGAAACTGTTGGGATAATTACCGACAATGCTTGGTCGAAGCTATGTCGACCGAACAGTCTCACACTGTTCCCGACAGATCGAATGGCTGTACCTATACTACTGACTCTATGACGAGGGTGGCAGCCGACGCCCGACTTCTGTAAGGCACCCGATCAGCTGACGGTGCTTCCGAGTCATCACCCGATGCCTCGACGATCGAATACCGACACATAGTCGGCCAACTCGTCCAAAAGACGTACAGCTGAGTGAGCAGTTGACCTGTCAAGGACATGCTGTACGACCGCCAGGGGGTGCTGATCTGCCAAGGGCGTGAGGCATTGTCCTGCCAAGGACACGAATTAATTTTAAGGACCTGTCAGCCCATCAACGACATGACAACCCCCGGCGATTTGACAACTCCTCAGTTGTCTACATCACCGACGGTGGGACCATACCACCTCCTGCTATAAAATGAGGTAAGGCAGCAGCTTGAGGGGGGGATTCCTCTCTCTCTCTCTCCACCGCTGAGCTCCTTGATTCTTTTCTACTGTTGCCTAGTCTCCTCTCTGACTTGACCGTCGGAGGGTCCCCGCCGGAGTCACCTCCGGTCAGTGCGGACTTCTTTTGCAGGCGCTCGTTCCCGACGACCAGGCGATGAGGGGATTGGCCGCAACAGGTTTGGCGCACCAGGTAGGGGGGACGGCTGGCACACGACCTCCATAGAACTCAAAATATCCTTTCGAGATGACAAGAATCAGAGCTCAGCGGTCGAGGGTCACCGGGTCGGCGAGACGCTCTTCCCGTCGGGAAGAGGCCCCTCCTCCACCCTCCATGGTGGAACCTAGCTCTCTGCGTCCTATGGTGACCACGGAGGTGCAGATCGCGGCGATTGTGCGGCAGATGACCGTGCTGACGGATGCGGTCAAGAGCCTTCAACAGCAACCAACACGGTTGCCACACTCGCCGGTGGAGCAACCGGCGGCACACCCGATGCCCTCCAGGAGCTTCCGACCGGCGTCTGACCTAGGGCACAGGCCGGAAGGAAAAGCGGAAGAAAGGTCGGGTGCCTGTTGAACCCAGCAGGCCCCCCACCGATAGACGGGTCTCACCCCGACAACGAAGTCTGAGACCGATGCATCGCAGGTATGACTCCTACACCCCTCTCCCCGCTCCTCGTGCGCAGATCCTGATAGAGATCGAAGGAGCGGAGTATCTACGACGGCCTCGGCCTATGAAGGCAAAAGGCCTCGACCGAAGCGGCTCGATCGTCGATCATCGAATCAATAGCTCGATCATCGATCGCCAACCAACGGTTCGATTACCGATCGCCAAATCAACGGCTCGATCGTCGATCGTCGAACCAACGGCTCGATCGCCAACCAACGGCTCGATCGTCGATCGTCGAATCAACGGCTCGATCGTCGATCATCAAACCAATGACTCGATCATCGACCAACATGGCTCGATCATCGATTGCCGAATCAACGGCTCGATCATCGATCGCCGACCAACACAGCTCGATCGCCGAATCAACGGCTCGATCACCGATCGTCGAACCGACGGCCTCGACCTCTGAAGGCAAAAGGCTTCGACCAACACGGCTCGATCGCCGATCGCCGAATCAACGGCTCGATCGCCGAATCCATGGCTCGATCATCGATCGCCGAATCAACGGCTCAATCGTCGATCGCCGAACCGATGGCTCCGCCTCTGAAAGTAAATAGCTTCGACCAACGCGGCTGGCTAACTTGCCAACTTAGGTTCGACTAAGAAAGGGCAAAACGCCAAGACAACTGCGACATGCCCGCCCGATCAAGGTCTGGGCAACGGGTATTCGACTTGCGACATACCGACCTGGTCACGATTGGTCGAAGGATATTCGGCTTGCCATCGTCTATCATATGCTCGACATGCTACGTCAATGGATCTTCGACTTGCCATCGTTATCCTATCCAAATACGTCGGACGCTACTCAACCATCAGACTCTGCGGAATGATCGTGTCGACGAGTAACGTTCGGAGGTTGGCCGACCTCCGACCCAACGTGCATGCTCGACCTGCAGTCGGGACGACCGACATCGGATCGTTCGTTGATGCGATCGCCAGAGTCAGGGCAAGACATGACGAAAAACCACTACTTTCGTCCGAAGCCGTCGCCCACATGTTCAAGCGAGCCAACACGACATCGGACTCAGGAGTGGGAGGGGCAACTGTTGGGATAATTACCGACAATGCTTGGCCGAAGCTATGTCGACCGAACAGTCTCACACTGTTCCCGATCGATCGAACGGCTGTACCTATACTACTGACTCTATGACGAGGGTGGCAGCCGACGCCCGACTTCCGTAAGGCACCCGATCAGCTGACGGTGCTTCCGGATCATCACCCGACGCCTCGACGACCGAATACCGACACATAGTCGGCCACCTCGTCCAAAAGACGTACAGCCGAGTGAGCAGTTGACCTGCCAAGGATATGCTGTACGACCGCCAGGGGGGTGCTGATCTGCCAAGGGCGTGGGGCATTGTCCTGCCAAGGACACGAATTAATTTTAAGGACCTGTCAGCCCGTCAACGACATGGCAACCCCCGACGATTTGACAACTCCTCAGTTGTCTACATCACCGACGGCGGGACCATACCACCTCCTGCTATAAAACGAGGTAAGGCAGCAGCTTGAGGGGGGGATTCCTCTCTCTCTCCACCGCTGAGCTCCTTGATTCTTTTCTACTATTGCCTAGTCTCCTCTCTGACTTGACCGTCGAAGGGTCCCTGCCGGAGTCACCTCCGGTCAGTGCGGACTTCTTTTGCAAGCACTCATTCCCGGTGACCAGGCGATAAGGGGATTGGCCGCAACAGGAGTCATCCTTAAAGGATAAGATCGGAATAAAGACAGAAAAGTAGGATTAACCTCTCCTAATCTAAAAAAAAGGGGAAAAAGGATAACTCTCAGTATTGTACTTAATTATCATTAGGGATGACAATCGGATTGGATCGGATCATAAATAAAATGGATCAATATGGATCGGATCAGAAAATCATAAATCTAAATCCGATCTGTTTATTAAATAGATCAAAAATTCAAATCTGAACCGATCTGTTTATTAAACAAGTAATCCGACTCAATCCATTTAATTTATTTATTAAATAGATTAAATTAGGTTAAACGGATTAAACGAGTTAAATAAGTTAAACATATATAGTTAAATGGATCAAAAACAGGTTAAACAGGTTTTAAACAGATTAAATGGATCTTAAATGAGTTAAGCAAGTTAAACAGATCGAGTTAAATGGATCAAAAATAAATTAAACAGGTTAAAAGATTATCTGACTCAATCCGATCAGAATATTAAATAGGTTAAACGGATCATATATCTAAAACTCAAATCTGATTCAATTATTAAACGGATTAAATGGATTGATCCGTTTATGATCCAAAATCATTTAGCCTAAATTTAAATCTGTTTACGTATCAGATTGATGGATCGAATCATATTTTGCCGGTCCTAGCTGCCATAGCTAAAATACACTGCCCACCAATAGCCCTTTAATGCCTTCAACAACCTGTGGAAGATGCAACGTTACAGTATCTTTAAAGAGATTATTATCCGTTGGTCACATGATACTTAACAATCCAGGCTGGCTCACCAGACACACAATGATTGTAGCTGGATGAATTAATTCTCCCTAAGATAGGACAGCCATCCGAACCCATTGGAATATCTCATCCTTATCAAACTACTAGATTATATTATCAAATTATCCAAACTCCAGAGGAAATGATGGCGGGAGACACTCTGGAGAAGATTCGTATCAGTTGCACCATCTGTGGAACAGACAAATGTAATCAATATTTGAATCAATCTATCACCCTTAATAGATGGGCCATAGTTTTGGGAATTAGAATCACCCAATAATTGCAGCTATATGCAAAATTATTTAGTTTTATTCCATAGTTTTGACTGTTTCTTTGAAAGTGATATGTAGCTTTAATTGTGAAGGCATTACGCTTACTCTTTCCGAAATTTGTAGCGTGGGCAACAAATAGGCTTTATATTATTGACTAGGGTCAGCTTCATTGGATTTCACATCCTAGTTAATTCATGTCGAAGACAAAGTCCTTCAAAGGATGAGACATAGAATCTCCCAATACTCTCTATTAAGCTTTATTTGACTATTATCTATTCTTCAATTTGTTGGTTTTAAGCTTAGATGGGGTATCACAATTTACAAGAGCTGGTGCATTACTTTTCTATTGAGGAGAAAGAGGTTTAATGTTTAATATATATAGATATAATGTAGATCCCTAGATCAAGTAGTGGCTCATATTTATGTAGTTCAGTGTTCATGTCATTCTTGAGCTTTTAGTCTTTTATCTGTATGTTTTTTAAATTGGAATAGTCCAACAGCCACAATGAATGAAGAAAAAATAGTTGAGTAATGTTTTCGTGCTCATGGATTGAAGGAAATCCACACCCACCCAACTCCCCCACCCCACCCCACCCCAAACCCCAACTTCAACGGTCAGTGTTTAAGATATCATGCTTAATGTGAAGGCTCACATGCTTAGTTGATTGGCCCTCCAATGGCCAAAATTTTTGGTAACCTAGACCTGAATTTGGTCTAACCTAGACCTGAATTTGGTCACACATGGCTACATTTTTGTATGGGTTGTCTTTTTATTGAGATTGCTCCATAACAATCAAAGGATGTCAGATCCTAGATGCCAAACCAAGCTGGTCATGTGGTGCATCTTTGCTTGCCTCATTGGTGGCCACTTGGAGAGGATGGCAATTCTATATAAAAATTAATATCGATGTAGAGTGAGATATGGCATGGTCTCTTCTTAAAACCTGGTGAAACACATGGGACATATCTAAATGTCCAACTTGCCAAGCCAATCTAAGCATCCAAGACCTAACTTGCTCCCTTTCAAAATAAATAGATCCACTGAATCCTGCCTTATATATTGTTACCATTGTATCATGTTTGCCGGTCCCTAGAGCTTTTCATGCACAACTCAAGTATCTTTTTATTAGTGTCCAGCAGCTTACAATGATTTTGAATAAATACCTGCATTAACGTCGGCCATCACCCAATTCCATAATTGACCAAACAAATGTAGAGAAAGATTTTCACAACTAAGGTCCATAATGATCAGCAACAAAAGATGCCATCCATTTAATCCTATATTAGTCTCTCTAAAGATATATTTAGCTTCATATAAAGTGACAATCGATTTTAATTTTTAAATATCCAACAGTAATAGATGAGCATATCCAATCTTCCAACATAATCTAAGAAATAACTATTCTATCTACTAGTCAATTGACAAGTGGAAGAATCCCTTCAAGTGAAAGTGTAAAATATCAATGGCCCCAAGTGTTTTGGATGTGATGAAAAGGGCTACCCATGCCCCCTGAATTATTCAATGGCTAGGTTGTACTCTCCATGATAAAAATATTTATTTTATCATAAAAATATGATCCAATACCTTACTAATGTAAATCCCAAAAATCTATCGAATAAATAAAGTATGAATGAAAAAGAGGCTTGAGATCTTGGATTCCCCTGGTTGACATCTCGGCTGGCCCTTGCTGCGATCATCATCAACAAATCGGCCTATAGCAGACCAAGTCCTGAAATCGACAAAATATCCTTTAAACTTGGATGCCTTTCAACTTCTTTGTAATTGTTGTCCATACCATGTGTTTCTTTAGATTTCCACGTCCAAATGGATGCATGTTTAAAGGTGACTGTCCATTTCTCAGTCGCGAATGTCAATTGTACGGTTAGTTTTTTTTTTTTTTTTTTTTTTTTTTTTTGCCCTTCTTTGTGACCTGTGTCATCCAAATTGTGGACCACCAGTTTAGTGGTCCGTAATTTTGAGCTAGGAGACAAAATTAATTAGATGGTAGTGAGAAAATAATTTTAAAAGGTAAAGTTAGGTACACATTATAATGCTCCAGCAGACGTACTACCCGCACTTGCCATGTCTTATCCAATCCGAGACCCCTCCAGTTCAGTGTAAACTTTGATATTATTTTTCTCCAAAGTTGGTGGCAGAGCTGCAACTCTCCCAATCGCCACTCAGAACCATTCAGTACTTTTATATTCAAATGTCTTCAAATGGCATCGCTTGTTGAGCAGCAGCCATGTTGTGCATTTATATTTATAACACAGATTAGTGCGGTTCTATGACATCATTGAATGTATTTTAGAAACCCTAAAATATCTTCTTGTGTATATATATATATATATATCAAAAAATTTTACTTAATACATCAAATCATCTCAAATATATAATTATAATGAGACAATAGAGAGTATTAATTTTGAAACATCTTGATGCATATATTACAGATCCATAAAATATTTTTATAAATAAATATTTTAAATTTTTTAAATTGTATCCAATGATTCATAGTTTTATTTTTTTTAACCATTAGAATTGAATTTGATGGTGGGTAAAAAAAAAAATTTTTACGCTTTTTATATAGAAAGAAAATTTTTATTTTTAAAATTAAATTTTAGAGTACTGCCTAAGCTTATGCACATGTAAATTTAATACTAAATAAAATAAAGGGAGCAAACATTAGCTGCATAATGCTCAACCCAATAAATGCCCACATGCATGGGCATTAATAATAGCACATGGAGGTTTCTCTCTCATTCAAAATATTAAAGCAAGGGATTTTGGGAAAAAGAAATTGTTGCATGCTGCTATGTGCTGTGCATTAAACTTTATAATTTTTTGTTTATCAAAAAAATTTCATAATTTTTTTATTCAAAATTCAAATAACTGTTGATACGGATTTCATATGAATGACTGTGATTTTTTTTAAAAAAAATAAATTGAGAAAAGATGATGATGATTGATGTCAAGAGGGAAAAAAAATAAAAAAAATCAGGCAAAGGTGGGTGGGTCTCAGTGGCCACGGCTGTACCTCGCCGGGGCAGCAGCGCGTGCACTGGGACCCCGCCGACCTGGTCCCCCACTATTTAACTTTTCTATTTGGCTTATTTTTGTCGTCTTCCGCCTTGTCCTCGTGGATTTCGCTAAGAATAGACTTCCCAAATTACCCCTGATGCCAATTTCCATGGACGATTGAGGCTACGGGGTTGCATCTTCCGCCCGAAAGGAGCGATTCACCTTCTTTCGTCACGTCAACCGTTGGATCGCGCTGTGGCCACTTGGAGATCTGAGCATAAGGATGCAAGGGCTTTGAGATCAGCAAAAGAAGACCAATCGTCTTTCGCATGAAGGATACAATCTGAACCCGTGGTCCTGATCATTGGGCCTGTTGTTGTACGGAGATCTCGGTTGGAAGGTAACGTTGGTCTTGGGACGGGTCCAGATCGGTGAATGTACGCTGAAAGATCCATGGCGCTGCTTGCTTCTTTCGCTCGCTCGTACATATACTTGACCGGAGATGATAACTTCCAAGGTTTTTTAGATCTGGATTTCTCAGTTATCTCCTTGATTGACGGATACCTAGATCAAGATCCTATCTCACCAACATGATAAATAAATAAATAGAATTTTCAGAAAATTGAAATTTTTCGATACCTTAATTAATATTTTAGAACAAGATAGCAAAATTTCCACCAGTAAGTTAAATCCATTCAGTATTAAAAACTAAAGTAGAATTTAATTTTAATACTACTAATTAGAAAAAAAGAAACAGGAAAGTATATCGAATCTATCAATCAATATCCCAATCAATTTTTATCAGCTGAGATAATATCTTATCCGGAGATGTCTATTATGAATACGAATCAAAATCTCAACCGAGATGAAAATATTGATTGGTTAATGAGTGAGGATCTTCTGGCACGTATCAGAGTGGAATTTTTTTTTGGTAATTTTTTTGGTAAAGCACCATAATGGATTTAGGTGGAGCTTTGAAGCCCTCTAATCTTTCAATATAGCATTGAAAGCTTACTATATTATTGGGATGTACAAAATGCACCCAACAAATGTAGCATCTTATCTTATGAATTAAATGATCAGATGATAACGTGTATCTTAAGTTTGTTTGATAGATTGTATGTCTCTCGTTCCATCTTTTCTTGAAATTTTTTTTAAAACCAATCCTTGACAAGCTCCTATTTAGTGGCCAGTTTAAATGTTTTTGATGAGTCACCGGAGCTTAGTTCAACGAGCACATTTTTTGGTTGGAGATAAGGAGTCGGAGGTTAGCTCAGATACCTCCTAACATCGAGTTGCTGATTCTATTGATCAAACTAACTAATTTAAACACAGGACTATGAAATCTATATTTAATTATTTTTTAGGCAAAAACCTATTATCAAGTTCCGTATACTAAAGATACACAAAAAATATGTAGAACCTCTATTCATATTTTTTCAACAAAACTTGTTTCAAGTTTAGAATAGAATAATTTTTGAGTTTTTTTTTAAAACCAACTCTTGAAAAGTTCCTATTTAGTGGCCAGTTTAAATGTTTTTGATGAGTCACTTGAGTTTAGTTCATGGAGCACATTTTTTGGCTGGAGACAAGGATTCAGGGGTAAGCTCGGATACCTCCTAATATCAAGTTGCTGATTTTATTGATCAAACTAATTAATTTAAACACAGGACTATGAACCTATATTTAATTATTTTTTAGGCAAAAACCTATTATCAGGTTCTGAAGGTAGGAGAAAAATATGTAGAACTAATTAATTTAAATATAGGACTATGAAATTTATATTTAATTATTTTTTAGGCAAAAATCTATTATCAGGTACCGAATACTGAAGGTAGGAGAAAAATATGTAGAACCTCTACTCATGTTTTTTCAACGAAACCTGTTTCAAGTTTAGAATGGAATAATTGTTATATATATATATATATATATATGGCCCACCCCCGTGCCGCATTTTGATGGAATAGATTTGCCCAGCCTAATCGTCTGGATCAGGTCACCACCTGTGAGCTCACCTTCGCTCCAGGTACTACAGCAGGTCCGCCCATCCGTCCCCAATGCAACCGACGTCATACTCGGCGACAGCCAGGCTCTGGTCGGTCATCAGATTCCAAAATAAAAGTTAGGCGAAGAGAGGGATGAAGGCAGCTAAGAAAAGCTTGAAAAGGACTACAGATTCTTAAGATCAGAGCAGACTTTGCAGTACCACAACCGAATCCCACCGGAAACGACAGCTCTTTGCGAGAGAGAAGCAAATCTCCAATCTCCATCCCACAGAGCTGTAGGTCATTAGATAAATTGGAGGCCAGCCCCAGACTTGTCTCAATTATATTCTCTCTCCTCTGGTTGGTGCCGGACCACACCAATCACGGATTTTGCCTCCCCCAATCAGGAGCCCATGTTACCACGGCATGCAATAAAATGTACCCACGTTTCATAGGTGGTCTCAAGTCTAAAGGCAAACAGCAAATAGTACAATGCTGGCGGGGCCGACTCTCTCTCTCTAGTTATGTACCAGGGCTCCAGGTTCCGATTGATCAAATTTGGCATTAAATTGGGTCAGATTTCTCACCATCCATTGAGCCACGTGGATCTGCATCCAGCAAATCAAAAAGTTAGTGGCCACCCGTTTGGATTTTAAAAAAATATTAAAAAAATTACGTAAGCCCACATGCTATTAATATTGATGGGACCGAATTATCTTTGTATCTATTTTATAATATTTTTATTTATTTTGAACTCATTTATATTTATTTTAAAAAAATATATTTGTTTTGAAAAAAATTATATTTATTTATTTAAAATTTATGTTTACCCGGTTGCTTATTATTGAAAAGCCATAGAGTGGCTTATCTCATTGAAAATTACTGGTCCTTAAATAATAATATAAAATAAATATAAATTTTGTAAGGAATAAATACAAACCCTTCAGAGTATATATAAATATTTTTATAATAAATATAAATAAGTTCAAAAAAATAAAAATAAAATAAATAGAAAAGTCTCAAAATAAATGTAAATTTTATGATGATAAATGAAAATAGTATAGGATCTATGAAAAATTGATTTCACCACTCGATGCATGCAGGTTACGTGCCCCATCTTATCAAAATTAATGACTTATTTTAAAAAATAAATTCTAATCCCCCTGATGCATGCAGGCTTACGTGCTCCATCTTATCAAAATTAATGATTTATTTTTAAAAAAAATTCAAATCCAAATAGATAAAAAAATGACTGTCAATTTTTTTTTATTTTTTTGATGCATGGTGATCCATACAAATTGGATGATGGGAAATCAACTAGATTTAGAACTGAATTGATCGACCTAAACCTAGTCTATATATGTTTTCACACGCACGTGCATATATATATATATATATATATATATATATATATATATATATATATATATATATATATATATATATATATATATATATATATTATAAAGAGAGATATTTTTCGACAATGCTATACCACTCTAATGATTTTTAAGGATTATAATTATTAGCCAAAAAAGATTAGTGTTAGTGGCTATCATAATGACTTAGGTTTTACTGTAACGCTCCAAAGGATATTTTAAATATGAATCAGTAGAATTTTAATTTGGTAGAGTAGTTAGGTACTGATGCAGTAAATATTTCAAATATTAAAATTATTTTATATTATAATCAAATTATTTTTTTTTTTAAAATTTTTTCTTTCTCAAAAGGTCATCGAAGAGGGGTTGACGCAAAAGAACCGCGACTGTCGGAATTTGGAGGGCGGCGGTGACATGGAAAAGCTGCGGGTTGCAGAGGGCCCGAGGGGGGAGGGAGAGTGGCAGCGGCGGTGCGGAGAAGCCACTGATCGCAGGAGACACTGGGGGATGGGGGTGGGGGGCAAGGGCAGAGCAGCTGTGGTCGCTAGGGATGGGATGGGAGGGAAGAGACGACGGTGCAGAGTAGCCACGGCTGTCAGAGATGGGGAGAGGGGGGGTTGGGGGGCGCAGAGCGGCAACAGACACCGAAAGGGGGGAGCATGGAATCAAGAGCGGAGAAGGTGCGGGCCAAGGGGGGTTGCGAGGGGAAGGGTGTTGGTGGCGCGGGCCGTAAGGGAGCACGTGCAGAGAATTAGAGAAGGCTCGGGGGTTGGGTCGTGGAGCGGAGGAGGCTCGGGGGACTGGAGAGGGGAACGTGGAGGAGTTGCAAGTGTTGTCAAGGGTCAGGGAGGTGGGGGGGCGGTGGTTGGGCGCGGTGAAATCATGGGCAGAAAAAGAAAAAAAAAGAAAAAAAATAAAATATTTTTTATAAATAATAAAATATATAAAAATTAATATATAATATCATTAGTATGTTTTATAATAAAATATTATGAAGAGGCATCATGATAAAATCTTTAAAAAAAAAATTTCAAAGCCTAAAGATTTTTTTTTTTCAACAAAGGAAGGGAAGTAAAGCCATCCGAATTTATTAGAAAGAAGAGAGATTACAACAGAAAAGAGGGGAAAAAAAGGAAAGATAATGAAAAGTACAAGATTAGCAGCCGGCATATTGTTATTAAATTCCCTTGTTAAAAGTCTCGTTACCTTAACCAACATTGTCGCTTGCTACCCACTTTTCCAGCCGCATTGATATAAATGAAAGAAAGTGTGACAAAGTGGTGAATTATCTGATCGGTTTTCCCAGAAATTGACCCCCTACCGTTACCCACCAAAATGGATGAAGAGGTTTAGTCATATAGTAACACGCTCGGTCCAATTACTGCTGGCCTTCTTAAGGAATATATTGAACTTTATTTATGGATGAGAGAGATGCTTGAGTGGTACATAAATCTTGCATCACCAAAAAAAAAAAAACTCATACGGCTCCTGTCCAACTTTTCCGGTGACCTAATTCTCTAAAATGAAGCTGTAAGAAATTTCTATTATTGGATTTGTGGCAAGATTTTTCTTGGCGATACCACTCTGTCTTGTAGCACTAGAGAGATTGGATTTATGTGAAGAAGATTTTTTTTTTAAAAAAAAAAAGGTAATGGAGAGGAGAGGGCTACATGGAAGAAGAATCTCACCTAGATTCTATTGACCTATCAAAACTTGTCCTGTATGTATGCTGTAAGAATCTCATGGAAGTTGCATTGTAGAATATCTGCTGCCTCTAAGTAGATTGACTGGTGCAAATTAAGGAGCGACATAAAAGACTTGTAAATTGTTTGTGAAGTGCGTTTATATGACAATTTTTTTTTTAAATTAATTTGTGTTGTTGTTGTGGTCCCAAGTGGGGTTTTTTTCTTCTTTTTCGCTTGACTTCCAAGTGCTTGTTATGTTGGCTTTAGCACAAGTTTTTCCATTACTTTGGAGTTACATGACACCCTACCATTCATCTAGTTTGAATCCGCTAACCAGTTTTAGTTTGTGACATCCTTTTTTTAATTCCCTGCTGACCGGCCCCCACTTTAACCTTTTATTTTAGATAAGCAATCAACAACGCATGATTAATGAACCCAGTTAAAATAATGGTGGATGCTTTGAATGGGAAAGTTAGGCAAAACATAAAAGAAAGAAGTTCCTGCACTTAGCTTCTACCGGAAATAATGGATAGTGACCGCAAGATAACAAATTTTTTTTTTGATGAAATCACTTCTCTTAGCTTAAGCATTAACTTTTGTATCCATAATTATACTCTGACATAACGCATTCTTCAAAAATCAAAAACAACAAAATAAATGCTTTTTTTAATGGAAAAAAACAAAAAATAATTGCTAAACAACAATTATTATTTAATTTCCCCAATTACGCCTATGAATAACATAACGGGCCATCCAAAAACCGTTATAGCGGTCATTCTTTAATAGAGAGAGAGGTGGGTGGGTTCAATAAAACTAAATCCCCTGACGCATGTGAGCCTGTTGGTGGTGGTGGTGGTGGTAGCGGACTTCACTGGATGAGAACTGAGAGATACGGATTTTTTAATGGGATTAAAACCTCTGCGGACAGGTATCTTTTTGATATGTCGGCTTTTGGACGAAAGCGATAAGCATTGGACGATAAATTACCGATCTCTTCTTTTCGTTTTTTTATTTTTTTTTTCCTGGATTTGGGATCTTTCTGCCACCCTTTTATCTGTTCCTATTTTGGCTTTTTAGCAATTGGGTGACGGTTAAAAAACGGATTCTCACAGAAATTTGAACCTTTTTTTTATCTGGAATCCCTTTTCATCTGAAATTCTAACGGATTCTAACATTGCCTTGGAGAAGATGGGCGGTGAAAAGTTAAATGATCTGGGATAAAAATTGCATCAATTTACCCGGAACGGGCATCCCATGGAGCTCAAAAGACAGAAATAGAATCCTTTCCTGGGTGAATTTTCTGAACTATAAATGGTACGGAACCCTTTCTTTCGGATAAGAAAGAAACCCACACACGCAAGTCCATGACTTTATACCAAAATCAATGATTGGGTTGCGAATAAACTATAAAATTTTGAAGAATATTATCTAGCCAATGAAAAAAGCTAAGTTTTAAAATTTAGTCTTTGCACAAATCTAAATTGACTAGTTTAGGATACTGACCACAATGGCTGATCAGAGGAAGGTGTGGAGTCTATATCAATAATTAAATTTGGAGAATATTTTTAGCTTGTGGAGAAAAGGATTTCTTTTTTTTTCTTTTTAACGTCTGCTCTTATATATTTATGGTGTACTATTTGTCCTATCGAGGATAAAACGGATTTGATCTGGTTTAACATGACAAATATAGGATGCAAACCACCTTTGTTGATTGAGGAAAGGTTCCAGAGTTAATTTGGAGAATGTTTTCTAGTTGTTTTACCCTTGTCTTATCCAATGCCTTTAAGGAAGCACCACTTTCTCTAGTGAAAAAAAAAAACCATTCAACAAAAGTTCAGCCCTTTCACCCATCTGAGGAGTTGGGTCTGGTTTAAAACAACTCTAGGATACTAAACCACCATGGATGATTAAAAAAAAGTACGCAAAGAGTAGAAACCACTCAAGTAGGTCCAAAGCATGGATATCTTTGGATCTCTAAAGGGACAGAAGTAAGAAATGAAACGCATTTGATTTTGTCTAGATGAGGTAGAGTGAAGGGGAGGGAAGGAGAGGGGGAGAGAGAGGAAGCTCCAGCCCACAATTAGCATCTAGGTATCTCCATGTCCTATAAGAGCTGTCTGGAATATTTTGTTCACATGCTTACATGGTTACGTGGATGAGTGAGATTTGTTTTTATATGTCCTTGTTTTGATTTGCTAGCTCTTTTGATCCTCCCTTGTGGATATAATACAATTCCCATCCGATTTCACCAAAGGCTTCTCCACCTTTTTCTTGCCTCCTCCCCCTTCACAGCCTGTCATGCTTACATTATTCTTGAGCTGCCTTTGTTGTTTTTCTAAGCAATTGCCTGGTTGTTCATGTGTGGGAAGGAGCCTGCTCATATCCGCCTAGTCTCCGAATCTATCACCACTTTTGCTTGGATTTCTCCGATGATTGGACCTCCACGGCGACGTCATCTTCTGGAAAGGAGTCTGATGAGAGAGTTGGTTCTAGCCTTCTTTGGCCATTTAAAGTGATGTTAGATGGAGGAGTGAAGGTTTGGTAGGGGGAAGATGCTCGATGAGCTGTGGAAACAGAGCTTGCAGGTGAATTATACTTCCTTCCTGATCTTCCTTTTTGACCTCTTTGAGTCCTTTCTCATGTTAACTTTATTGTTCATTACTTTTTAATTGTGCTTCATTTGGATCAGATCAGCTATTCCTTGCTGTTTTGGGTGTCAAGCCATGGTCATGCGCTTACTTAGAAGGGCTAATCCTCTTCATGCTCTTGTTTTATAAGCTTTTTTATCGACAATTAGCAGAACCTTGGAGTGGGTCTTGAATTGCAATTGTTTATCGATAATAGTCATTTACCAGCTAAAATATTAAAAAAGGAAGCTACAATCTTCTTGTCGCTTTTAAGTTGTTCGAGATGTGTTTTGTTCTTCAGCGTAGAAGATGCTTTTTGTTCTTAATACTGCAAAAAGATTCACTTTGGGGGTCACATATATGATTTATACAATCTTTTGTTGCCTGCAGCGGTTTGAGCCTTGCTGAGATTCTTATGGCAGCTTTTTCTTTTTTCCTGCTAACAACTGTTTTGCCTCTTCTGCAAAGAGGGGGGAAAAAACAATTAGTGGCTAACCGTGTGGTTCTATATAATTTGACATAAATTTATGAACTCTAAAAGGTAGCCATCAGTTCATAAACTCGATTTCCAAACAAAGATAGATCTGCTTGCTCTTCCCTGACAAGAATACAACATACCATTTCTCTGTTTTGTTTGAATTAACCATGTTCCGGACTTCCATTTGCTGGTGTCCTTCTATCCCACCCTGCGATCTTCAGTCTACTTTGAGCTTAAAAGATTTTCCTGGCTCTCCATCTCTCAATAGCTCCAAAATTATGTTAAATATCTCTCTCTCTTATTTTAGTACTCAATCAAATAGAAGTTCATCTATCTGCCATGATCTCTCTGTCCACCCAAAAAAAAAAACAAAAAAAAGATTAGGTTGTCTCTTTTTCAGAAACTGATCATTTGACTCTTTTAATTCTTTATTAATGAGCGCCTTTTTCTCTTTCTTTACTCCTTTTGGAGATGTCCAGTCGAGGAATGGCAACCACAGCTCTTTAAAGCATATGATAGGTTGTTAAAAAGCTAATTTTTTTATAATTGAGAAGTTGGCAGATCCCCTAACTGCAGTGCTGCATCAGGGCCTGTATGAACCAAGCAGGTAAGAAATTGCGCATTGTGCTGAGCTATTGTTTGTTGTCGTTGTTGTGCTCGAGGATTTCCTTGTACCTGAATCAAAATCTTATAATCAATATTTCTTTGTTGGATCAACTATAGATGTCATAGGCTGTAAACTATGATGACATAATTGTAGTGGACCGGCGATAGCAATTTTAGGAACATGGCAGAAGCATCGAGCTAAACGTGTTAGATGCAGTGATGATATAGCATTTCTGCTTCACGAGTCTCGAGTAAAATGCTGCTGTTTTTATAATTGAAGGAATCAAGTAATCCTTTCTTTCTACTGTGTGGTTTAGCATGATCATCGACTTGGTCCTCTGATCGCTGTAGAGTTGATTATTAATTACCTTTGAAGATTGTTCTGTATGGTTCCAAGGTCCATTATCAGTCTTTCGAATGCAACTGAATCTCCAATAGGCCAATTGGTTTACCTTTGATACAAACACTTTGTGAAATATAAGTTTGATCTGTCTTAAATTGTAAATGCTTATTGAATGTCTAAATTTTTATATTATTAGATTTTATTTTCTGAGTCTTTACTGATACAACATTTAACAAGCCATCATGAAGAAAACAAAACTGACACGGCCCCTCATTGTCTCAGGAATGGGAACAAAACTGCATGGCACTCATAATGTCTTCACCACCTTGCTAAAGAACAACCGTCATGTAGTAACCTTTGATCTGAGCACTCCAGATAGTTGGGCCAGGTTCAGTAATATATTGCTGAAGACAGGCGGCCAGACTGCTTTCAATTACCTTCCAGAGTCCATGGATAGATTGCAAAACAACAGAGAATCTGTCAGAAATACAATGTTGAGGCATGAAGAAATATTCAGACAGCAGGTGAATATTTTTCATTTCTACTTACTCCATGAGTTGGCAGATGGTGTTATGGATGTCGTCTGACTTCCTTCTTTGTTGCTTTTTCTCTTCCCCTCTCTCTAACAGTTTCTTTTGATGTACCCCTCTCTCTAACAGGTGGCAGAATGAGAATGCCAAGATGGATAAATGGCAATTGTTATCATTTTTGTTCTACTTTATCATCAAGTACTGATGCACAGATTTTGGATTGGATATTGCAGGTGCATGATCTACATCGGCTATACAGAGTTCAGAAGATGCTAATGGCTGAGATGAGAAGTAAGGAGGAGAAGCCCCAGTCCTCCACAATTGTGACTTCCAGAGGGTTCACAGATACAAGGACCAGATTTTGGGGTAGTACATCTACCTCAGAGAACAGTCATTCTTCCCATGTCAGTAATACACTTCACTCCACTAAACATCTAAACTCTGAGTACAGTTCCCTACATCACTACAACACAAGGGCAGGCCCAAGTTCACGAGAACTAAGCATATGCTCAGAAGACCCTTTAAGAGCACCGAAGGACTTCGATCTTGAACAGCCTGCAGAAGAGTACACCTCTACAGAAGTTAGACACAACCAAGATCAGATTACCAACTTGGGGAAGCATCTGAAAGAAAAGATGAACACAGAAAGCTCCAATTCGTGGACCGATGATGAGAATGATGTGGAGCTGACACTTAGCATAGGATGTGGCATAGGTAAGAAGAGATCAAAACACTGGCTTAGCTTGAACAATGAAAAGGGCTACTCTAAGCCAGCTCCAAGTGATATCAGGCCACTGCTTTTGTCCACCCCCGTCAGACCACAGAGAACAGAGGAATGCAGCGACCACTCGACCAGCAGCTTTGACAGAGAAAGCTTGCAGAGACCCCCATGGCTTCTCCAGGCTTTGAGTTTGAACAAGACATAAACTTCAAAACATGTACAAGTCTTTTGGGTATAGGAAATTGCTTAAGTTATGCAGTTTCAACTTCAGTATATCACCACTCATTCAAGCGGCAGCTGGCATGCAGGAATCATGCTTCCTGAAATCTAGTCTTCCCACCACTACATCTTGTGTTCTTCAAGCTGCTGCATTTAAGCTTCTGTTCTATCATTGGATCAGTTTTTCTGGGATTAAGATTAATTTTTATTGGTGGGAAAACTTCATTGGTTTGATAAAATATTGAACAAATCCCAAGTCTTAATGGAGTTAGGAGTAAACTTGCTTCTCTTACAATGCTTTTACAAAATGTTCTCCTTTCTAGCAACAACCCCTTGAGAATAAGTATCAGAGGCTTATCTCACAACCGGGACTCGCGATCAATAAAAAGGTCACCTCTGTTGTCTGTAAACACTGAGTTGAAACTTCTTTATCTGTAAATGCAAGCTAATATCTTTTCTCTGCAGGGTTATAGTACTTTCTCATGTTGCTCCTCCATATTTACTGATATATTTTTTTCTTGATTCAATCGAGTCTGCTTGTATTCTTATATTATCTTTGGTTCAGAAAGTACCTGGAGATAAGAAAGATCCTCCAACCAGGGTCTTCAAAGGAACGATCTCATAGGCGTAGCAGTTTTCAATTAGGTTGACTTATATGGACATTGAAAGACTATTTCAATTTTTTTTTATTGATATGAACATGAGTTTTGGGAATATGGAAAACAACTATGTTTCACTGCAATCACTGTCTTTGTAAAACAAAAGAAACAAGTAGGTAAAACCCAGATGGCATGAGAGTTGCCAGCACACCAGGTGAACTTGGAGGAGCAATAACAGTAGAGAACAAAGCAGAAAACGCAAGAACAGGATTTGAGAATTTCTCAAAGTCCAACCTCCTAGGAATAAAGAACCACTGAGATCGCATAAGTTACTCCGGTATATCACGACAATGTTGAATCAATTTTCCAAGATAATTGTGCAATCTGTATTAAAAAAAATGAGATTTTGTTCTACAGCTAATAAAAGAAACCAGCTCTACTTCATGTCTCGACTACATCTGACTTATAAAAAATTTCTGAAAACATAAAGTCATACATTTTTTTTGGAAAAAAAAAAAAAACTCTCCTCAAGGGAAAGCTGGTTTGAATCTTCTGGCCAACTAAGAAGCTCAACTCCCTTTAGTTTCATTTTTTCCATCTTCTTTTTTATCGCTATCATTTGTTTCATGATGCCATAGATATCTTTCATAAGAAAAAAGATCATAGAATTAGTTTCCTGCATTTAGAATAATGCATGTCTTCAGCTCTTTGTGCTGCTTCAGCAGAATTCGGTGTAGGTCAAATGAATTCACAAGGATCAAATGAGGCAACTGAGCTTCAAAAGAATTTAGGAATCCATCTCAAAATTAAGCCATACCATTTTCTCCTCTCTTCTTATGTTTATGTTGCCTATAAAGCTCACCTTCACCAAAATTCACCACAGGAGCACTCACCATTTTTGAAGTGGTGGAACCTCATGTTATCCCTCACCACAATCTCCCTGCTCTCAACCTTAGACACAAGGCGCATCACCAAATGACAGTCCTCACAAATCCTTAGGTTCTTCACAATCCTAATTGTGCTGCCAACGTTGGTTGTTAATAGACCAAACGCCAGTGCTAGCTTCTCACTATGACCCTTCAGTAGCCTTTCCTTCTCGCCATCACTAACATCATAGACAACTGAGCTCAAGACAGGCACATATCCATCATGCTTCAACCTCCCCAAAAGCTCCTCTAGTGCCTCCTTTATCTCACGCGACCTAGGGTGCAAACCATCACCCGCGAAGAACTCATGAACTAGACCATCTTTGGCCTCCACCCAGCTTGCAGCTGGGTTCTTCCTCAACCTCCTCCCCCTCATCAACTTCCTCACCTTCGACACCTCATCCCACATCCCTGCCGATGCATATATGTTCGACAACAACACATAGTTCCCAATTCCATCAGGTTCGAGCTTGAATAGATGATCTGCTGCAAGTTTAGCAATTTGGGTCTTCCCATGGATCCGGCAAGCACCTAGCAGTGCTCCCCACACACCACCATGGGGTTCGACAGGCATCGACTTCACAAGTTCAAGTGCTTCTTCCACAAGTCCTGATCGGCCCAACAAATCCACCATGCAAGCATAATGATCAGCAGAGGGAGGAATCCCGTACTCGTCCTTCATTTGTGCAAAGTAAGAGCGGCCTTCCTTCACCATTCCAGCATGGCTGCATGCTGTGAGCACCCCAATGAATGTGACCCGGTTAGGCTTCACCTCCGTCCTCTCCACCATCTCCTTAAATAAAGCGATCGCCTCGTGAGCCCTCCCATGCGCAGCAAGACCAACAATCATAGCACTGTACGTGTACACATTTCGCTCCACCATTCCACCAAACACCTTACGGGCCTCGTCAACGAGCCCACATTTAGCATACATATCAACCATCGCCGAACCCACGACGACGTTCCTCTCGAACCCATGCCTCTCAGCAATCTCCCGTACCAATTCCGCATGCTTCACGGCACCCAACTGGGCGCAAGCGGAGATGGCGCCGATTAACGAGACCTCGTCGATTTCAACAGCAGCCTCTCTCATTTTATCGAACGTCTCCAATGCCTCTTTCGGCATCGCATTCTGGGCGTACCCCGTGACCATGGCGGTCCACCCCACCATATCCTTCACCGGGGTCTTCTCAAAAAGCCCCTCGGCGGAGCCCATGTCACCGGTCTTGGTATAGGCGACGATCAACGAAGTCCATGATATGGCGTCTCTCACAGACATCCGGTCGAACACCTTGCGGGCGGATGCCAGGTCGGAGCACTCCATGTAAAACGAGATAAGAGTGTTCTGGACGAAAAGCTCAGCATCGAACCCGCCGGTGGCAAGGGCCTGGGCATGGACCTGGGCGCCCATGGGGAGGGAGCGGGCGGCAGCGCAGGCCTTGAAGAGGGCGGAGAAGGTAAATGGGAGGGGCGGGGCGGGGGGCCAGCTGCGCCGCATGGCGGCGTAGAGGCGGAGGGGATGGGCGGTGGAGGAGGAGGCGGAGTGGAGGAGAAGGGCGGCCCCGCGGATAAGGGCGGTCCAAAGGAAGGGGTTGGGGCGGGGTACCTGGGCGAAGACGAGGAGCGGGTAGGGGTGGGTGGGGACACGGTGGTCGGCGAGGCGGCGGAGGAGGCGGGCGACGAGGAAGTTGCTGTGGTGAAGGCCGAGACGGACAAGGCGGCCGTGGGCCTCTCGGAGGTGGCGGGGGCTGGCGGCGGCATCGAGAGCAGCGGTGAGGAGCGATTCGACAGCGGGGCGGGGTAGGAGAGGGGAAGGGAAGTAGGAGGAGGAGGAGGAGGACACAAGGATACTTGTGGTGGGGTTGGGTCCGGTGAGGGCTCCAAAGGGTTGCGCCAAAACCATCCGAGGGAGACCGGTAGGGGGTGTGGGGGGGGTGGGCGGCCAGGGAGGGGGAGAGAGGGCGGGGTGGCGGGGGGAACTGGTGCACCCAATCGGGATATATAATATAATGGCATCATCATTTATTTCACTAACTTATAACCTTATACAATACATGAGATGTCTGGAACATCCGATGATAATGCTCTAAAAACATCTTCATCATAACGTCCAGATCCATCTCCACTGCCTACCTTCGATCAAGATTAAAAATTTTTATTCTACTTTACTGCCGTGAGGCCTTTTCTTTGGTCCCCTTATCTTCGTACAACCTTCGACTAACCTTTGATCTCTTCCTTGGCTAATAGCTCTTCCAAAATTTCCTCCCTCGATGTCGCATCATAATTGGACTCATAGAAGGCCACTGAGATCTCGTTAAAATAGCATACATTATTTTTACTAACATGTGTTATTTATTAATACTGTCTCTGACTATTGAAAAAGAAAACTTCTTTCTCGCTCCATTTGTCACTTCTACCAAGATTAAGCTCTCAAAACCTCAAGGGACCAACTCACACCACCACAACTAGCACAAAATCCCATATGCTCGAGAAAAAACCCAATCGGGATGTGAAAAACCCCTCTGATCTCCCTTAGGTGCTCTCCTTCCCCATAGATCTTCGAAGAAGTGAATGAAATGAAATTAAAAAAAAAAAAATCAATGGAAAAGATCTTATCTTTCATCTTTTTCTCTATTTTTTTCCTCAGAAGTCTCAATCGGATGGAGGTGCTGGTCGGGTCCCGAGAAAAAACTCCAATTGGAACATAAAAAGCCCTCCGATCTCCCTCAAGTACTATTCTCCCAAAAAAAGACCTCCAATCTCCCTCAAATGCTTTCCTTCCCATATATCTCTTCTCGCCGCCACCTCCCGCCAATCTCCAACATCGCCTTCCTCCCCATCGTCACCGACGTTTTTCCCACAGACTTCCTGCAGATCCATCGGCCTTCCTGTTGTCTGCCCCTCCTCCAGCCCCAGCCCTGGCCCCTCCTCTACTTCGTTCGAGTTCCATCGAATGGCTCCATCGACACCTAGATCCTGATCGACCGGCCTACCTACACTGGTCGGTCTTCTAGGTTCCGCGTCCGTAGCCAGAGAAAGACAAGATGATCTACAGACCGAGGAATCGACAGATAGGCTTGGAGTAGTCAAATAGGAAAGCTTAGATGATGGCTGGGGTGTTGTGATCGTGCTTCGGAATAAGAAAGTGCTGCTTTTTTCATGTGGCTCCTCTCCTTTCCAGAACATCTCACGTGTCAAATGAAGGCTTGAGAAGCCTCTATTCACACACACACACACACACACACACACACACACATATATATACACGGCCGGCCCTGGGGCGGGTCAAAGCGGGCGACCGCCCCAGGCCCTTTTTTTTTTTTTTCGTCTGGGTAAACTAAACGTCTCTTCCTCTCCCGAGTTCCAGCACCCCAACGGCTTTTTTGGATAAACCAAACGTCTTCTCCCTCTCACAACCTGTAGCTCCTCTCCCCCACCTCCTCCTCCGTCTTCGATCTTTTCATCCTATTCTGCTATCCATCGGTGATTCTTCCTTATTTTGGACGTCAAAAATCAGATCAAAATCCGTCAAAAAGTCAAGTAAATCTCTTCAATCCTCCTCTTTCAATCTGCTATGAATTTTAAACTTGATTTTTTTATCGATTTATTGTCAGAAAAATTCTTGAAATCCTAGTTCAACAAGTTCCCTTGTTTTTTCATTTTTTTTATCTTTCCGGCACCGTTAGGCTGCCGCCGGTCACCAGAGCTTGTGGTTGTCGTCGTCCGGTCGTCAAAGGCTTTAGTTGTGGGCGGTGTTGGCCGGGGAGAAGGATCTCCCTTGTGGGTTGTGGCTTTGCCTCAGGAACAGGGATGAGTTCTCTGTTTCGTTAAAAAAAAAAAAAACAGAGAGAAAGAGTCCTTGTTTTACCATGGAAAAAGAAGGGGAAAAAAAACTATTCGACCACTGTTGGCTGAATTGGATTTTTTTATGCTTTATATATAAATTTTTTTATTTCTCTTTTTAGATCCTTGAATATGTTGTACTCTCAGCTTCTCTTATTCTCAGCTCATTGAGTCTTCCAGATGAACTTTTTCTCTGACCATTCTCTATACATATGTAACAAATTTAAATTTAAAAAAAAAAATCACTGGAGCCTGTGGTTGTCATCATCCGATCGTCGGAGACCGCTCCTTTAGTTGTGGGCGGTGTTGGTCGGAGAGGAGGATCTCCCTTACGACCTTACCTCAGGAACGAGGGATGAGTCCTCTATTCCGTTAAAAAAAAAAAAAAAGAAAGGATCCCTTATTTTACCATGGAAGAAAAAGAAAAAAAGAGAGAAAAGAAAAAATGATCCACAGTTCACACAATAAAAAAAAAGAAAAAAATGATCCACACTGTTCTATTAAAAAAAAGAGAGGATGAGTCCTCTGTTTTACTATGGAAGAAGAAGAAGAAAAAAAAAAGATGGTCCACAGTCCACACAATAAAAAAAAAAAATGGTTCACACAATATAATTACATGAATTTGTTAATTATAATCCAATTGGTTTAGGTATATGAAATTTGGTCCGTCTATGTGAGAGTCTCAATCAATAGGTCAGTATTCTTGCATATGATGGAATATATTTAATTTTGTACATCTAGGACTTGCTTTTTTAAATAAATATAATTATGGTCTTTATATCCATCTTATTTTTTTAGATAGCTTGTGGTTTCACTTCATTTTCTTATTATTTTTACTATATCTTATTCTTAAAATAATTGATTAATTATCATATTTTATTTTTCAGGTTTAAATTTTTATTACAATTACAGTAGCTTTTGCTTAAATTTTGTTCCATCAACAAAGCCTTCAAGCAAGTTCTATTGTTCTATCAAAAAGCTTTAAATCAGGTTCTATTGTTCTAAACTTTAAATTTATTGATTACTAATTTTAGCTAATATTTATTATTTTATTTATCAAAATAATACCTAAAAAATATCCTTCGGGTCATGAAAAACTTAAGAAAAAAAGAAAACAAGAACAATTAACTCAATCATTAAAAGGAGGTCTTGATAAATTTATTATAAGTAAAAAAAGTGATATAGTTGAGAATTCAAATAATATTGCTAGTGAATTTATCAATAAAAATATAAATGTTACTTATGAATTAAATAATGATAATAATATTATTAATAATGATAATACTAATAGCACAGATGATCTCATTAGTGGTGATAAAAATTTAATGAATGAAAAATCAAGTGAATCAAATACTTTTGACATTTATGATCCTAGGATATGGAATAGTCTTGATACAAATTCTAAAGATTTATTAATTAAAAATAGTCCTAAAAGAGATATTAATATAAAGTTCCCTCTTGATCAATATAATAGATATTTTTCTTTAATACATTATGATCGAACTTTACCAAATGGAGAGCAACATGATCGAAAATGGTTAGTATATTCAAAAGAGTTAGACAAATTATTTTATTTTTGTTGTAAGCTATTTAAATCAAATGATAATAGTAGTAGAAGTCAATTAGCAAGTGATGGCTTTAGAGATTGGAAACACCTTAGTGAAAGACTTAAAGCTCATGAAACTAGTAATGATCACATTCATAATATGACCACTTGGATTGATTTACAGAATAGATTTAAAAAAAATCAAATAATCGATAAACATATTCAAGAGCAAATTAATAAAGAGAAAGAACATTGGAAAAAAGTACTATTAAGAATAGTAGCTGCTGTTAAATTTTTTGCTCAAAGTTCTCTAGCTTTTCGTAGAACGAATGAAAAAATTTATCAAAATAGTAATGATAATTTTTTATGATTAATTGAAATGATTGCTGTTTTTGATCCAATTATGCAAGAACATCTTAGACGTATTCAAAATAATGAAATTCAATATCATTATCTTAGTCATAAAATTCAAGATGAGTTAGTAATTGCATTAGCATCTAATATAAAAAATTTAATAATTAAAAGAATTAAAGAAGCAAAATATTATTCCATTATACTTGATTGTACTCCAGATGCAAGTCATCAAGAATAAATGTCTTTGATCATACGATGTGTGAATATTTCAAAAAGACCAATAACAATAGAAGAATACTTTTTAGAATTTTTAAAAGTAGATAATACATCAGGTTTAGGTCTTTTTAATGAATTACAATCTATTATAGAAACTCTTGATTTAAACATTGATGATATAAGAGGACAAGGATACGACAATGGATCTAATATGAAAGAAAAAAATCAGGGAGTACAAAAAAGATTATTAAAAATAAATTCTAGAGTATTTTATACACCATGTGCTTGTCATAGTCTTAACTTAACACTTTGTGATATGGCTTCATCTTGTAGTAAAGCTAAAATTTTTTTTGGTGTAATACAACATATATATAATGCATTTGGTGGTTCTACAAAGAGATGAAAAATTTTACTTGATAATGTACCTAATTTAACATTAAAGCCATTGTCACAAACACGTTGGGAAAGTCGCATTGAGAGCGTCAAAGCAATAAGATTTCAAACTCCACAAATAAGAGAAGCTTTATATCAATTAGCTGAAATTTGTGAGGATTCAAAAACAAAGAGTGAAACTGAATCTTTAGCAACACATGAGCTTGAAAATTTTGAATTTTTATTAGGAATGATTATTTGGTATGATATACTATTTACTTTTAATTTAGTTAGCAAAAATTTACAATCTAAGGATATGCGTATAGATGTTGCCATTGATCAATTAAAAGGATTAGTTTCATTTTTTGAAAGATATAGAGAGACTGGCTTTACTTCTGCCATGATTTCAGCTAAGGAAATTGCAAATGAGATGGGAATTGATCATATATTTCGTATAAAATGTCAAGTAAAAAGAAAAAAATAATTTGATAAAAATATTAATGTAGATATTGAACAATCACCAGAAGAATCATTTAGAGTTAATTATTTTTTATATTTAGTAGATCAAGCTATCTTTTCATTGAAACATAGGTTTGAACAATTTCAATTATATGAAAATAATTTTGGATTTTTGTTTGATTTCAAAACATTAATTTCATTGGATGAAGAAAGTTTGAAAAAATTTTGTCTTAATCTTCAAAATATTTTAACAAATGGTAATCATTATGATCTTGATGGGATTGATTTATTTTCAGAATTAAAAGTTCTAAAAGCAATTATGCCAAAAGAAAATAATACTGCTATAGATATACTTAATTATATTAATGAAATAAATTGTTATCCAAATACATCAATTGCATATAGAATATTATTGACCATACCTGTCACTGTTACCTCTGCTGAAAAAAGTTTTTCAAAATTAAAATTATTAAAATCATATTTACGATCAACAATGTTACAAGAAAGATTAAATGGTTTAGCTATGCTATCTATTGAAGAAGAATTATTGTCAAATATTGATTACAAAGAAATTATAAAAAATTTTGCATTACAAAATATACGTAGATTAATTTTTCAATAATAATTAATATTTAAAATATATTAATTTTTAATAATTTTTTTTTTATTTGGCTCCAGGCCTAAAAAATATCAGGACCGACCCTGTATATATATATATATATATATATATATATATATATATATATATATATATATATATTCGAGTTCATTAAACAATGATTATTAGTTTCGAGACAAACATTAGAAGATTAAAAAAAAAAATATCGTGATACGATAAATTGAAAAACAAACTTAAAATATTTAAATTTCAACAATACATCAATATTTTTGATAAAAGCTATATAGAAGAAAAGTGTATATACAAACTCATGTACCTAATTGGTGCCTAGTCTGGTTAGTAGAAGAATCAAAACTTGACATCTAATACTTGTTCTTCTTCCATTCTATGATGAATAAATATTATTAAATAGCAATACTTTATAAAATAATATAATACAGTATTATTGAAGAAATAAAATATATAAATTCAAAATACATTTTGATAAACCATGACACACATATGAAAACAATAATAAAGTACAAAAAATCATAACATAAATGATATTAAAGTATAAAAGTAAATAAATACAATGTATACATTAATCTATCAACAAAGAATCCGTGCAAAATTAACATAAGCAAAATAAATCTGTGTTACTTGTACTAAACAACATTTTCCTAATCTACTACAAATGATTAATTATAAAAAAATTAATTTGGAGGCTAAATCATGCTGTAGTAGAAAATTAAAGAAGCTTTAAATTTTAATACTTTAACTATCACCTTGCCAGCTACTGGTAGGCTACCGTTAGCCAACTATCAAGGTTGGAAAGTGTGATTTCTTTGATATTTTTCATTAATGGCACATAGAAGTGCAAACTAGTCAAGCCACTCTTGAGATACTCGAGCTCGGCTCGAGTCCAAGCTTGACTCAAATTGATTATTATCGAGTTCGAGTAGCAAAATACTCAGCTCGAAAGCTCGCAAATCTACTAGAATTTAAATATATTTTTATAATATTATTTTTATTTATAATATATATTTTAATAATATTATTTTTATTTATAATATATATTAATATTTATATTATTAGTAGACTAATATTTGATTTTGAGCTCAAACTCAAGCTTGAGTATGGCTCGATTGATATTCAAGTCAAATCGAGTCAATCTCAAGTTTTGCTTATTTTTCATCGAGCCGAGTTCAAGCTTGGGATATTAAAATTGAGTTGATCTCAAACTGAATTTCAAATTTGAATATTTTGAGTCGAGACAAACTTTCAGTTACTTCATTCAATTCGGCTCGATTGCACCTCTAGTGGTATATCCTGACCAACTAGATCTATAATGGCACAACTAGAGAGATCAAGCAAGGATCCAATGTCAATAAGCAAGTAATGAGAGAGAGCAAGGAAGGCTGGGTCCAGGAGCCTTTATCCACCTTGCTCTGACCATAGAGTTAGCAAGGTCATGAGAGAGAAAGAGGGCAAGGGAGGCTCCACTCATTGGGTCAGCAATGTCATGAAAGAGAGAGAGAGAAGGGGAGATTTTAGCCCTTGGATTAGCAAGATCATGAGAGAGAGAGAGAGAGAGAATAAGGAAAACTCTAGCCATCCAATAACCAAGGTCAAAGGAGAGAGAGAGAATGCAAAGGAGTCGAGCAGCCACTGACAACATGCATTTAATGCTATAGCCCACACATGGTCTGGCCTCCCACCAAAGCTCTAGTCTGTAGCCACTATGGCATGGAGTCAAGGGCTTGTGGCTCAGATAAATCGATTCTCCACTCCCACATGCATAAGGTATTGTTTGCTCTAATCTCTGGCCATTATGGTATAGAGTTTCATGGTTTTGTCCTTTAAAAAATACCTCATGGAAAAAAGAAGGTCCCATTCTATATAAGTCAGACTCTCTTTTGACTCATAATTAATATAGAACTAATAATGCCGTCTTTGTACAACGTAGCTCCTTAATCAAAAGGGAGATAATGTTAGGGTCAAGGACTCATGGCTCGAATGGATCAGTTTTCACTCCCATATGTGTAAGTTATTATTTGCTCTAGCCTTTAGCCACTATGGTATGGGGTCTCGCCTCCTTCTCGGACTCCTCGCTTCTCAAGTCGTCCTGATCCCGGTGCTTCCTCCCCGCGTCATCCCTATCTCCTCGCTGCCTCCCCACATCCTCACCTTCTTTTTGTTCAGGGAAGCCCGAGGTTCTGCCCGAAAATCTGAAGTCCAATGTTCAGCAGGTTCGGATCCGGAAAGGAGGCCCAAAGACCACATTGGGTCAGATTTGGATCTGAAAAATCGGTGCTGCCCTTTGGATTGAGTCCAATCTAAACCCAGTCTGACCGTCTGCTTACAAGTTCTGGCCTGGCAAATCATATCTTATTCATCAATGGGCCCAAGCTAAGCTCACGGCTTCTTCCGGTACCTTTCATGGCCATCTGCGTGCGCGTGCGCGTGCGCGTGCGCGTGCAAATCCCTGACACGCTGTCCTCGTTTAACTTATCACGGTTCCATCAGCATCATCATTAATGTTGCAATGGTACCACCGTATTTGTAACATTGCGTTGGTTAGTGATTTTGGTGTGAATGCATCAGCCGACATCAATCTCGCGCACAGTGTTGTACATCTCATGGCAATTAATGCAGACTAAATGCAATTTCTTTTGTCTTGGAGTAGTGACATTTTAGGACGAACGCTGGACCTCCACGTGCATGTAAACATTGCATTAATGTGGCACTTCATCATTGGATTTGTGCAACGCACATGTGGGATGGAGCCATCGACGTGGCGTGCAACCGGTCACATTTTAGCTTAAAAGCGTGGAGATTATTGCTTCTCAAGGGTGCTTCGATTGTGAGCTACGTGAGTATCAAAATTTAAAAAAAAAAATCAAAATATTATGCATGATAATTAAAGAAATATCCGATAGCATATAATTTTAATAAAATTATATATAATTTTATAATAGATAATTAAATTATATTTTTTATTTCATTATTTTCACAAATAATACTGCATTACATGTAATGCAGCATTACTTTAAAAAGATGTAATCTAATTGTCTATGGAGAGGTGGCTATATGATTAAATATAATCTTATAATCTTTCAATCTTGCAATAAGATAACTTCAGGATCAAAATATCTTCATCAAAATAAATCAAAATAAATTATGGAACGTCGTAGTTGGTAAAAAAAAAAAAAAAACATAACGGATTATGTCACGAAAAATGATTGGTCTTAAAATTAAGTTGTCTCTTTAAAAAATAGACAATAATCAATAAAAAATATTAGGATACTTTGAAAAAATTAGTTTATATTCCATGTAATCTAAATTGCATATCAAACACTGTAATGTAGGATTTTCTATAATTTTACAACAACATTATTGCATATACCAAATACTGCAATATATGATTCTCTGTAATTTTATCAGATAATCACATTCCCTCTGTAATCACATTACCATAGCAATATTTTTTATTTAATGCACCAAACGTTGTCTAAAAACATTGCTATCAAGCATCCTTAGGACTGCTAATCAGATTGGATCAAATAAAACATAAATTGGATAAAAAAAATCATCAATCTAAATCTAATCAATTTATTAGATATATCAAAAATATAGATTTGAGTTGATCACCCAGCCAGCCATCAACTTCGTTATCTAAGTAGTGGTCCTGCAGGTGTTTGGAGCTTTTTCTAAATTATTACAAATGATTTAGGAAGACTCCAGCTGTCCAGCACAATAAAAGATGCATTCAGCATCGATCCACCATTGCAAGCAGTGGTCACTCCATTGGATTTTTGTTAATTAGTCTTTGTTTTTTCAAACAGTGTCAAAGTAATATAAGATATTTTGGAAGAAAAATAAATTATATTTGTAGATTAATTAAATTAATAAATTTACATGTCCTGAGTCACGTAAATATGCAATAAAATTGCAGAAGGACTGGCATGACTAGAGACAAAGGCTTGCTCTTCCTCTCGTCTTCGTTCACACCATGAAACCAGCTGTCATCACGCAAAGAAATGCTTCGATTCAAGCTGGTCCGCTCCTACAAAGTACACAGGCCCAGATGCTACTAGGATAAGGAGATCCACAAATGGTCAAACACCAAAATCCAACCAATGGAAAAGGAGTTTTCGATCCATATAAATTTCTGTACGGACTATAAGATTTACGGCTTTTCCTTAATTTGGGCACTACAAAGACAAACTGGAACGATTTTTATATAAATTTTTATTCACACACTCAGAAGTAATGTAGCTAGCCTGGCAGTCTCATAAGTTCCATGGTCCTAAGGTATATGAGTTTCAACCTACACAATTCTCACAATGGATTTTGCCCGTAAGAGATTTTTTGGTAGAAGATCCTTGAAGGAATTGATAAAATACTAGAGTGACAAAAAGATAGCATTCGTGATCAAGGGCTTTGGCTTGTTCACTGTCCTTGTTATAGAGAATGTACTGATGCACTAGCCAATATCCAGCTCACTTGTTGCAGTGCACTCGGCTTTACATAGATTCTCTACAACTTAGAAGATTCTTAGGTCATCAGAACTGTGAGTCTTTTTGTTGGACAAATAGTAAAAACTGCTTACGCTCCTTCAAATCTTATTAGGGTACATGCCATGAAAATTATATTGGTAAAATAGAATTAATAGGCTGAAGGTAGTGTCGTGCCCATGCGTACATCAGCATCTCATTAGAAATAATATATAAAAAGCCTTCCAAAAAATATGTTAGATAAAAAATAGAAGTAGCAAGAGAGTTCATTTTAAAACTCCTCTTAGAATCAAATTCTTATCCCAATCGTTTCAAAGAGACCACATGAATTCTTCAATCTCACCCCTATCCTATCCTATCCTATTCTTGCCCTCACATCGATAAGCTCAGGCTTATCCTAAAGCGTATTCTTTTAAATTTCAACGTGACAAAGTCATTCTAAAGAAAAGCCACTCCATTGTATGCTTCCAAGGATTCTCACTGTCCTACCATTAAACTATTAAAAATTTTATTCTATAGCCTGGTTGGATGCAACCTTTGTTTAATACGCAGTCGTTCAGTATGCAGAAACAATTTGGCCAGATAAATATAATATCGGAAATACTTGAAAAAAATTAAAGACTTCCAAAAATTTTGGAGAAGTCTAATTAGAAAAAATGAGTTTGGGTCTCATGGGAAACCTTAACTATATCACAAGTATAGATATAATAATAACAACTCGTCTAACTGCCTCTCCAAAATCTATATTTAACTAATCTTATCTCTTCCCAAGTTCTTCCTCCATTCAAACCCATTTAAACTTGTGACCAAATACATATCATTTTTCCTCGATATGATATACTTACTTCTGTGATAAGTACTGTATGGTCCAACAACTGTTAGTTTCTGCTGGTTGGCACTTACATCTCCCAAGGACTTTATTCTTGGGGAAAGTCCAATGCTTTTTCCCTTTTTTTTTTCGTAAAAAGTCCAGTGTTCAGCTACTGATGGTAGCACATTATCACTGTTGCTCAAAAAGGAGGAGGGGAAAAGAAAAAGGAAAAAGAAAGAAAATAAGTATTATAAAAGAGGTATCTGAAGCTTGTCAATGGAGTTGCACGTGAAGGGATGAACCATACAAGTCCAAAAACAAGTTTAGCCCACTGGGACACACCATCAGCGAAACCCATGTGCACACCTTCTCACTAGACTCCAATCTCAACCATGTTGCAAACTCAGACAGACAACGAACTTTGGAGCTAATAACATGCGCAATTTCAAGTAGTAACCAAGATGGTAAACAAGCCTCAAGTAGATGCGATCGATGATAAGACTTTCTGGTTATGCCATTGTTATAGCTAGTGGGTGAAGAGTTGTCTTTATTCTGTATATATCCACCAAAAAAATCGTCACCAACTTGGTATTAGAAGATGGGATTTGATCTAACCTGAGTTTTTGCTGTTTTGTATTAGTAATATGTGGACTTTGATGTGTTTGTAGTGGTTCTCTGGTGTTTCCTGGGGCTGGAGTAGCCTTTTGTCCTCTTGAGTTACAACTTTCTCCCTGTGTGCGTAAAGAAGAAGAAGAAAAAAAAAAAAACTCAAACCCTCAGTTGATGGAGTCAATGATCCCAGTGAAGCCTTCAGAATTCGACCTCCTCGATGAACAATTCAACCAAGACAGAAGCACCTTCTAAAGTAATACTGTTTCTCTACCAAAAAAAAAAAAAAAGTACTGTGTTCCAGCAAGAAATGCTCCTCCGGTTCGCCAGAGAGAGAGACTGCAACAAATTAACTACATTCCAAATACACAAGGGCTGGTAAAATGGGTTCATAGACTTGGACATTTAACATATTCCAAGAAACTTTAGCATTCCCGCTATTTGGAGAGCAGATTTGAATAGATGACAGAGCCTTCAATAAGAATAATTCAATGACACGGTAATATCCTTCCATTAATATAACTATCCGTTGGACTATTAATGACACTATGGACTTCTATTGCTTACCACAGGTCTGCTAAGGAAAAAACCAAGAAGAAGAAGAACAAAGAAAGAAGACATACAGACCATTATTATTCCATGTCTGATGAGAGAATACGTTTATTAGGTAAGATGAAAATAGTATTTCTCAATATCAATAACAGTCCTGTTAAACTGAAAGTTAGTTCAGATCAGCATGGCTTATTCTCCTAGTTCCCAACACCATACATTCATCACAAGAAAAGAGAGTAAGCTCGAGTGAAGCTATTTTAGCAGTTACAACTGATTTTGTTCCTGTGTCGGTGACCATGCCCACTAAATTGGATATGGTATTGTCATTTAAAAAAAAAAAAAACAATCAGAAGAATTAAGGATGACCAAAGTTTAACAGCTCGAACATGGTTTCCATATTTAGTTATGATAGCAACTTATCAAGGAATTTGACTTTTAACGTTGAAATTTGAGTGACGAAATAAATTTCATCATAAATAATTAAGTTTTTACAATAAAATTTAAATTTCATTCTCAAAAATCACGTATTTGTGACGAAAAAAAATTATTGCAAAAAGTTATATCTTTTGCAACGAAAATTTTATTTTTGTTGCTAGAAGTTAATCTTTAGCGACGATATTTTTTTGTTGTTGTAAAAAATAATTTTTTTTTATGATGAAATATTTTTTTCATAGCAAAAAATATTTTTCTACGATGAAAAAAAATTTTGTCGCAAAAAAATTATATTTTTTGCGATGAAATTTAGATTTCATTGCAAAAAATAAGAGATTTTTCGATCAATTTTATTTATATTTAGCGACGAAACTATTTCGTCACTAAATTTTATTTTGTTGAAAAAATTTGAATATTTTGCGACAAAATTTTAATTTTCATTGTTAGAAATTAATCTTTAGCGACGAAAATTTTTTTCATCACAAAAAATCATTTTTTTTGTGACAAAAAAATTTTTCATTGCTAAAGATAAATTTTTTTGAGACGAAAAAATTTTCGTTGCAAAAAATTTGATTTTTGGCGACAAAATATTTTTTTCGTTGCAAAAAACTTGATTTTTATGATAATTTTTTTATATTTGCGATGAAATTAAATTTTCATTGCAAAAAATTAATCATTTGCGATGAAAAATTTTTTCTTGTAAAAAATATATTTTTTGACGATAAAATATTTACTTTTCGTAACGAATTAATTTCGTCGCTAAATATTTTTTAATTCAAAAAAAAAAGAGCTCTTTGAATTAGGGCAAAATTTTGCCCCAATTCAAAATAAACCTCAATGTTCTCTCCTTTGCCCATGCTGCCGCGATCGCCAAAGCGCTTTCTCCCTCCCCGATCACCGGCGACAGTCCTCCCTCCCCGGTCGTCGGTCATCCTTTCCGATAAGTGCTCTCCCTCCCTGCCACCATCCTTTCTCTCTCTCTCCCTCTCCGCCACCATCGCCGCTCGAGCCCGCCCCCCGTCGCCAATCGAGCCCACCCCCCAGCGCGTCGTCTCCCTCCCGCCTTGCCACCCTCTCCTCCGCGCACCGTCCTCTTTCTCTCTCTCCCTCTCGATCTCCACTATGTCACCGTCGGTCGAATCCTCCCTCCCCGCCACCAGTCGAGCCCTCCCTCACTCTCCCTCCCTCTCTTTCTCACTCTTCCTCCCTCCCCGCCGCCGATCGAGCCCTCCCTCCAGCCGCCGGTCGATCCCTCCCTCCCCTGTCTCCCTCCCTCATTTTCTTTCCACTCTCCCTCCCTCACTTTCTCTGTCACTCTCCCTGTCTCCCTCTTTTACACCTGGCTTGTCTGGTTTCGTAGGAGCCACCGCCACCGTCGCCACCATCATCGACTGCCATCACCGTCACTGCACAACCGTCGGATTCATGAGAGAGTTGAAGGTGAGAGCAATTTTTTTAATTTTTATATTTTTTAATTTTTATTCTTTTTTTCTCAATTAATTTTAGTCATTAGAAATAATTATTTGTTATTTTAGTAATTAGATATAATGTTAGATATAATTATTTGTTAGATATAATTAATTTTAGTCATGATTTAAAAATATTTTAAAAATAAAAATAATTATAATAATAATATATTAATTGTAGCATAACAAATTTATAAGCCTTAAAATTTTCGTTCAAGGATAGCATGCATAAATTTATTTTTTATGAAAAAAATATTGATGCTTTACACATTATTCTCGAATTGTCCTCATTGACAGTTTGGGCACGTAAATGAATTTAATATTGCAATACATGTGCTTCTACATCGCAGAGTTTTGTCGGTATTTTCGATCATATTCTCTGGATACATAGCACAACTTTAATACTTGTGTAGGATAATATTGACTTCGAGGACTGCACTGACGAAGAAGTGACGGTATGTATTCTCAAAATGACTGCAAATAGATACAGAGATCGGCGATGTAGGCTTCATAGATACTGCAATGAGCTGCAGGCGAAGGGGATTGATCCTGTGACCCAGCCATACAGAAATTAGGCTGGGTCTAATGACGATTGGCAGTGATTATGTAAGCATTTTGAAAGTAAGGTATTTCAGGTATGTCTAGTATTTCAAGTTATTTTAATTTTGTTATGTCTTTTATTAATTATAATTGTATATATTTTGTAGCGATGGTCGGAGGTGAATAAGGTGAATAGGAGGAAGATTGATTCTATTCACACGCAAGGAAGTGACTCTTTTGCACAGAAAATGAAGAGGATGGTATGTAACTATATTTGCAATCATACTTTGTAACTTCTTATTAAATATTTATATTATTTTGATATCATTTTTCTTCTTTTCTTTTATTTGAATAGGGACTATTCGGAGTCGACGTCTATGCTAAATTCTATCAAAACAAGAGTGGCGAGTTCGTGACCGAGGAGGTGAGGCAACATCATGTAAGTATCATTACTCTACATTTTGAATACTTTTAAAGAGTTTAAAAAAATTATAATTTTATTTGGTTTATTGTGAAGGAAAAAATGTTACAATTGAGAGAGCAGGTGACGAGGGAGGTTAGATCTGATGGTGATACTGGATCGCAGCAGGTTTGTTTGATGACAGATGATACGATTCTGGATACCATCCTCGGGCGGCAGTTAGGATCTGATCATAGCATGCGGTCCAAAAAATCATGCAGTTCGTCATCCGGCTGATCTGATGATGCATCGGTGCCAGAGGCAGTTAGGACATCCATGAGCATGATGCAAGATCAGATTAGTTACTGGATGAATCGTAGTCAGACGCTCGAGAGGATAGTGGCTACGATGGCGGGATGGCTCGGTATTGATGCTTCTGAGTTAGCACCTCTCCAGTCACATAACGCCGCCTCTGCACCACCATCGCGATATATATCGGGTCAGGGATCGACGCCTGAAGAAGGAAACGAGGCCAACAATTTAGATCATACCTAGTTTGTAGTTTTTTTAAATTTAAAATGGTGTATGGACTTATATTTTTGTATATGACAACAATGGTTATGAAACTTTTTGTTACTTGAAATTAATATTTTGAATTAGAATATTTTTATTGTGTTTTATTATGTTAATATGTTGTTATATAAAATATGTTTGATCTGAGAATTTGTATTTGAGCAGATTTTTTTGATATAAAAATAAAAATTAAATTTTTTATCTAAAATTTAATTTAGCAACGATATATTAATTTCATCGCAAAAAAAAATTTGTGAACCCAAAAATAAAATTTTTATTATAATTGTGACGAAATTTTTTATTTCGTTGCTAATTTGAGATGAAATATGAATTTCGTCGCTAAAAAGTATTCACAATTTTTTGTGATAAAAATTTTTTTCGTTGCAATTTTTTGCGACGAAAATTTTTTCATCACAATTATTTGCGATGAAATTTTTATTTCGTTGCAATTATTACGATGAAATTTTTATTTCGTTGCAATTATTGTGATAAAATAATTTTTTTCATCACAATTTTTGCGACCAAATAAAAATTTCGTTGCAATTTTTTACGACGATTTTTTTTTTCGTCGCAAAAAATAAGAGAAAATTTTTTTAATCCCTATATTTAGCGACGAAATTATTTTCATCGCTAATCTTTGTGATGAAATTCAATTTTCATCATTAAAATAAAAAAATAAAAAAATATTTTTTACGATAAAAATATTTTTCGTTATAATTTTAGCAACGAAAATTTAAACTTTTGCGATAAAATTTTTTCATCGCTGATATAGCGAATACTTTATCGTCTAAGTTGACTATTTTTTGCGACGAAATAAAATCTTTTCATCGCTAAGACCTTTTGCTACGAGCCTTTCTCTACAAATTTTTAGCGACGATATCTTTCGTCGCAAATATTTTTAACGATGAAAATATTATTTTTAGTGATGAAAAAATTTCGTCGTAAAAAATTAAATTTTTTGTAGTATATATAAAAAGAATGATATTCTGTGAAAATTGATTTTTTTTTTTTTGAGAAAAATAATGAGAAAATTTCTTATCAGCCATATACTTTAGTGATTAGTGTGGATTTGTCGTGGTTTAACAACCACATAACTCTGTGCCCGATATCCAGAGGGGAAGAACAGAATCATTTGGTCCCTCCTCGAGGGGGGAGAAAAGCTAGAACCGAAAGCTCCCAAACTTAGGACACAGCATGACAGGGATTAGCATGTGGTTTTTAATGGAAGGTTTGCACACAGGTTTGGTTGTTGAAGACAGCCACTGCTCTCATGGCCCTCTTGATAACCCTATGACTAAAGTTCTCACGTGGATGGCAGGTCCCCCTTCAAGTAAGGCTACAAACTTTCCATCAATCATTGGGCCTAGGTGTCCTCTGAGGTGACCACGTCGACACCGACGGCACCTCATCTCTCCCTTGTCTTGTACTGCATGGGGTTGGCACCCCTTTTCCATCAATCTTGTCATTTGAAACCCCACCTCAGATTAAACTAAGGATTACGTACGTGGACGTTCTCCACGGCATTAATTTGGGTTAAGAGCCTTCCATGACCTTGGAGAGACCATTTCGGAGAGGAGAAGCTAAAAAAAAAAAAAAAAAAAACGCATGGTTAGGTTGAATTTTCCAAGGTCTCATCAAACAACATTCAAATGCTCCATCTTAACCCAAAGTAAATTGGTAGTATGTCTCAAAACGAATTATAGTTTCTAACTCGTTTTCATTCATACTTTCTTATTACTGTATTTCTTATATTATATCATCATTTTTGTTTATGTAACACCAAATATGGATCTTTTTTCTCCAACAAATAGGAGCAGAATAAAAGGGGCAATGTTTGGACAGGTTTAAAATGCATTGGGAGGAGAGGTGTCTGCAGAAGAATCTAAGAGACGAGAATAGAAAGATCATTGCCATATATAACCATAAGAAGAGAGAGTACTTGAGCTGGATTCATGTGATGGCATTTATAGAAGGTTTGGTGTCTTGTTCCTCTAAGAGCACATGGGAGGGGGCTGTCCTTTTAGGTAGGTTGGCAAGAGCAAAGGGTGAACGTGCCACCATGTGCTCCACCAGCACCACCTTACTTCCCCCTCACAGTTTTTGCTTCAAAGTTCTTTGAGGGTCTTTATTACCAAGTCCTTTAGAAACTAACCTTACGACCTAGTTATTGGGTATAATTCCTTTATTTCCTTCATTACATTGCTCTTTTTTCTTACATTCCGGATTAAAACATCAGTCATTCCAAATATTTCCCTCTCCAACTTTCAATCATTTTTGTTTGTGGGCTGGCCTCCACATGCATGCTAAAGGACTACTCGAGATGGATGAGCCTCTGAGCTTTAATGAGACAAGAGTGGGAGTAAGTTTTGGCTCTTCTGCCCTTCCTACCATCCCCAAGTGCTTAAATGGAGGTCGCACAACTCAATCCTCGACCACACTGAAGCTCTAATTAGCACTTCGCAAGGTAACAAATAGCTTTCTCCTACTACTTCCTGGCCACCACCTTTGCTAATTATTGGTGTCTATATATCCTCCATGTCTATTCTTTGTAACATATTCTTCTTCCACTTTCCTGCTTATCAGCATTGTTTCTTCTTTCCTCCATTGCTATAAGAATTAATTCTCCCTCTATTCCTCGCATTAGTGTTGCTGTTATCATAGTTTCGACTGATTCTTTAATCAAAAAGAAGAAGAAGAAGAAGAAGTTTCAACGTCTGATTCATTAATTTAATATCACTATCACTGGTCTCTTGCTACAATCCTGCTGGTTAATTTTCATGATGGTCGATGTTGTGCCTTCTATTGTAGTTCTATAAGTAGCAAGTAGTGGTGCCAATTCTTGTGATTTGTATAATTATTACAATTTTCTTCAATGCAGTTCTTCTTGCTTGGATGGAAGAGCAGCAAAGAAGCAAGCGAAGGAGGGTGTATTCAGTCGAACCAAATGCCTTAGCATGTGCAAACTTCTCGCAGAAGTACATCAGCTATCTCTTGCCAGCTCTTCTAAATGTCACTAGCATTGGCTCCTCAGGCAGAAACAAAGATAATAAGATCAAGAAGACCATCAGATTTCAAGTGGACATGGCACTCGTACTGTCGACTGGTGAGTTCAGATGGAGCCATGCCTTAAGACGCAAACTCGAGCAAGGCATGGACCCAAGAAAGATTCATAACACTGCCGCATTTGAACCAATCACCATTAGTACTTTCAATGTTGAAATGCTTGGCCAATTCTTGGCATGCCCAGGAATTCCTAGGCCTGTGGATCATGTTAAGACACAGATGAACTTGAAACCAAATTCCAAACTAAATGAAGCTGGCAGGTTAAGAGCAATCGGCCGGCGGCAAGGTGACCAGAGAAAGGAAATCAGAAGGGAAGAGGAGATTGACGACCACATAAAGATACTGAGAATGCTTTTACCTGGTGGGAATGAGATGGGGTTAAGTGAATTGCTGTCTGAGGTGGAGAGTTATGTGGTATGTTTACAGTTGCAGGTGAAAATCCTTAGGTCTCTGGTTGGTCCACACTAAAATCTTAATAGTCATGACCTTGGTCTCATCAAGGACTATGCCATGTTAAAAGCAAAGTTCTATACTTTATTCATGTTTATATTGTTAGCATGTGAGCGAGTAGATAGAATGTGAGAAATAGGTGGAGACTATTATTGCAACTAATTAGTAGGCTTTCGTTGGCAAGCTACATTCAGCTTTGTACGTCAAGTTTGTTTTAATAATGATGGTGCAATAATGCATGATAGCACTTCTACTTTTGGGCTTTTGATAATATGAGCTATAAGTGTGAGGCATCAAGTAATGTGTGATATCATTCTCTCCTCTCAAAAACAAAAAAAGAAAGTGTGATATTCTTTCCAACTTATAATAATGGTGGACAAGATTTTGGCAGTTTTCCTTCTTTCTACACTGTAAATGATACACAGTATGCCTCGCAATTGTTTTGCTTTGGACTAATCATCCATGTGGTGGAAAAGGCCTTGCAACACGGCATATGAAACAAACTATAAAAGAAATATGAACTTATCTACGAAAGGCCATTTGATTCTTATGATTGATTATCCAAATTCCATTGATTTGTCTTATCAGCAAGGTTTCACATTAAAATTCTTCAAGAATCAAGATGCCTCTAATATCTTACATATTAGAGGCATGTCATCAGGATGTGAATGAAAGAGTCCTTCAAGAATCAAGATGTCTGAGTGAGACAGCTTAACCACCATGGAGTAAGTTTATGCCAAAATTGAGTTGATGGAGCTAAAGAATTGTCCAATGGCCTAGTTCTCATTTCTCAAAAAATTATTAAGAGAAAAAAGGAGAAAGCTAAGTCTGAAAAAAATACGAGAGTTGGTAACTCAATGCTTGGAGAGACCTCAAGCAGATATGAGGGATTTTAAGTACTTGGAAAACTTTCTTTCAGGTAAAAGAAAAGATAAATCTTATTTGAAAATAGACTGGTCAGCCTAATAGTATATAGCCTAAAAATTTTCTAAAGGTTTAAGTAAAATTTTCTGCCAGTAAAGATTTCAAAAAATTCAATTACGGTCATAAAAGTCACTGAGGAAAGATGCATCAACTCAATGACCATAAATAATGTTATGACAATACAAGATTTATGTTCCATAACTTGCTTTTAATGTTTCTTCAGCATGAAATAATATTTGAGATTTTACTAATGAAAAATTTTAGCATGTTTTATTTCTTAATTATTTTTTATAATCTAGTGGGCTAGAGATCAAGAAAGGAAAAAATGATAACAGGCACTCTTTAAGATTCATTTCCGCAACAATTTTCATGCTTCTTAATCCAGATTAAAAAAAATCTAAATCCATCGAGGCAGGTATCTGTATTGTGATGTCTTGGTACCAGTACCTCATCCTGGTAAGGTGACGTAGGTATTGTAAGCTGATCCATGCCTTATTTCCCTGTTGATTCATCAAATACCAAGTAATGATAGGTAATCTTTAGATCTAGCCCTTTTTCGAGGAAAAAAGCTACCTATATTATTATTTGTTTTTTCTCTCCGGATCAAGTCTCATATATTAATGAACAGGATACTTGCTCAACTGCAGCAATAATGTTCCAAGGAAACCAATCAACATCTCAATAGAAAAATTTCCAGCCACTTGCCTAACTGCTACTCAGATGTGAGATTACGACACCAATATTCTGGGAAAAGTGACAACTATGAGATCAGACTCAAATCCCTAGCTAATTATCTTGTTTGTTGCCACATATCTTTCATTCTTCCAACACTACCGAGCGATTGGCATAAACAATACTTGTTTCAACCTTACATTGAGATACCTATTCATATCTTCTTGTCATCTTCAGTGCAAAGCTATTCATGCACTTTCATCTTTCAGTGCATGCCATACTTGTGCTTCCTTGTTGCAGGAATCATTGGCTTGGCATAGCTTCGATTCTGTTAGGATGGTCCATTCCTGCAGTGTTAAATCACTCAAATGATAAAATAACCTCGACCTGATCCTTCTTTTGTATAAGCCTACAATTAAGCAAATTTCCAGGCTTTCATTAATGCAAAACCAGATGCCTGTATGAGGTAACGAGACTAAGAGGACCACTGTATATAGTTCAAGCATTGAGGTAGGAGTAAAAGCATCATCAGACTTCAAACAGCATGCTTATTTGCGATCGATTCTAGATTTAAAAGGCCATGTTAGCTCCTCTCCTATTTGCTAGTTCTATGCATACAACCTTTCCATACCATCTGCCCTTCTTTGATTTCTAGCATCAATGCAAACAACTCTCATTAATCAACCTATAATTGAGGTATGTATCTCGACCATTTTGTACAAGATGCTTAGTTACCTTTCTCTGTAATTGGAATATCTAAAAAAAATTTAAGGAAATTATCATATGGAAGAGTTGAAAAGGAAGGCAATCATTCTGCCAGTCCTTTTTCGTTCTTTTTGAGGAACGGTTGGTCTGAAGAAAATGCTGCGAGAAGTATTACACAGCATTAATCAGGAACCAAAAGTGCCCTCATATGCCTCAAGCTTTGCCAGGAAAGCATCGGAGAAGGACAAACATACATATACGAGCTAAATTGCTAAAACCAACAATGTTTCTTTTTTTTCTTTTTTTTTCTTTTTTTCTCATTTTATTTTAAGTGCTAAAACCATGGACGTTTAGAGAATGCAGGAGAATCTTTGGCGTTTCTATTTGGAATAAACAGTTCTAACTGTCAAGTATTAGAAAACAAAAACTCAAGCATTCCTCAACTCACGTCAGATAACATCAAAAATGGTACTCCAGATAACTAAATAGAAGAGACTGCTGAAGCCCTTTGAGATTAGTAATAGACTTGTGACTTTACTCAAAAATTTATATACCTGGCATCCTACTTTCGTTTAGGATTCATGCTCTGATAAACTCAGAAATCTATACCATATCAGAAAAAGAATTGAAGTCCTTTAGCTCTGTCAAATTTGCAAATAGCCCCAAATTCCTCTCTTTCTACCCTAACTAACAAACCCATTCCTGCTCTATCTCCCTCTCCCTCTCTAACAACCTACGACCACCAATATTTATCTTCATTTAATCCTATTTAATTTTTTAATATTTACTATTTTTTATGTTTTATGAACATCGCAGCTACCTATGAGCTAATTTGTCAAAACTAATAAAATGTTTTAAGACCAAGGGTAGTTTATTGATGAACCTAAAATGACTTGTAGACTATCAACTTATGGCTGCTAGCAGACCAGGCAGAGAGAATACAGTTAAAAACAGCATATTGAGCTTATCTTATATGGTCGGTCAAATCAGAACTTGAAAGGAAACAACAAGAATGAAACAAAATTTTTCATGCTATTTTAGTTTGACATACAAGTCAAATGTGCCAATGAAGATTCATTAACGATCACAGACGCCTACATGGACTTGATAAGAACAAGTGGATTTCAGCTCTAATAACATAATATGCAAAATTAGTTGATTAATCCCAAATAACAGTCATGAAGTACCATAGGTTAGTGCTGCTAATCTATGATCATGGAGCATAGAGGAGCCATCGACGTAACTACTTGGATCCAAGGAAAACAAATAACAGAGCATAAGAATGCCCCATCCTTTGTCAAGCATTCCTTTGTATGTCATCATACTGTGTAGTTCTGTTGGATGGTGTCAATATCAAGCCCTTTCATCTTGGCCACTGATTCCACATGGCCCTTAAGTGTGTGGAGCTCCCTCAGCCTGCAAATTATGATCAGAAGATGGCAAGATTCTGAGTATAGGATAAAAAAGTTTGTGATCATAAGTTGATGGAAAGAAATAAATTCTGTCCACAAAAGAAGAGGATCATTAAAGTCATCTCTCAAGTATCATGGGTGAGCTCTGCTAAATTGGCATCCACAGAGATATCCTCTGGATGCAAAGAGTTCTGGGAGATGATGAGTTAGGATACTTGCTGGTTCAAGTATTCAAGCATCCTTCAAACCGATATCTGAAATTTATTTTTACTAGCAAAACTTTTCTAAAATTATAGCATGTGCAGGAGAAACAGCAAACTAATCCAACAAAAACCATGTACCTTGCAACCTCGGCACGTCTCCTAGCTTGATCAGCAATCTCTGAAAGTTCCCGGTAGCTATTCCTGTCGGAGAAAAGGGTGCTCGTTTCTGGGGCTTGAAGTCCATGTTGAGTCCTTTGCAATGTGGCCCATTGGCCTTCTCTCTCTGGTATTCCATAACTATTCTTGGTCGTGAAGGCAGCCTGTCATCCATAATAAGAGAAACGAGTAAGAAAACCTTTATTTGAACTTTGAGTTTTTTTTTACCTCACACATGATTGATTGGCATCATCAAAGTAAATAAAGAAACAAAGTGAACATCACTACAATGGCATACCTTCTTTTCCAAGACATAATCCCAAGCCCTTCCCTTGAGAATGTAGCGGACCATGAATTTTAAGAAATCAAGGGGAATATAGGTGATAACACTGTACAGCCAGATAACTCCAGCCCAGCCCCAACCAATACCCTTTATCTGTGCAAAACTCCAGTTCGCGTAGACAGCAATGAGTGTTGCAACCTTCAAAAAATAAAAATCTTGGTCAAGAAATAGTTGAGAAGATGACTAGCATACAACTAGTTACATATTACATGAACATCAATTATACTTGAATAGCACAATAATGACATCTACCATTGCAGAGAGGTTACTTGGTGGTGGTATATATGAAGAATCTGCAGGTAAGTTACTTTCCAAAGAATTCATGCCTATATGTAACTACCATTAGTTAATTGTGGTGTTAATTCAATAGATAAATGATTCCCAAGATGGCTTAACTTCAGAATGAACCATCAATTGATTACCCATTCAGAAGCAGAGGAATGCTTTAAGAAATTTTACCAGCTGAGCAAGCACAAAAGCACAAACTAAGAGAAATCCTGGTCGTTCCGTAAATGACCAACTTTGAGATCGGGTGACGAATATGAGGCCTTGGCTCACAATGCTCAGCTGCAGGTACAATGCAGACATCTTTCCATTGTGATTGTGACGAAGAGATATTACTTTGAATATACTCTACATGAAGCAGAAGTTAACCGTTAAATGAGGTCATGTTATATTAGAGATAGAGCAAAGTTGATGAGTGATGAAATAATCAGTGACTTGACTTCTACTAATTACTTACTGGTATCTCTAACGAACAATTACCATTAAGAAATGATTAATTATATAAATTTTCATGAAAAAAAAACTTCAGAAAATTCTCCCAACACTATAGGGCTATTCAAAAAATACCACAATGAATCAGATTTCTCAGATATCCTCTCTATGATCATAGGACAAATGGAGCTCAATGAAACTTACAGAAAAGAAGTCTGTACTGTGCATGAGCCAGAAGAAAAACACAGACGTCCCTGAAAGATACCAGCCTGAAACCGAACCAGTAGTGAAAATTTCTCCCAGATTCCAACTATCTGGCATTGGAGATGGTTTAACTCGATCCTTTGAGATGGTCATTATGGTACCTGGAAAAACCACTCGTTTCATACCAGACAAAGATACACAACCAATGACAACTGCATCAGATCAGCTAGGGGAAAAAATGGACATAGCACGTAGTTCCTAGTCCAACTTTAGTATTTTAGAATAATGCGTACCATCATTTAGGATGGCAATGATCAAAACCATGAAAGGTGAAAAATCAAACTTCCATATCAGAGAAATAAGCATAAATCCAACCTATGGAAAATTGAAAGAAGAGGAAATGAGATAGTTCATTAGCCAAAGTCAGTATCAGACGGTAATCAGGCAAATAATTTATAAACAAACAAAGGGCTGTTTGGTTTCTAATCAAAACTTACCACCATGCGTATGGTAATGGATACTGCATATATCTGTGAGTCAGAGGAGGAGATCAGTAAAACCATATGCTACTGAGTAAAGTTGTATTAAGTGGGTGAAATTAGGGCATGGGAAGATTCAAAGATCACCGTGTAGTTCTTCATCCTCTGGAAAATTGCTCGACTTGTAAGAACAGCACTGATGATGACACTTAGCCCAGGTTCAGTGAGGACAATGTCTGAAGCACTTCTAGCAGCATCAGTGGCACCCGCAACAGCAATTCCAATATCAGCAACCTTCAAAGCTGGGGCATCATTCACTCCATCACCTGTCATTCCACATATATGCTTCCTCTCCTTCAACTTCTTCACGATTTCAAATTTGTGCTCTGTTTTGTGGTAGAAGAAAGTGTTTTGTGGTAGAAGAAAGGATGATATTACAACAAGAAATTTATACAGGAAATAGGATCCCCAGATGGCAATAATGATACTTCAAGCTAACCTGGAAAAACTCCTGCAAACCCATCAGCCTTCTCAATGAGTTCATCTACTGGAAGTCCAGCAATATCCTCATCTTTCACTTGACCAAGCAATGAAGATGAAGGATACATGTTTGTTCCCATTCCCAGCCTTCTACCTGTTTCCTTCGCAATAGCAAGTTGGTCTCCTGATGAGCCAAAAGAATAAAATCAAATAAAAAGACATTAATTAACAGACAATTCATAAAGCAATGCAACAGAATTCCAGAGGCAAAAGAGGTGGGGAAAAGACCAGTGATCATCTTCACATTCACACCCAAATTTAGGGCCCTTCGAATGGTCTCTGCACTGTCAAGCCTTGGTGGATCAAAGAGGGCCAAAAGACCAACCAATTGCCACGGTGACCCTGCACTCTCTTTGGTCCTCTCAGGAACTCCCTGCCCAACAAATATACAGAATTCAGTGACTAGAGAGCATAAATTCCATGACATGTTGGAGAAAACCAGGATAAAAAGATTCAGACCTGTCGTGCAACAGCCAATGAACGAAGTCCACGCTGTGCATATTTAGCAATCACCGTGTGAACCTTCTTCCTAACATCTTCCTTGCAGTTGCAAAGGTCTAATATCTGTTTCCAATTTGTAACCAAAATATCCTTTCAAAAAATGGACCATCAAAATGGCTAATGCAAAACAATTGACATCGGACTTTCAATTCTTATTTATAATTAAAAAGAAAAAACATGGATGAAAGAAAGAAAGAGCAACATACTTGCTCTGGAGCTCCTTTACTTGCTCGATGCCAGCTTCCATCAGCATCAATGTAGGTGAGTGCAGTTCGCTTGTCAACAGGATTGAAGGGAAGAAAATGTACTTCCGTAATACCAGCTCTTGCCTATTTAATACATGTTAAGAACAATATTAATTATCACATCTATGAGGTGTTGAGTTTAAGCATGCAATTTCAAGATACACCTCCTTTGGGTCAGCAAGCATCCCAATTATTGCAGCATCAATCGCATCCTGGTTTTCTGTCCTTGATGCTCTTGCTGCTAATAAAATCACATGCTCCTTATCAGCACCTTTAGCAAACACCTCGATCAGGTTTTTGTCAATGCTTAGCTTGTTGAGGGTCAGTGTCCCAGTTTTATCACTGCAGAGCACGTCCATACCCGCCATTTCCTCAATTGCAGTCATCCTTTTGGTGATGGCCCCTTGCTGGGAGAGCCTGTGAGATCCAATTGCCATGGTCACAGACAAAACGGTGGGCATGGCTATGGGTATGCCACCAATCAGCAGGACCAAGATATTGTCTATTCCATCCCTGTACTTCCGGTGTTGCACAGCATACATGACAATCGCCTCACTAACAATTCCAATTGCAATGGAGATGATGCAGAAATTTCCAATGGACCTGAGGACCTTCTGAAAATGGCCTTCTTGGTTGGTGCTATCCACTAGATGCGCAGACCTGCCAAAGAAGGTGTGGAGACCAGTGGCAATGACGACTGCCTCAATTTCACCCTGCTTGCAGGTGGAGCCAGAATAGATTAAATCCCCAGGATTCTTCGTCACAGGAAGGCATTCTCCAGTGAGTGCAGATTGATCAATCTTTAGTGGGTCACCCTCAAGGAGGCGCGCATCAGCAGGAATGATATCTCCAAGTTTGATACTGATGATATCTCCAGGAACGAGAATCGCTGCATCATCCTCACTCCACTGGCCATCCCTAAGCACCTGCAGACATGGCATGAGTAGTTTAAAAATAAAAAATAAAAAAAAAAGTTAGATGAAAAGATTCAAAACACTGTGAAGGTATTCTTGTCATGTCTTGTAACCTTAGTTTTTGGAGCGAGATTAGCCATGAGAGCAGCAGCTGCATTGCCAGCATTGTTTTCTTCAATGAAACTAATGGTGGAGTTGATCAGGAGCAGAATAATGATTCCAATGAAGTCCTGCCAATCAGGAGGTCTCCCAGAGCCATTTGCCAATACAATGGCTGCTAGTGCAGCTGATTCCATGACCCATGAGAGGGGATTCCACATAAACCCCAAAAATTTGAACAATTTAGATTCCTGAAATTAAAGAACCACATAATCATGGCTTCAGTAAAGAGAAAGAAAATAGGGTGAACGATCTGATGAGAAGTACTGACCTTTTTCTCCTCGAGCTTGTTTTTCCCAAAGAATTGGATCCGGTTGGCTCCTTCCTGGGAGGATAGGCCTTCTTTGGTACATTTAAGATGCTGAAACACCTCCTCAATAGGAATTTGTACCTGAACTCATATCAAGAAAACCAACAGATTGAACATAGATTAAAAAATTAAACAATAACAGTTCTATACCAAAGAATACAACCTACATCTTCCTTAGAAGTGCAGAATATGTAAAATCATGAACAGTTTGTAGATTTTCAATTACAAAACAACCCGATTTATTCACATAAAACTAGACTCTTATTTTCCCCCAAAAAAGGAAAAGAAAAAAAATGGCTACTGTTTTAGTTCAACTACAGATGGCAATTTATGACCCGACTTGTTAACCCAACCCATAAATGACCAACTTTAAGCATGTTCGGGTTCGACATAAATGGATTTAGGTTATAAACAGGTCGGCACATCTAAAACCATTTATTAAATGGGTAAAGGCTTAAGGATTAGACCTTTAAACCATTTTGACCCATTTAATAATTAGATCGGGTCATAACTTTACCCGTTTCACCTACTTAAGATATGTTTAATTTATTTAAAACTAGCTTAACATATTTATGTCATGTTCAACCTAAGCCACTTATCTTGTTTAACTCATTTAAATCCATTTAGTCAGTTAAAAATCCACTTAATCTGTTTAACCTGATTCGATCTATTTAATAAATGGATTATATGGGTCGGGTCAGTTTACCAAAAATTTAATAAATAGGTCAGATTCATATCTGAATTTTTGACATGCTTAATAAACAGGCCAAGTTTGGATTGACAAATTTTTGATGCAACCTATATCCAACCTGAATGCCACACCTAAGTTCAACCGAGTTCAAAGAAGTTTAGCCCTTTAGTTCCCATTCACAAATACAAAAATAAAACAAGCAATATGTAAACAAGTAGATACTTAAAAAAGAAAAAGAAAATTTGATCTAAACAAAAACGTTTCTCAATATATAAAAAGAGTTCCATCAAATCAAAAAAAATCTTTAGATAACCTATATCCACTACTTTAGCCACCAAGCCTAACCATGCCTTATTTATATAAGGATTGATAAACTATTTGTATCATTTAAACCTTTATATATAAATCCAACTCAAAACCATTACATCATCAAGTAAACTTCCCTGTTTGGCCACCACATTTCTTGTTCGGCCACTCCAACTTCACCCGATTGAGGTTACTAAGGACAGAAGAAACAAAGAAAAATAACAGAAAATTCTAGAAAAAGCAGAGGAAAAGTTCAGAAAAATCAGAGAAAAATAAGGAAAAGACAAAATTAAAAGGTAAGATATTTTTCCAAAAATTTCTCCTTGCTTTTTTTCCTCTAAATGGGATTTCGATCCTCTTAAAGTTCTCATGTTTGGGGGTTTCATCATAGGAATCTTTGGTATTAGAGTTTGAATGCCCTTTTTTTGTACTTTTTTTTTCAAACCCTAGAGTACAAAATACTCCAACCCTATTAAAACACCATAAGAAATTCTATTTTTTACAACATTATTTTAGTCATATTTTTGAAAAATATTTAAAAAATAGATTTTGCCGGGCAATTATGATAAAATGTCAGATATAAATTCTTTGCGTGACCTTAATTTAGCCGTATTTCTGAAAATACTGAAAAAAATAGATTTTGCCCCACACTTAAAATAAAATGCTGGGTATAAGTTTTTTCCATGATACAAGCATCAAATGCACTTGTTCTCAGAGGGTAAGCTTCATCGAACGTTAAGATTGCAACATTGTGATTTGTGCAAGGTGTCATAGGTCCAAAACATGAAAACAATAACTCTGTGTATATCCGACTCTCCCAGACCACTCAATGGCACGAGCCTTGTGCACCAGGCCGTCCTTTTTGTCAAAAGGACTCATTCACAAGACAAAATCTTTGATTTTCCTTCTCTTTTCTCCTATTCACTTATTGAAAAATCCCTTTAAATCAAGAAAAAACATCAAGCAGATCTTGATAACGAAGAAACCATCATAAACATTATTTTCAACTTCTGTAGTCTTTATCTTTTTCCATGAAAACATCTACTAAAAAAAAGAAAAAGAAAAAGCAGAATTGATCAAGATACAAAGTGAAAATGGCTCACCAAATCGACCGACTCCATTAGGATATCCTCCAAACCAGTCATATTGTTGCTATCCCCGCTCATCTTTGCATTGCAAAGGCGAACTCCGACAGACGAAATCCTAAAAAATTATAATGCCGAAGATATATAAGAGAGAAAGAGAGCGATAAGAAAAAAGAGGTTTAAAAGCAGAAGAAGTGAAACAAGACCCACTACGTCTTCTCAGGAACGGTTCACCCGATTCCTTCCCGCGAATCCCTCTTCCAATATAACAACCTCGATGCGGGGTCCACCAGACGATTCAAACAACAGATAGAGCTTATGACTAACCAATAGAAAATTACGAAATTTTTTGGCCCAATTCCCCTGTAATTGAATCTTGACCATCCCAGCGGAGACAGATTAAAAAAAAAAAAAACACCGATCGCCCATCCAACTGTCGTAGCCCGACCTTCGCCTCGATGACTCGGCCGCCGCCCCCATGCTCATAATCGCCAGGGCCACCGAGGGGCTCCGAGCTGAAGCTCCGGTAGAGCGGAAACGATAGCCGACGGTCGGAAGAGAGGAGGCGGAAGTGGCGATGAGGCCTCTGTAGGCGGCAGACATGGCGGCGGTGGAGGAGAGCTCAAGGAGAGAGGAGAGAGACGTGGGAGGCAAGGGGAGCAAAGAACAGTGATGAGGCCTCTGGAGGCGGCGATGAGTCCTCAGAGGCGGTGATGAGTCCTCGGAGGCCGCGAACATGGCGGAGACGCAGAGACACGGGAGGGTTGAAACCGCAGAGGGCGCCTCTTGGAGACGAAAACCCAGCCGCTGCCGAGGCCCGAGCATTGGTCGTACAGGCGACGGAACTCGCCGACTGCGATGAGGGAACCGAGGGCCTGGAGACGGATTTGAGGCGGAGGACCTCCGGAAGGGCGAGGCGGCAGAAGATCTTGTGGAGGAGCTCCAATGGAAGGAGACAGAGCCCCACAGCGGTCGACGTCGGGCCGCGATTGCCGTCCATCGGATTCCTCTGGCCACATTTGGGGACGACTGCCTCAGGGGGTTTAGGGGAGGGTTGATAGTGGGTTTCTTTGTCTAGATTTTAGCCGTTTAACATGTGTACATGTTTAGATTTTCTTAATGTAGCTTCAATGAAAATATATATATATATATATATATATAAAAGCTAATTGTCCAATTAAGAAAGGCTGATTGTCCAATTAAAAGGATAGTTTGTCCAGCAAAACCAAAACCACTGGGTCAACTAAGCTTATATTATTGATATTCTTAATTTGATTAAATACTAACGTATCAATGATATATTTTAATTTTACTCAAATAAATTTGATATAACAACGTAATCTCATAATTATTATTATTATATTAATTTTTATTTAATATTAATTTTTAAAATAATTAATTTTTAAAAATTTATAATTAAAAATAAAAAAATTTAAGTTAATTTTTATTTTTATTTTTTATATGAATCAAACAATAATAATAAGAATTCGATTCAGTTTTCAGTCACAAATCAAATATTTTAAAAAATTTGATCATTTCAATTTCATTTTCAATTTCAATTTCAATTCCAATCTATTTTAATTTTTATTTTAATTTTAATTTTAGCTACGAATCAAATATTTAAAAAAATTAAATTCTACGTCGCCTGCATTAGCATCCACATCGGCTTTTCTATTGATTTAATCCCGTCGTGGATAGCTTCCCGCTTCTTCATACTCTTCCTCTAGCTGGTCTGCTCTGGTTGGTTCACTTATGAGTTGCTGCAGGACTCGATCGGAATCTGTTGGACACCTTTTTCTCAGATGTCGTTTGATCAAACACTTGTGGTGCACCATTAAGCAACTCATCCGAGTTCGTGGGATGCTTCAGGGTGGACGATTTGAGACGTTCCCTCTTTTTCTTTGCAAGAGAAAAGGCACGAGCAGCCAATCCGAGGATGCAGATAAAGCTCTATATATCGCTAGCGGTGATTGATCGAGGATGGGAGATGGTATGACCTAAGGCTTCAGGTTTCTTCTAGGAAGGAGTATCGATGGGAGGTGCAATTACTGGAGCTTCTTGAGGGAGCCTTCTTGTGTGGGGTTCATCCGTTGAACTACTGAGTCGGGCCCAAATTGGGGACCTGATTCTTATATTTTTACTCTTGCACTTTTTATCCATTTTTTTCCCAAAAAAATCTTCCTCTCCCTCCTCTTTCCCTATATTTCAATTATATTCCTTCAATTTGCTTACTACTTGGGCACCGGTTTTTTATGTGAAAACAAAAGGTAGAGGTTCTTGACAGCCTATCTCATTTCATCCACTTGGATCTTAATGAAATGGTAATGCTTGGCATTCTCCAACAAAAATTTGGATATAAATAACAAGGCTTGGAAGAGTTGAGAATTGTAATCACATCAAGTAGATGTTCCCAACTTGATGAAAGAGAGAAGGAAGTTTATCAATTTATCTAAACAAATATAGTCATTTGGATAGACTGGGTGTTGCTTATCACTTACCTCTGAGTACAAGTTTATTAGTTTATTCATTTATGTTACGAATTCATATGATGGTAAACTACTTGCTCCTTATATTTAAGTCAATACAACGGAGGAACAAATTATTGATCCATTATTTTAAAATCAAATCATAAATTAACAATATATGGACTTATTCATTTGAACCCTAGGCGGATAAGGATCAAGAGGCAAAGGACATGCTACCATCTTCTACATGATAGCAATATCATCAAGTAATTTTGCTCAAGCTCAATCCAATATGAATTCAATCCAATATGAATAGAGTGGTATCAGAGTTTAGGTTTAAGATCATTAAAAACTGTGATATAAATGATATCGAAATTTAATATTTTGATCATTAGGGTTTAAGTTCAAGATGAGCATATGCTATGAATATAATGTCTATTTGTCACCCAATTAACATATTTTGATGAATGCTAATCTTGTCCTAGACAAGTTGATATGGCATGAGGAAGTGAATGTGGGCGTGTTAGGAGGCCTACCCGATTTGTGGGCGTGTTAGGAGGCCTATCCGATTTGCTGACAGTTCTAGTCTGTAGAAGCTTCCTAGGCAGCAACAAGAGCACCCTAATGGGCTGTTGACAACACTCTAGGGATGGAGACCCCGGGTGAAGCCAAAGTCTAGCTCGGGGAACATATAACGACCACTCGATTAATGCAATTTTTGGTGCAACAACAAATTGCTGCTAAGGAAGATAGTAATTACAATTTGACAGAGATTTACTACAACAAACAGCTGACGCAGATCACCGGATAATTATCATTAGCAAAGACTGATGTAAGTTTAGAAACTGAAGTATATTCTTTCTTGTAAGCAAAAGTTTTAGCTTTTCACACCCCCCATCTCCCATCCAAAAAAAAGAAAAAAAAAAAAAAAAGAAAAGGAATCTTAAAGGAGCAGCAGATTAGCATAATTTGCATCCTCTATCCGCGCTGTTCGTTGTGAGAAGACAAGGAAACTGAACGTAACTTGCTAAGATAAATAGACCTAGAATTATATTGCACTCGCTACATCACGTACAGACATAATTTCTACTTGTTTCTTCAAATCGTAAACGGTCTCTGCTTCCCTTAAACGCCCACTAGTTCATCCAAGCCTTTTTCCTTCACACAAATTTCCACTACACTGTGTAACTCTGCTGGATAGTGTCGATGTCGATCCCCTTCAGCTTAACCACGGATTCTACATGACCCTTTAGAGTGTTCATCTCTCTTAGCCTGCAAATGATCACAAAATTTGGCAGAATTTAGTGTCCATCAATTACTTATCTTATTTGAGAGAAATGACAGGCTCTCATGTGTCACTTTATGACAATTGCAGTGTTTGTTGATCGATCATCGTGCCCAAAGTAGATAGAAATTTCTTAGCAGGCACCGGGGTGTAAAACCAAATGAATCAAATTGATTTGACAAGCAATGCGGTGTAGGAGAATGTTGCAATGGATGTGTGATAAGATTAGGAAAAAGCAGAGTGAGGAACACGCGGTAGAGGAACTCAAGGAGTGTAATATCGGTTGAAGGCAAAGTGGAAGAAAAGTAATAGAAATTGTGCAAAGACATGACTAACAAAGTTTTAAGAAAATTTGAAGAGGAGAGACACGAATGGGAGAAGACCTAGATTTAACATGGTGAAATTTTGCAAAAGGATATCAGAAGTTTGCCGTATCTCCAAAGGTGGTCCTTAATAGGAATAACTGGCAACTAAGGATTCTCAAAGCGAACCCACATGGTTGAGATAAGGCTTGATAGTTACTACAGTGAGATGTAAAAGAAAATATTGGCAGAACCTTCAAATATTTGACCAGCGAGTGCGTAAAAACCCCAGAAGAAATTACTAAGAGCATGGTGACCTTAGAGAGCAACCACTACTTTCTGGAATTTGAAAACCACGTACCTTGCAACCTCTGCTCGCCGTCTGGCCTGCTCAGCAATTTCTGAGAGCTCATGATAGCTGCTCTTTTCATGGAAAAGAGTCCTAGTTTCTGGAGGTTGGAGGCCATGAAGTGTTCTCTGTGCTGTAGCCCATTGAGCTTCCCTCTCCTCTCTACCATAATCCTTCTTACTGGTGAAGGCGATCTGCAGTCATAAAAGACAATGGATGCAAAAATGATGAGCAGCAAGCAACCAGGAAAATGGATGGCTGTCTGAAGGAATCAACAAGGTGATTAGGTAAAAGGATATTAAATAGGTGCCATACCTTCCTCTCTATGAGATTATCCCAAGCCTTTCCGCTTAGAATGTAGCGAATGGTAAATTTGAACCAGTCAAGCGGGACAAAGAAAACAATACTGTAAAGCCAGATCACTCCAGCCCAGCCCCAACCGATGCCTTTAATTTTTGCAAAACTCCAGTCGGCATAGACCGCAATGAGAGTTGCAACCTGCCAATAGGATTGTTGGTTCAGTCATCGCAGCAGCACCAGATGCATGAGCACTTATTTTAATTGAGTAGGAGTAAGTCTGTTTGCAGACAATTGTGTTGTTATGGTTTAATGGAGCATTGGCTCTGGTTACTCATGGACACAAGGACCAGAGAAACTAGAATCAATATCATCAAGCTAGAAAAGGACCCACATGTTATGTGGAACATGGATAATTGAGGTTGGTGAATAGTGGAATGCACAACTCCATTTGTAGAAAATGGCAGAGTCAAGATGTAGAAAGATTAGGAACATCAGCAGAACTGGGTTCTGGGGCCACTTCCTACTATCAATAGTCAATAAGGCATGTCCATGGTACACAAAGTCAGATAAACAAGCCAGCTTGCAGCTTCGTGCAACGCAGGAAAGAGGACTTAAGGAGTAAAGGAGCTTGATGGGCTGTTACATTTAACCATATCTTGTATGTTAAAGCTTTCTGAATGTTGGAAAGTGAAGATATGTTGGTTGATGAGATTATTGATAGCTCATAAACCACTTGCTGATAATGAGACATTATAAAAGAAGGCTGATGAAAAATACAATACTCAAGGGGGCACTTACAAGTTGAGCAATCATAAAAGCACTGACTAGAAGAAGCCCAGGGCGTTCAAGAAAGCACCAACTGCGAGACCGGGTGACGAATATGAGAGCCTGACTCACAATACTGACTTGCAAATATAATGCAGCCATCATTTCATGGTCACGGTCTGGACTGTTCCTCAATGGTTTGACCTTGAATTTATCCTGCATCGAGGCATGCAATTGAATAAATCAATATTATCTAGTAGACAATGGCGAAGCATCAGTTATCTTTTCTGAGAAAAAGATAATGGCACTGCATTAGTTGTCATGCTCATCGAAAAGCAGTTCCAGATGGAGGAGAAGAGGATTGAGAATACTCACCGGAAAGAAGTCAGTCTCTCTCATAGCCCAGAAGAAGATGACAGTCATCAGTGCCAAATAACTACCAAACACTATACCAGTAGCGAAAATCTCTTTCAATCTCCAGCTGTCTGGTAACGGAGATGGCTTCACTCGGTCTTTTGATATGGTCATGATTGTACCTGCACTCAAATTAACACATAAGAAGGCAGCTTCTATTAGCTTAGAAGTTGATGGAACATACAGAAAGAATAATCAAATTATTCAGCAAGGGATTCACCATCATTAAGGATGGCAATGATCAAAACCATGAAAGGCGAAAAGTCAAATTTCCATATTAGTGCAATAAGCATGAACCCAAGCTGCAAAATTTTGGAAGAAGAGAGAGCAGTTCATATCAGTATCCACAATTAAAGTTAGTCACTAACGTTCTACAAGGAAAGAAAATAACAATTTGACCATGATACCAGACACAAATTAGCAAAAGCATTTTGGGAATTTCATCTCTATTTGGCACTTACCACAATACGAATGGTGATTGAAACTGCATAGATCTGTAAGCGATAGAGAAAAAAAGACATATTAGCCATAGATAAGTGCAGAGAATGAAGATATGGAAAATGAATATTGGCATAAAGAGCTTACAGTGTAGTTCTTCATTCTCTGGAAGATGGCTCTGCTGGTAAGAACAGCACTGATGATGACACTGAGTCCAGGTTCCGTGAGGACTATGTCAGAAGCACCTCTAGCAGCATCAGTGGCATCGGCGACAGCAATTCCTATATCTGCTTTCTTCAACGCTGGGGCATCATTCACACCATCTCCGGTCATTCCACATATGTGCTTCCTTTCCTGCAACTTCTTCACGATTTCGTATTTATGCTCTGTTTCAGAGAGAAAATAAAATGCTCCATTGTTATCACAATCAAAGTTTGAAGTTCAGATTCATCAGCAGGGAATATGCAAATGAAGCACACCAGGAAAAACTCCAGCAAACCCATCAGCCTTTTCGATCAATTCATCTACTGGAAGTCCAGCAATAGAATCATCTTTGTGTTGACCAAGCAGTGAAGAGGATGGGTACATGTTTGTTCCCATCCCGAGCCTTCGGCCGGTCTCCTTAGCAATCGCAAGCTGATCACCTGAAGGTAGAAAATTGCATTCAGAACAGATTGCAATCTAAGGTTATGATGAATTGATGACCTGATGATGGAAGGATTTGGCCTAATTACCTGTAATCATCTTCACATTCACACCAAGGTGGAGAGCCCTGCGAATGGTTTCTGCACTATCATGCCTTGGAGGATCGAAGAGAGGCAACAAGCCAACAAATTGCCATGGCCCCCCTGCACTCTCCTTGCTTTTCTCAGGAACTTCCTGCCAAGGAGTTAAGACCAGTAATATAAGGAACATGGTATTCATTATGCCAAAAGAGTACCGATAATGATTACAATCATAAACCTGTCTTGCAACAGCCAGCGACCGAAGCCCGCGTTCGGCAAATTTGTCGATCACAGAGTGAGCCCTTTTCCTGACATCCTCTCTGCAGCCGCAAAGGTCCATGATCTGTTTCCATTGACCAGTTAGAATTAGTGAGCCGTTATCTAGACATGGAAACTATATGATCTATCCAATGAGAAGCAAGAAGCAAAAGGATGAATCAAAACCAGCAAGCAATTACCTGTTCAGGAGCCCCCTTACTCGCTCGGTGCCAGTTGCCATCACCATCGACATAAGTAAGAGCAGTCCTCTTGTCCACAGGGTTGAAGGGGAGGAAATGCACTTCCCTGATGCCAGCTCTTGCCTGATTACCATACATTGGAATCAACTTAATAAAGCGCCAGAGAAAAGAAACTTCATACATTGCTATAAATTCAAGAAATAATTTGTTGTCATGGTAGAATTGGATGTGGTTTACTTGGATATCAATCAAGCTATACCTCTTTGGGGTCAGCAAGCATCCCAACCATGGCGGCGTCGATAGCATCCTGGTTCTCGGTCCTCGATGCCCTGGCTGCCAATAGGAGTACATAATCTCTATCTACTCCTTTCGTAAACACCTCGATCAGGTTTTTGTCGACACTGAGCTTGTTGAGGGTAAGTGTCCCGGTTTTGTCACTGCAGAGGACGTCCATGCCTGCCAACTCTTCGATCGCAGTCATCCTCTTGGTGATGGCACCTTGCTGTGAGAGCCTGTGAGACCCGATGGCCATGGTCACCGACAGGACGGTCGGCATAGCGATCGGTATTCCTCCGATCAAAAGGACCAAGAGGTTGTCGATTCCGTCCCTGTACCTGCGGTGCTGGATCGGGAACATGACTATGATCTCGACAACGATCCCGACAGCGATCGAGCAGATACAGAAGTTACCGATGGCCGTCAGGACCTTCTGGAAATGCCCGACTTGGTTGGTGCTGTCCACCAAGTGGGCCGCTTTCCCGAAGAAGGTGTGAACTCCGGTGGCGATGACGACGGCCTCGATCTCACCTTGTTTGCATGTGGAACCAGAGAACACCTCGTCTCCCGGATTCTTGGTGACGGGGAGGGATTCGCCGGTCAGCGCGGATTGATCGACCTTCAGAGGATCTCCTTCGAGGAGCCGTGCGTCGGCCGGGATGATGTCTCCCAGTTTGATGCTGATGATGTCTCCGGGAACCAGAATGGCAGCCTCCTGCTCACTCCAGACGCCACCTCTGAGGACCTACAGGCATCAAACCATATAAAGAACGATAAGAGAAGCAGTTCGTTCGACCGTTGGAAAGGTTTGAATTTTTACAGGATTCGAGCTTCTTCCCACCTTGGTTTTTGGAGCGAGGCCAGCCATGAGGGCGGCCGCCGCATTGCCGGCGTTGTTCTCTTCGATGAAAGAGATGGTGGAGTTGATCACAAGCAGCGCAATGATTCCCACGAAGTCTTGCCAATCTGGGGGCTTCCCGCCACCGTTGGCCAAGGCAATAGCCATGATAGCGGCCATCTCCATGACCCAGGAGAGGGGGTTCCACATAAATCCCAGGAACTTGAGGATTTTGCTTTCCTGTTAGAAAACATCATTCCGAGCTTTTAGAAAACCACACACACCGCACAAAAGAAGAAGGTGAGGATTTGGCTTCAAAAATGGGACCTTCTTCTCTTCGAGCTTGTTGGGACCGAAGATTTGGAGCCGGTTCGCTCCCTCCTCCGCCGAGAGACCCTCCCTGGTACATTTCAGCTGTTCGAACACTTCCTCTACGGGAATCCGTTCCTGTGTAGCATGCCCAGAACGCTCACAGGTCAGTAGCCGTGAGGCTCCACTAAAGGGAGGTTTTACACTTCAATGGTATCAAAAGCCTCGGTAAAGTTATCCGAAAAATCTATGTAAGTTCCAATAAAAGTGCACAAAATTTGTACAAGTAAAACAGTAGTAATCAGATTTTATTGGATAAATATGAGCCATCTGATCAATTAATTTTTTTTTTAAAAAAAATATGAACAAAAGTCCCGGACGTCGCAATCGTTTAAAGTTCAATGAATTTAGAATCACACCCTTTGCAGAAGGTTGTCAAAACCGCCACTTGACCGGCAAAGAAGTCAAACCAAGCAAAACTCAAGTTTGGCTTGTCTTGCTCTACCAACCTATCATTCAATATCAAAATTTAAACTCAATTGGAACCACGTTATGTGTCATCAAATTTGTTTGGCTTCCTAGATGTATAAGATCGACGGATAATCTAATCGACTCCAAGACGGTTGTTAAAGTCTCAATCCATTTACAGCCCTGTGCAGCACTTCAAAACTTGGGAGAATGGTGGATAGAAGCAAAACTGAAATTTGTTTCATGGGACGTGAGGCAAGAGGGAACAAATATAAAAATTATGTTGTGCATAAATTATTATATTATAATTTTTTATTAAATTTGTTTCAGAATCCAACTATCAAAATGTTCTTTGCATAATGGAAGCAGCTCATGGGGCAGAAAGACTTGGTTCACTGACCAATAATGGCAATAATTGCGTGAGAATGATCAAATTTTATAAAAGAAAAAGGACGGCCTTTATAAATTCCAAGTTGGAATATTAGACATCTAGCTATGCACCAAATCCTGGTTGCGTGGCATGCAAGTCAACGAACGTAGGGACCCCGTTTCCAAGTGTAGGGCGGAAAAAAATAAAAAAATTAAAAAAAAAAAAAAAAACCCTCTAACTAACGCACAACGTAAAACATCACATCAAACCTCAAATCACTATCGTCCGATTAGATCAGTTCTTGTTTTAGTTATTACCCTCCGGGCCCACCAAAACATTTGAAGAACGACAACCCGCCAGCACCCTCGGGCCATGACAGCCGTTCGATGAGCAGCGAAAAGCTGGCGTGTGTGGGGACCGAGATAGCGTCGAGATTTTTTTTTCTTTTCTATTTCTTTACTGTTTTGTTTGGCTAATCTATGGGAAAAAAAAAAAAGGGAAAAGAAGGGACGGAAGTAAAAGGATACGGAAGGGGGAAAAAACTCGGCAGATTTTGAGAAAATAAAACATTCTAACGGCCCTGATCAAGATGGCGGAGAAAATAACCGTGCTCGAAGCGGGAGTTGTATGGCATTTGACGGCGGTGGAAGCTTAGCTGTTTTCCAGATTCGAGTCGGAGCCACGGGCATTAAAAACATGCGCCCCCCAAAAGGGGAGCCTTTAACGGATCCAGTACAGATATTTTAAATATTAAATTTATTTATTTATTTGATAATTGAGGTTGTTGAAAAAAAAAAATTTTTTTTTTTTTTCTATAACTACTTCTATTTTGTTATACCAAGAAGATAAGAGTGGCTAGCGAAAGACTATCTGATTGTTCCGCTTTTATTCAAAAGCAATATATATTTCTCAAAAGAGAAAGTTATATTAAGCTGGAATAGCACAGGTGTAATCATGTATTACAGCCGTGGATCTACTTGAAATTATACTCTTATCTCGCAACGTTAGAGAAACCAATTCCCTCTTCTTTCGGAACTCCAGCCCATCCCATCATCCACATACAAAGTGATTTTAAAAAATAGAAATCGGCATCAAAAATCTAACTAAGAAAAAACGGAAGAGTTAGAGAAGGGAACAAAAAAAAAAAAAGAACATTAGTAGTAGAAGCAGCAGCTTACCAGATCAACGGTCTCGTTCTTGATCTCCTCGAGACTGATCCCCTGCTCCCCTCCCATCTCCTCCCCCTTCTCCTCTCGCCCCCACAAATTCCGACACAAGAAGCTCAAAGAATCGAAATCTTAGAAAGCCAAAAGCGAAAAAAGAACCCTATATTCCCGTGCTAAGCGACCGTTACCCTCCTTTCCTCCTCTCTTCTGAAAGAAAGAAAGGAAGAGAAGGAAGGGGAGAGAGACAACGGCTCACGGTGGCCTCAGGCAATGCTTGGCCCCTTGCTTTATACCCCGAGAACCCCACCCCCTTCGTCCAACTTGGGGGGCCCACCCCGAACGCCCGCGCCCGCCCACGAGCGGAGGCCCATCGGCTGTCCTTCGTTTACCGATTGACGAGACTTGGGGGCGCCCGGGACCCTCTACGTGGCACAGTCCTGTTGGACGACCCCGAGGGCCAGTAAAATTCTTGGGCGATTTTGATCTGACAGCCCCGGGTCCCACTTTTACTTGCTGCCTCGGCGGCTCGGACTTGGGAAAAAATGGAGCGGTCAGGTCTGCCACGGACCGGCAGGCTTGGGGTCCGGACCGCCCTGCGGTTTATTTATTGTCCTTCCTCCGTCAAGGGCGCGGCACCGAGATAGCGAACGCCGGTTTTTCTATTTTTTAACTCATCATTACTTTATTGTTTTTTTAATTCTTAGAACAATAAGATCCTGGCCGTTGGAACGATGCATCAATGGTCAGAGACTCGGAGCAAGCCCGCCGGTTCCAAAATAACTGAAGAAGATGATAAGTGACAATGTTGTCTGTGCGATCCTTATATTATGATACGTTGGAATTAGGGGAATTAGTATCAATTAATTATAATAGTAGAGTCATGCTTCTATAATGGATGGTTGTCTCTCCTTTGTGTACGATATAATTATCAAATAATATATTTTTATTTCTATCAAAAAAATAATATATTTTTATTTTATTTGCAACATGACTTTCAGCTTCTTTTTATCCAAAAATAAAATTATAATGATGGAATGGAAAAGATGATAGCATTATAGCTACAATTGAAACAGTTTAGGATTGAATCCGATCCATATCATATCAACATCCAAATTCAATAAGAAAAGTCGAATTCAAATTCAAATCGATTAAAATCAGTAAAATCCAAACTCACATCCGAACTTGATTAAAAATCCAATTTGAGCATGGATTCAAGTTTTTTTAGATTAAATCTAGCACATGATTTTAATAGATCAACTAGATAAGGATTAACAATTTCCAAAATCAAAAAAAACCTAATGGTAGTAATCCTCCATATTTAATGACTTTATAATAGATTACCATGAAAAAGGAGTAAGGTATAGAAAGTAAATAATTGAATTTATATAAAAAAATTTAATCACTTTGAATTTATAAAAATGAATTTATCCAAGTGACATAGTCCATGCTCTTGTTCCTTTATTTGTATGTGCATATGTGTATTTAGATTATCAAATTTTTATATTTGAGAATAACAACATATGAGTTATGTTTAGATAAGAAATCATACCGCATATATAGAATCTAATTTCAATCTGATAAGATTCAAAACTTAATTTGAATTTGTACCTGATCATCAAATCAAATAGTCGAGTTTTCAACTATTATTTATATCCTTAAATATAGCATAGGCATTTGTGTGAGTCAGGGCTAGCTAAGTAGAGAAAATTTTCTCCGGTATAAATAAAAGAAGGTTAAGCCACTCCAAACTCTGAACGTCATGTCATGTAATATGAAAGAATTAATACAAAGTTAGTTGAACCTCTTGCTCTTTGCAATGGCTTTATGTCTTTAAATGACAATCGCATATGCGTCATAACAAAACAAAGGTAGACACCCGAGCGACATCATTTTTGTCAGGATTCTTATGATAATAATCTTTATAAAAGAATGCTGTGATAGTTAAAACGTGTGCTCTAATGTAATATATCATGCAAAGTTTTCTTCCTTGAATTTTTTTTTGGATCCATTCTAACAATTTAAGGAATAATACAATAGTGGCATATCAAGATTAACTGTGATTAACAAAAAATCTGCGTGTATCATGTTACCCGCTTGGGTTTGAGTAAGCCATCTTCAACGGAAATGACCTCCATTGGTTTCTACAATATAATAAAAAAAAAATAGTTATATGTAAGGAAGGATCATTTTAATATATAGAATCTCCTTCGCCTTCAAATTTTTCATTGTAAACAGTCGAATTAAAGTTTTATCTGAATTCGAACTTGAAGATCGTAGTAGAAGCAAGATCATTCTAGATTCTCCTATTTCATTACGAACAAAGTTCAAACAGTATTACACAAGATTACAGTCGAATCTTATGTGTTTTCCACAATGGGCGCACGCAGATCCACTCTTAACTCTGTGCTTTTTTTCTTGCTAAAGAAAAAGCTCTCTATTATGGAGGAAATAAGAAAAACCTTTATTCTGTTATTATGATCTCATCTCAGAAGCCTTCTTAAAATAGATGTATTTTTTTGTGGACACTCCGCAGATAAAATCTCGTATGAAATCGCCGAATAGCTCCTAACCCTGGATCTTATGTAGAAGGGGTGCATACCCCTCTAACTCTCCCTTCATCTTATCATAATAACCAAAGGAGCAACCACATCCGAATTCAAAATTTAATTAGTTAAATCAAATATTTAATTTGGATCGGTTCAAGATATGGATCAGCCCATCATTGACACCCCATATTCTAACATTTATATAAACTAAAAGATATAAAATGACTACTCTCTGCATTTTAGGTCATCAAAAGCCAGATCAAAAGTTTCTAAAGTTATAACTTTTTATACATATAAGATGGTAAAACAATACGGACATGCATTTCTATTTACATCGTGCCCATATCGTCATCTGTATATAATAGCTAACCAATAATAAAAGCATGTACATTACATGAAAAATCAATGGCACAAACATGCAAAAACTAGTTTTTAACAATTTCTTGGGAATAAAAAAAATGGCTCATCCGGTATATGCGTTTGTCATCCTTGCACAGCAGCTAGACTAATTCCATCTATATTTGTGCCAGTTCTCTTTCACATTTTCTTGAACGCAGTCATCTTTTCAAAATTTGTAGATCATTCACCTAACTTTTCCTTTGAGAGAAGAAGGTTTTGATTAAATTTCGAGTTATTAAGTAGGTTTAGGTAATTAAGTCTGCATATGAAAGGAATGCCTCCCCTTATTAGTCTTCTCAAATCATTGAATTAGTAAATTTATTTCCAACTTCTTGGTATATTTTCAAAAAGAAGAAGTTACATAGATTAATCGAATAAGTTTAAGCATCTTAATCCATCCAAATCAAGCAATGGTTCAATAAGACCGCTTCTGTATCAAGTGGAATGCAATGTCTTTTCGAGGAAACGTGAAGTATAACTCACATTTTTGGAAACTTTTATGACTGGTTCCACTCTTCCAAGATTTATCATTCTTCTCTCGTGCTTCTTTGATAATGGAATGCGGTTAAATTAATGGGTCTTCTTCGCAGCCTTTGTGTCTGATCCGATTACCTTGTGTCCACAGGCACTCCCTTGCTTCTATTTCCCAATACCTTAACCTGGCATGAGATGAGCTAAAATGGTTGCGTTGAAGACCAACTTATCCCTTATCAAACCCAAATTGATATTTCCTCTTCATTTTTTCCCTTTCACCAATTTGATTTTTTGAGAAGAAGCCAAGCTGGTCTTAGCTTAATTGTTATGCTCGGGTCAAGTCCAATTTTATCACATCCATTTTAATCTTACTCAAGTCTATGTTATGCGTCAATATCTTATATAAGGGTCAATATCTTATATAAACTGAATCTGATTTAGTTCGAATCAAGCCGAGAGTTTTTGTGCAAGGGAGATGAGATTAGCTTTGTGACCAATGGTGGTCAAAATTAGACAATTTCCTTCGCATTTCCAGGAAACTTTTCCCAAATGCCAACCTACTCTCTTCGGCCAGCCGTCTCTTGCTCACCTCAGCCGCTTGCCCGAAAGTCTCCTTGCTTACATCGGCAGAATCCTTGATTCACCATGGCAGTACTCGTTTAGACTACTCTTTGGGCTCTTCAGCCTCCACAAAACTGTGAGACAAAATGTAACAAGATTTTGATTTCCTTGGAATCATTCCCTGATCCAAATGGGCGGTAGATATTATGCAGTTTTACCGTTGGATTCATCAATCTATCGCAACCGCCGTGCACCACTAAAATGATGGACCCTTTCTTAGCTCGAGAGAAGGCTGTCCATTTCATAGCAGTTTACATTGGCAGCAGTATCCCAATGTAGAAATCCCATATCAGTATTATATTGTATGATATCAGCTGGCACGTATCAATATTGTTTATTATACGATAAATGACCATCAGTGACATCAATCCAGTTGTCCTTGAGAGATGATTCGTCAGTGGCTTTTGTCATTATACCATCGATCGAGGTGCGTTGGTGCATGGAAACCAAAATGTTTGTCACATTTTCGTCTTATTCCTTAATTTTTTGTGATGCCGTGATGCCTCAAACGCATTGAATTAACTGCACCCAATGGACAGAAAAACATGTGATTTAATATACTCAGTTAAATTAATAAATACGGCGCAGAGTATGGTAAATAACTGATGAACTTTGGAGAATCCGAAGGAAAACCTCTCTTTCTTTTTTTTTTTTTTTGGCCCTGTCAGCGACGGAAGTTGTTATATACGAATCACTAATTCATCATCTGGTCAATTCCAAAAAAGGGACCACAGAAGCCAGGCCGCAATCCTCCCTCTTTCCTTGGTTCCCAGTTCCCCGTTCTCTCGACATCCAAGCCTCCATGGAGAATTGGAATGGTATTGATTCTGGTTTATCCTATATGAACAACTTTTTGTTTATGCGGCCGACTTGCCAAACCTAATCACCAAACCCGTGGAAAGTTTTCCAAATACCGCTAGCTGACGTGTCTCGAAGTGTCCGAGCAGTTGCCTTTTGAACACTATTTTGTGCCTTGTGCCAGGTCGCCAGCATACAGTACGGTAAATGTTTTTTTTTTAAACTGGAGTAACACGATTGATCTCCTGGTGGTGCTTCAATCCTCCAAGTGATCTGCCAATAGCTCGGCCCAACCGACCTGTCTAGCAAGTCCCAATTTGGTTGGATATCCCTTTAATCAGTCGCCCGATGCCTACGAGAATGTGAATATTTCTCTCTCTCTCTCTCTCTCTCTCTCTCTCTCTCTCTCTCTTTTCCTTTTGAATGCCATTGTCGACACGATTAAATCTACTTCCTCAATTCACAGTCGACCAACCGATTATCTATCGATTACGAATGATGGACTATCAAAATAATACTGTAGGATGAGTTCTGCTCAATTATAACATATCACCTAACTTTCAATCGGCCTAATAGATGCAGACCACTGACTATCAATCAATAAATCGACTGACAGTCAGCAACTCTTAACCAACTTTCCTGGTAGATATAATTCAACTATAGCAACTCGACCAACTTCATATCCAATGATCAGTTGGTATATCAGAATTACCGACCGATGATCATTTGAATTTTTATAATTACCGACATGCAGTCAACACACTCAGACTACCGATATAAAGTCGGTATATTAGAAACCACCAGCGTAGAAAATGCATAACGACAACGTACCATGATCATCAGTGGGTATTAACTGTCCATTCCAAGATTACATAGTGTCGGAATAAGCGGGATCCACATGTCTAACCGTCACAAATGGTTACCAACAACTTGTCTATAAAAGAAAGGTAAATGAACAGCATTAGAAAGATATTTCTGGACTAACACTCTACTACTTTGAATATTCTTTCTACTGTTCACCACTCCCTACTGACTTAAGCATCGGAGGATCCCCCGCTGGATACAATTTCGATCCATGGTCTTCTTTTGTAGGTTGCTCTTCGTTGGAGCTAGACGCAACAAGAGATTGACCGTAATAAATTGACGCACCAAGTAGGGGGAAGAATGAATCCAACAATAGCAAAAATAAGAGCTCAGAACTCCACCAGCTTCATCAGACAGTCTTTCCGTTGGAAAGATCTCCCTCCTCCACCACCAATGGCAGAGCCCAATTTCTTACGTCCGGTCATCACTACGGATGCCCAAATTAACTTAACAACTTGCTGCTATGGGTGGCAAACAGGTCGGGTTGGTCATAAACGGATCAGATCATAAACAGGTCAGGTCAGAAAATAGTTAACCCAAACCCGACCTATTTATTAAACGGGTCAAAAATTCAAACCTGAATCTGATCTGTTTATTAAACAGGTAACCCGACCCGATCTATTTAATCCGTTTATTAAATAGGTCAAATTAGGTTAAACGGGTTAAACAGGTTAAACGGGTTAAATGGGTCAGAAACAAGTTTTAAACAGGTTAAACGGGTCTTAAATGGATTAAACAGGTTAAACAGATCGGATTAAATGGATAAAAAATAGGTTAAATAGGTTAAATGGATAATCTGACTCAACTCAACCTAAATATTAAATGGGTTAAACGGGTCAGATATCTAAAACCCATATCTGATCTAATTATTAAATGGGTTAAACAGGTCGATCCATTTATGATCCGAACCCATTTAGCCTAAATCCAAACCTGTTTATGGCGAGTCGAACATGGGTCGGGTTGACGGGTCGGGTCATATTTTGCCAGCGCACTCAGACTACCGACTTTAAGAAATCACCAGCGTAGAAAATACATAACGACCACATACTATGATCATCAGTGGACATTAACTGCCCATTCCACGATCACATAGTGCCAGAATAAGCAGAACCCACATGTCTAACCGTCACAAACGGTTATCAACAACTTGTCTGTAAAAGGAAGGTAAATGAACAGCATTGGAAAGATATTTCTGGACTAACACTCTGCCACTTTGAATATTCTTTCTACTATTCACCACTTCTCACTGACTTAAGTATCGGAGGATCTCCTACCGGATACAATTTCGATCCGTGGACTTCTTTTGTAGGTTGCTCTTCGTTGGAACTAGATACAACAGGAGATTGACCGCAACAGATTGACGCACCAGGTGGGGGAAGAATGAATCCAACAATAGCGAAAATAAGAGTTTAGAACTCCACTGGCTCCGTCAGACAGTCTTTCTGTCAGGAAGATCTCCTTCCTCCACCACCAATGGCAGAGCCCAATTTCTCACATCCGGTCATCACTACGGATGCCCAAATTAACTTAACAACTTGCTGCGTTAATGCAGCAAATGAAAGTGCTAACGAAAGCAGTACACAGCCTCCAACAGCAGCAGACACAATAGTAGCAGCAACTATCGGTGGCGGAGGAATCGACGGCGCATACAGTGCCATCCAGGCATAGTCGCCGTGCTCTACGACGATCCCTTTCTCCATCATTGGAATGACGACCGTCTCGACACTCTCACTGTGTCGAGCCAGCACTCGGCACTCTCACTATGCCGCCCATCATTCACGATGGTCTCCTTCTCCTTCGCACCGACATAGCATTAAGAAGGGGAAGAGGTCGCGCACGCCCTCAACTTTCCGATCCTCGAGTTCTTCAGGGAACTCTATCCTTGGGTTTACATAGCAATGGTGGCTCGACGATTATGAGCGCAAATTTAAGAAGATCGATCGCCAACTCGTCCAATTTCAAGTGAATGGTCGAGAGTCCTCTAACGATCTTGGCTTCTACATCGCTCAGCCTCTCTCTCAGCACATCTTGGATGAGCCGACCTCATGTCGGTTCAAGATGTCACAGATGGAGCCATATGATGGCTCTACTTATTCAATTGACCATCTGGAGAACTACAAGACTCTCATGATAATCCAGAGAGCAACCGACGTCCTCTTATGTATTAGCTTTCTAGCTACCATTCAGAAGGCTACTCGAACCTGATATTCTGGATTCCAGTCGGAAAGCATAAACTCCTTTGAATAGCTCGAATAATCGTAAGTGGCCTACTTCAGCACTAGCCAAAAAATACCGCGAATATCCGACAGTCTCTTCTCCATCAAGCAGGATGAAGGAGAGACATGGAAAGACTTCGTGGCACGTTTCAACGCCGCCACACTTGAGATTCGGAATTTCAATGAAGATATGATCAACTTGGCCATAAAGAGATCTAAGAGAATCTAGGTTCACTTACTCTCTAGATAATACTCTCTCTCTGACTTATGCTGAACTTCTAGAGCGTGCGTACCGGTATATTCGTGCGGATGAAGGCACTACTGACTGGCGTCAAACAGAAGAAAAAGGTCAGAACTAAAAATTAAAAAAAAAAAGTAGAGCTCCAGCCAAATCTAGTCAGCCAACAACGAACAAGGGAGCTTCACCCTACCGATGGAGTTCAAAGTCGAATAATTACAGCAGCAGGTATGATACCTGCACTCCTCTTTCTGCTCTCCATGTGCAGATTCTGATGGAGATTGAGGAAAAAGAGTACCTCCATCACCCCCCATCGATGAAGGCACCATTGAGGACCCACGATAAGAAGAAGTATTATCGGTTCCATCGTTATCATAGTTACGATACTGAACAGTGTATTCAACTCAAGGAAGAAATTGAAGCCCTGATTCAACGAGACTACCTCAAAAAATTTCGACGAGACTGCCCGACTTAACCTCCTACCGACCGACAACCTCAGCCATAACCTGAGGAAGCGATCGACAATCGACCAATGGTGGAGGTAATCAATATGATTTTCGGACGACCAAAAGACTGGGGGCAACTTCTGAAGAAGAATCTGCAAAGAAGCAACGACTTGATCATAATGTAATCTCTTTTTCGAAGGATGATGTTTGAAAAATACACTCCCCATGATGATGATGTCGTCATCTCAGCAGTGATAGCAAATTATGATGTACAGAAAATTTTAGTTAATAATGAAAGTTCAATCGATATTTTATTTTACTCGATTTTTTTCGGAATGCGACTACCGACTGACAGACTCAGAAGAGTCTCTACACCCTTAGTCGATTTTACTAGAGGCGCAGTGAATATGGAAGGAGAAATTACACTCCCACTAACTGCGAGAACAGATCTACGATAAAGCACCATCTTCTTGATGTTCACAGTTGTTCGAGTTCCTTCAGCTTACAATACTATACTCGGACGATCAGGACTCAATGCACTAAGAGCAATAGTGTCAACTTACCATCTATTGGTCTAATTTCCAACAAAGAGTGGAGCTAGAGAAATACGTGGGAATACAACAACTAGTTTGATGCTGCTTTATGATTTTTATCGAAAGCAGTTAGCCCAAAGATCCTCTGTCGGTTGACAAACTAGATCAAAGAGAAAATGAAGAAAGGAGTGAGCCAGTTGAGCAACTAATTTCAATCCCACTAAAAGAAAATGACCCTACAAAGATAATTCAAATTGGATCGTAATTATCTAATCCGGAGCGAAAATAACTGATGGACTTACTCAGAGCAAATATCGAAGTTTTTGCTTGATCGATGACCGACATGCCAGAGATTCCTCCGAAAGTAATAACTCATCAGTTAAACATCGATCTCAAAGTTAAATCGGTGAGACAGAAGAAAAGATCTTTTATCCCTGAAAGACAGAAGGTCATCGATGAAAAAGTTGATAAGCTTCTCGTAGCTGGCTTCATAAGAGAGGCCAACTATCCCGATTGGTTTGCCAATGTAGTATTGGTGAGAAAGGCTAATAAAAAATGATGAATCTGCATTTGACTACACCAATCTAAATGAAGCTTCTCTGAAAGATAGCTTTTTCTTACCAAAAATCGACCAACTAGTCGATACAATATCGAGACATTAATTTCTGAGCTTCATGGATACTTTCGCGGGCTACAATCAAATTGGGATGGCATCCAAGGACAAGAAGCATACCATCTTCACGACCAACAAAGGCATCTACTGTTATAAAAGGATACCGTTCAGTTTAAAGAAAGCTGGAGCAACCTACCAACGACTGGTCAACAAGATATTCAAACCACAAATTGACCGAAACATGAAAGTCTACGTCGATGATATACTGGTGAAAAGTGTCGAAACTTCTGATCATGTTCGGGACTTAGAAGAAATCTTTGACACACTTCGATGACATTGGATGAAGCTAAATCTGATCAAGTGTGCATTCGAAGTGACCATCGAAAAATTCTTTGAATTTCTTGTGTCGCAATGAGGGATCAAGGTTAACCCAGAGAAGATAAGGCCATTATCAATATGAAGCATCATAACTCCAAGAAAGAGATACAACAACTCAACAGAAGGATCGCCGCATTTAGCTGATTCATCTCAAAGTCGACAGAAGGATGTCTGTTCATCTTCAAGACCTTACGGTAGACAAAAGACTTCCCATGATCAAAGGAATGCTATAGTCCTTGTAAGATCTGAAAAAATACCTGACATCTCTCCCACTACTTACAAAATCGAAGATGGGAGAAAACTATATCTCTACTTGGTGACTTCAGTAGAGGTGGTCAGTTCGGTGCTTGTCCGAGAGGATGAAAATCAGATTCAATGGCTAATTTACTACACCAACAAGGTGCTTCACAATGCCAAAATGCGATATTCAATAACGAAGAAGATGATCTATGTTCTGATCATATCAATGCAACGACTTCGACCGTACTCCAAACACATTCAATAGTCATCTTAATAGATCAGTCTTTGAAGACGATTCTATACCGATCCGACACCTCTGATCGGATGGCGAAGTGGGCAATTAAACTCAGCGAGTTCGATATTCAATATCGTTCATGACCATCAATGAAGACATAAGTTTTAGTCGACTTTATCATCGAGTATACTGTACCCGATGATAGATCTGTTAATAAATCCAACGATAAGTCAGAAAAAGTTAAGAATCTGGAAGCCGAATCAACATCGATATGGATGTTACATGTTGATGGAACATCCAACGCTCAAGAGAGCGGAGCCGGCCTCATCCTCACCAATTCCAAAAGGACTATGACCGAATATGCCCTTTGATTTAATTTCAAAGTATCAAATAATCAAGCCGCATATGAAGCCCTCTTAGCTGGCTTGGAAAATCATCAAAAAGCTCGACATAGACAACTTGAAGGTCTTCACCGATTCACAAGTGATCACCGAACAAGTCAAGGGCAAGTTTGAAGTCCAAGATCCGACTATGATGTACCTTCAGAAGGTGAAAAATCTCACACCAGCCTTCAAATATTTCAAGATCTCTCACATTCTGAGAATAGAAAATACTCGAGCTGATGTACTTTCTCGACTCACAACTATTTCATCCAACTTACTCGGTCGAACGTTCATCGAATATCTCGAACAACCGAATATTGACAAAGTCGACGAAATGCTATAAATAAACAATGAACCAAGTTGGATGGATCTAATCATCCAATACTTGATCGATGAAATTTTGCCCATGGACCCCTTGAAAGCCAAATGACTAAGATGGGCGGCCTCACAATATGTCCTGATGAACATACAACTTTACAAGAAGTTGTTCTCCCTTTCACTGCTGAAATGCTTGAGACCTATAGATGCCGACTATGCTCTCCAAAAAATTCATGAAGGGATTTGCGAAAATCACTTGGGGGACAAATCGTTGGCTTATAAAGTTCTACGACAGGAATATTACTAGCCCACCATAAAGAAAAATACGATCGAGCTTGTTTGGAAGTGCGAACCATGTCAAAAGTATGCCAATATTTAGCACCAACCGGCCAGCCAGCTGACATCGATTATTGTGCCATGACCGTTCGTGCAATCGAGAATTGACATACTCGGTCCCTTCCCTCCGGTGTTTAGTCAGAGAAAATTTTTGATGGTCGTCATAGATTACTTCAACAAATGGGTAGAAGCTGAACCCTTGGCACAGATTGACCATCAAAGCTATACTGCATGATGAGTTCCAGCTCAATTACAACACATCATTCGATTTCAATCGGCCTAATAGGCACAGACCACCGACTATCAATTAGTAAGCCGACTGACAGTCGGCAACTCTCAACCAACTTTCCTGATAGATGTGATTCAACTATAGTGATTCAACCGACTTCATATCCGATGGTCAACGGTATATCAGAGTCACCGACCGATGATCATTCGAATTTTTATAATTGCCAACATACAGTCAGTACACTCAGATTACCGATACAAAATCGGTATATTAGAAACTGTCAGTGCAGAAAGCACATAACGGCCACATACTATGATCATTAGTGGACATTAACTGTCCATCCCACGATCACATAGTGCCGAAATAAGCACGATCCATATACCTAACCGTTACAAATGGTTACCAACAACTCATCTATAAAAGAGAGGTAAATGAACAGTATTGGGAAGATACTTCTAGGCTAACACTCTGTCACTTTGAATATTCTATCTGTTGTTCACCACTTCCCACTGACTTAAGCATCGGAAGATTTTCGCCGGATATAACTTTGATCTATAGACTTCTTTTATATGTTGCTCTTCGTCGGAGCTAGGAACAATAAGGTATTGGCTGCAACACCCATGTAATGTGACATTCGAACACGAATTCTATACGATAATGATTTGTACCATAAAATATTGTTCAATACTCGATGGTCAAATAAAACTATCTTAGGACTCATTTAGTTCACGAAAAATAGAGGGGCGAAGAAATATTTCTGAAAAATTGAAATGGGGCCTCTTGTTTGGTTGAAGTTTTAAAAGAAAAAAGAATGAAAAAATTATTTTTCATAGAAAGATACTTCCCACATTTCATGGAAAGTAGAAACCCATGAGGGTGACGGATTTTGGTACTTCTCTTGGAATAAAAATTGATGATGTTTTTTTCTTTCGAAAAATATCTTTAACTAAAATTTTATAAAATATCAATGAATGATCAGGATGAAATACAGAATAGTGATATAATATTATATTAATATTATCTAAATATTTATATGAATATAATATAATATAAATATTATAATATTTATTATTTTATAATATTATTATAATATATTATTATTATATTTATATTAAATATAATATTTATATTTATAAAAAGTTTAAGAGCAATAAAGTATGGTCTCATATTTATTAAGTATATAATAAATATTTTATATAATTTTTTTAGAAAAATAAATGTTCAACCAAACATAAACTATTCTACAATAAATTAATTTTTTTATAATTAATTAAATATATCAAAATTTTATTTTTAAAAAATTATTTTTAAAAAAATAATTATTTTATAAATCAAATGAGCCTATATAATATACCTTATTGGATGACCAACCATCTTTATACGATCGTCATCGAGTATTGCATGGCAAGATAATGTTTCGCTCTCGGAGGGGTCACAAACAATCAGGCCGGTGTGAAGTAATTGCTGAAGGATCTGGAATTTGGAGAAAGGGGCGCAGTTGATGGCAGCACAAGTTTGGGTTTTGTGCATTTTCAACGTGACGTGGTGGCTTTTCCTTCAAAAACAAAAAGGAAAAAAACATGACGTGGCGGCTTTGCATTAAATACGGATATTTTTGGCAGGACACACACATGGGGTAGATTTTTTTTCACATATGTCACATGCTCTTGAACCATCTGCAGAAACCTGCAGGAAACAAGAGGCGCACTCTGTTGTTCAATTTTTATTTTTAACGATCGATAGAATTTTTGACCTTGATTATTTTATGGATGAGTTCCAATGGTAATCACGTTTCCAAACTACTTTTTTTTTTTTTTTTTGACCATTTTTCACCTAAAGTGTGATGGTGAATATGTTCATAGAGGTATTTTAAATTGTTGATCGGACCTACGAATCAAACTTGATGTAATAGGTTTGTATGTGTAACTAAAAGTTTTTTATAGGTCAGGATTTCTCCCTTGGTCTATCCAAAAGAAAAAAATAAAAGAACAGAGATCATGTAATTCTCATGATAAATTTTTGCTTAAGTCATGCCCTTTCAATAACAAGATTCTTGATTTATCATAGTTGCAAAGGTTGCTTTATTATACACAGTTGCCGGCTCTGTGAATTATTTTGCATCCTGCCTGCAATCAGATTGTCGCTAAAGGGAATTTTATAGCTTCCTTGTTGTTCACAAAAATAAAATAAATAAGTGAACAATACAATGACAGTTATCTAAAATCCTAAAATTCTCCTAATTTATGTGAGATTTTAAATAACTAAAAGTTGAATAAGATTATGAGACCTGTCATTTATTTTCATGCATAAAATTGTCATAACCTGATCATAATATCCTGTTGTGGTAATATATTCATGACTTTACTGTAATTAATAATGATGTAAATTCATGTCGCATGCTCCTAATATTTTTCTTTCAACATTGGCAGAATTTATTTTTTCATAATATTCTGATAGAAAAATTTATTAGTATAAAGGGATGTCAACTAATGATGGCAATTGTAGCCAAATCATCGGGTATCCACTCTGGTCCTGATCCAATTAAAACCCAAAGTGAGTATAGATTCTAAATAAAATATATGAAATAAATTTAGATTAAATATGGATAATGATATGCCTCGTCCTAAATCCAACTCAATGTAATCTTAATTTAAAGTCCTCCTTTCAAAGTTATATTATTTTAAAATATTTGCATGATGCATTTCTTATTCTATCTGACCTATATCCAACCCATTGTCATCTCTAATGTCAGCTTGGATTGGAAAGTTATTAAAATCATCTATGTTGGTGCAGAATTCCATCGACGTCGGAGAAACTGGAGTCGAGAGAATCGCATCCGCCGTCGGGACCTACAAGGGAAGTCTAAACCGGAGTTGGGGGTGCTCCGACAAGACCCTCCGATGCTCAAGTCAGTACTTCAAATGAGATTTTAGCAGAGTTTCGAGATAGAGTTTAGAGCTTAGAGAAGAATGTATCTAGGGATCCCTTTTTATAAATGAAGAGCGTAACTGATTGACAGCGACGTTTGTAACCGCCTGGTAGTGGGCTGTTCAGGGCCACGCGGAGTTTGTTACGGAGAGTAGTGGCGTCAGGGGGCCGTTCAGGGCCATGTGGAGTTTGTTATGGAGAGTGAAGTGGTGCCCGTTGTCGCGACTTGCCAAAGAGCGGTGGAGCCACGTGGAATCCGTTACAGAGAGTGGAGTAGGGTAGTGGCCATTATCGTGACTTGCCAGAGAGTTCGGACCTGATGACTGAAGCTCGGTTGAGACGTCTGAAGGAGCAGAATGGCTCTCTGTCTCTGCAATCTAAGAGAGGCTCGGATGTTTTTGAGGTTGCTGACGAGTCCACTGTTGTCGGGTGCCTAGAGTGCTGATGCTGCAGGCGGGAGTCATCTGCTGTAGAAGCTCGGACGGAGACTTTCTGTTGGAGAAGTCTGGTTTCATGAGGAATTCGGCAGAGGGTCGACCGGCAGTGGACTTCGGATGGCGTTGTGGAGGTTCATCCGCTGGAGGAGTCTGGAGGATCCTGTGGAAGTCCGATTGGCATTGTTGAAGTTCGGCTGACGCTATTGAAGGTTGATGGCTGGGGAGGTACGGCAGACACCGGAGGCGGTCGGCTGTTGTAGAAATCCAGTTGCTGGAGCCTGTCTGTTGTAAAAGTTCGTCCGAAATTCATCCGCTATGAAAGTTCAGACGGAGTCCGGTTCTTGTAGAAGTCCGGATGGAGACCGGTTATTGAAGAAGCTCGGCTGAAGTCCGCCTGTAATAGAAGTTCGGAAAGAATTCGTTTACAGTAGAAGCTCGAATGAAATTCGCTTACAGTAGAGATCCGGAGTAGACCGCTTGCAGTAGAAGTTCGGAGTAGACCGCTTGCAGTAGAAGTTCGGAGTAGACCGCTTGCAGTAGAAGTTCGGAGTAAACCGTGGCCGGGAGAAGTCTGGAAGAAATTCAGAGAATAGTCGATCACTGTAGAGAATCGGCTGAAAATGGAGTTCAGAGAGCGTTTGGAGCAGTCCGGTAGATGAATGGAGAAGCTCATGATTGGAGAAGTCCGGATGGTATTATGGAAGTTCGAACGATCGGGGGAGTTCGGAAAGACGCCACACAAGGTTGGAAGCCGGAAGAGCCCTGGAAGGGTCGGCCTTTTACGAACTTCGGCTGGGGTTATTTTATACCCAACACCAGTCCCCCTACTTTCGAGTTCAGATTCCGAATGAAGGAAGTACAAAAAAATTTTTACAGCCAAAGTTATCTTCTTCGATTTTCGTACTCGATTGTTTTCAGATATTTTGGCGTTTGGCGCACTGGTGCTGGAGCCTTTTCAAATCAAGGCGATCCGAAAAGATTTTTTCGAAATTTTCGTCGAAGCATTGCTCTAGGTACGGTGCAATAATGATTCTGTCAGTTGCCAGCCATTTTTAGCCACCTGCTATGATGAGTGGGATATGCGGCTAGTGTAGATCGACCAGAGGAGATCCACAATCATTACTACGCTGGATCCTGTTGCCTATTTAAACCCGCTCCCCTTCTCTAGGGATTTCACTTTGCCTGAGAGTCCTGTTGGTGCCCTTCTTCTTCCCCGAGAGTTCCATCCCTTTTGGCCTTAGGCATTTTTCGAGTCGATTCCCATCTCTGCATCTTTGCACCTCTCGGACCAGCCTAGGTTAGTTACAGAACTCCCCTCTTCTCTTTTTTTTTTCTTCTTCCCTGCTGTTCTTCTTCCGTTTTTTCTCCTTTACATTCTGCCTGTTCAGTTTTCCGCGAGCGCCCCATCTCTTATTTTTCTAATTTTTCTGAGATTTTTAAGATTTTCACTTGATTTAAAATGTCCTCCAACACTTTCTCCTCTAGCAGTTCTAGGAGTTCGTCCGTTCCAGTCCCACAAAATCCTAGCTCTGTAGAAGAACCTCATCTGGTCTTTGTACCAGACACAATCCCCAGCTCTCTGACTCCGAAGGAACTCTCACTGATTAAGATTCAGTACGGAGTTCCTCCGGAGTACGAGCTGGAGCTTCCCGGGCCAACTGGTCGGGCTAGCGCTCCTCCCCCTGACTGCTTCGGTTGCGGCAGGGCCCTCGATCGATCTTCCCTACCTTCAGATCGGCATCGAATGAATCTGTCGAGCCGACCTCGTCTGATGAGTTCTTCGATCTCATCTCGGAGCTGAATGCAATCCTCCGTGTCATGACCATGGTCAAGATGATAAAGGCAGAACTTGTTAGGGTTGCACTTTTCGGAGTGTGTGCGCATCCTTTTCGGCCTCGGCAGCTGCTCCCTGACCTCCATCAGCACTTAGGTTTTTGATGCGTTGAAAGGGGCGTAGCTGTGAAATCTTCCTGGGGGAGAGCCCCGTCGAACTCTGCGGTCCGGACTTCTCTGCCTACGAGCCCGGAGAGGAGTCTGGACATGCTTGTGTCCGGAGGGAGTTCGAGAACGTGGCCGAGCTTCACTCGACCCTTTTTCAACTGTGGGCTTGCTGGAGTCTCCCGCCTACCGCTCCTTCGCGGCCTCCTCGTCCTTCATCTTGAAGGCTTCTTCTGCTCGGGCATATCCTTCGGTCCGAGTCAACAAATCAGCAAAGTTCTTGGGATACTTCTTTTTCATGGAAAATAGAAGATCGTTCTTTTGAAGATCGCCCTTTAGGGCGGCCATTGCGATCGATTGGTCCAAGTTCCGGACCTCCAATGTGGTGACGTTAAAACGGTTGACATAAGCTCGGATGGATTCTCCCTCCTTTTGCTTGATGTTGATGAGGGACTCCGAACCTCTCCGGGGACGCCGGCTGCTGATGAAATGAGCAACAAACTGGTGGCTTATCTGATCAAAGGAGAAGATAGTACCCGACTTTAGTGTCGAGTACCAATTTTTTGCTGCTCCCTTCAAGATAGATGGGAAAGCTCGGCACAGGATGGCGTCTGACGCGCCATGGAGCAGCATCATTGTCCGGAAGGCCTCCAGGTGGTCAACCGGATCCGAGGTCCCATCGTAGCTCTCGAATTGGGAGAGCTTGAAGTTCAGCGGGATTGGTTCCTGCATGATCATTTGAGAGAAAGGAGGATCAGTGCAGATGTCCTCACCGTAAGCAGTGAGAGCACGGCGGAGCTCTTCGATCCATCGGTTCATCTCCTGAAATCTTTGATCCAGGAGGTCCTCTCGACTGCGAGTCTTGAGTATCTTCTGGTGGAACGGAGGTAGGGACTCTCTGGGGTGGAATCATGATCGGACGGAGGGCTCTCCGCCTTCTGCTTCCCCTTTCCGGAGAAGACAGGGCGACTGGCCCAAGTGGCCTGCCCAATCGTCGGATTCTGGAACTCCGACGATGCTCTTTCCAGCCACACTGATGCCTGCAGCTGCTGTGGCTGCTATTGCATGGCCTGCACTGCTTCGGTGAGGCCCCTGACCTACTGAACCAGCAAGTCGAACTGCTTCATGCCGACTGCCGTTGTCGGAGGAGGAGGAGCCTGAAAAACTGAAAATGAGGCTGGAGCTTGCGGGGCTCGCTGAGATCTGACCACGGAGGTCGTGGATCGCCTGGTGGATACTTTTCGGAGAGGCATCAGGTGGAGATCTGACAGGAGAAGAAGAAGAAGATGTCGGAGAAGATGATCAGAGACGGTCCCGTTGAGCACTCCTTTAAGAACAAGAGTACTGCGAAGACACAGTCCCTTCCTCTAACGTCAATTCTGTTGGTGCAGAATTCTGCCGACGTCGGAGAAGCTGGAGTCGAGAGGATCGCGTCCGCCGTCGGGACCTGCTAGGAAAGTCTAAACCGGAGTTGGGGGTGCTCCGGCAAGTCCCTCCGACGCTCAAGTCAGTACTCTGCCTCAACAGAAATGGAGCACTCAAATGGGATTTTAGCAGAGTTTCGAGATAGAGTTTAGAGCTTAGAGAAGAACGTATCTGGGGATCACTTTTTATAGACGGAGAGCATAACTGATTGACAGCGACGTCTGTAACCACCTGGTAGTGGGCTGTTCAGAGTCACGCAGAGTTTATTATGGAGAGTAATGGCGTCAGGAGGCCGTTCAGAGCCACGTGGAGTTTGTTATGGAGAGTGGAGTGGTGTCCGTTGTCACGACTTGCCAGAGAGCGGTGGAGCCACGTGGAATCCATTACAGAGAGTGGAGTAGGATAGTGGCCATTGTCGTGAATTGCCAGAGAGTTCGGACTTGACGGCTGAAGCTCGACTGGGACGTCTGAAGGAGCGGATGGCTCTCTGTCTTTGCAATCTAAGAGAGGCTCGGATGTTTTTGAGGTTACTGACGAGTCCACTGTTGTCGGATGCCTAGAGCGCTAATGCTGCAGGTGGGAGTCATCTGCTGTAGAAGCTCGGATGGAGACTTTCTATTGAAAAAGTCCGATTTTATGAGGAATATGGCAGAGGGTCGACTAGCAGTAGACTTCGGATGGCATTGTGGAGGTTCGTCCGCTGGAGGAGTCTGGAGGATCCTGTGGAAGTCCGGTTGGCGTTGTTGAAGTCCGACTGACGTTATTGAAGGTTGATGGCTGAGGAGGTACGGCAGACACCAGAGGCGGTCGGCCGTTATAGAAATCCAGCTGCTGGAGCCTGTCTGTTGTAGAAATTCGTCTAGAATCCATCCGCTATGAAAGTTCAGACGAAGTCCGGTTCTTGTAGAAGTCTGGATGGGGACCGCTTATTGAAGAAGCTCGGCTGAAGTCGCCTGTAATAGAAGTTCGAAAGAAATTCATTTACAGTAGAAGCTCGGATGGAATTCGCTTACAGTAGAGATCCGGAGTAGACCGCTTGCAGTAGAAGTTCGGAGTAGACCGCTTGCAGTAGAAGTTCGGAATAAACCGCTTGCAGTAGAAGTTTGGAATAGACCGTGGCCGGGAGAAGTCTGGAAGAGATTCGGAGAATAATCGACCACTGTAGAGAATCGGCTGAAAGTGGAGTTCAGAGAGTATTTGGAGCAGTCCAGTAGATGAATGGAGAAGCTCATGATTGGAGAAGTCCAGATGGTATTATGGAAACTCAGACGATCGGGGGAGTTCGGAAAGATGCCACACAAGGTTGGAAGCCGAAAGAGCCCCGGAAGGATCGGCCTTTTACGAACTTCGGCTGGGATTATTTTATACCCAACAATCTACATTTTTGCAAGTTTTTATTCAACATTTTAATAGTAAGGAACATGTTTTCTGATGCCTATAGCTCCAAGAATTAAGCAAACAAATGAAGGAAAAAGATTTAAACTTGTGTTTTCCCCCTTTTCTTCTCCATGGTGGCAAATCACCTCTTACTTCAACAGTTCAGACGAAAATAACTATAATGTTTTCTATCATTAATATATCCATGCAACATCCATAAAGAGGTGACAAAAATTCAAAGCTTACCAATCAAAGAGTTTAATCTCGACAATCCTACTTGGAGTCCATGGAAGCCATGTTGGGCAGCAAAAGGTTCATACGAGGTCATAAGATATCAAATTTGGACATCTTTTTTTAGAACATTGAGACTAATGATGTTGCTTAAAGCAACCAATTAAGGGAGAGCAATATGAGCAATTCACAAAGATCTCGCCAACATCTTTTGCATTCTACGACCTTGGAGCTTTCCATTATGAACCCAGCCTCATATCATTTTCATGTTTAAATCCTGCAGAATATCACGTTATCGCATACCTGCATATATAGCTAAAAAATATGCTTCCAGTTTGTTGTATCCTTGATACATGCATATGATGTGAATCAAATTTGTGCATGTATAATTTTGCAAGTTGGCCCCAATTGTTGCATTTCCATCCTAAAATGACTCTCACTTTTGCATGATCATATATCTATATGCTACTATTTTTGTTATACTGCTGCTGTATATCATAGATTCATAGTCCCATCTGAATTTTCTTTTTCTTTTTTTTTTTTCCCAATGAAAAATTATCCACATCTAAAATTGTGCTCCCTCTTCAAAGAGCGTAGAAACCTATCTATTGTTATAGAAGCTAATCTGGAGACATACATTACAACATTTGTTGCTTGTCCATATTGCTATGTTATACTCGTCCAGAGAAACTAACTTATCTCAAACATGTTGTTAACATTTCCCCGTATGAAGTGTCTATTTCGCTCATCCCCAACCAATAGTCAAATAATTTGTGCAATGTCCTGAGGCAACTAATTATAGGCTGCCATGTATCCATTTCAGAACAACAGCTCGCCATAAGAAGGATAAGTCTTAATGCCACAGACGTCAGTATTACTCATCTAGAATAATATTTTTCAGAAAAAAAGACCGTGCTCATCTAGAGAGAAGAAATATGAAGATGACGAATATTTGGCTTCTTTAATTTGCTAATAGAATCATAACTTTCCAATTGTAATGGAAGGAATCACGTCAATGCCGGGCGGCGAGACACTTGTAAACAAACATTACTTCTGTTTTCTGTCGCATCAATCCCTTTCAAACTTATCTAAGAGGGACCATTCAACCACTTGAAGAGACAATAAGAGCAGTTGCGGTGTCAACTGGCACAAGAAGTAGAAGATTTTTGGTGGAGATTAGTCTCCCTTTGGAAATAAAGACACCACTCGTAGAAATTTTAGTCCCACATCCTGCTATCATATTGGTCTCAGGCCTTCGAATTTTAGAGATGTGATCATGACGACGGCGTTCACGATTGCCAAGCCCGGCTCAGACCACATATCCCTTAAACTGAAGTCAATATGACATGGCATGGAGGCATGGCATCTTGGGCAAGCGACAACCATTTGATTATCTTATTGTTAATAAACAAGTGCCTCATACAAAGACCAAACGGCCATGCTTAGGGATCAATAATGGCTTTTCTTATGTTTCTTTTTCCCCTTATAGCATGCTACATCATCACACCTTCGGATACTAATATTTATATCTCACATCTCTTTAATTTATGCTGCATTGCAACATTGATTGCTAATAATTCTCTTTAATTTATGCTGCATTGCAACATGCCAACGTTGATCGGTAATTATTTTTTTATTGGGGAAGACATGTTGGCAATTATTTTTTTATTGGGGAAGGCAATGTTCAGACGTTGCTTGATAAATGAGGGATTAGGTAACCTCTTTTTTTATAAAAGAAGTGATTGAATAATGTGAACTCTTATTATATTTTCAATTATTTGGGAAGATGGAGTTGAACCTAGCATGTGGCATTCAATGCATATGGCGTGTAATATAACCGGCAAACTTATACGACTATCACATGGCCTTTGTTTTTTTTTTTTTTTTTTTTACTCTAAAGCTTAATTTTAGGATAAGAAAGTCCTAAATAGGAGAATAGAAGACTAGGAGCATTCAGTAGGATGAAGGTTTGCTTCTAATATGTGTCGTCTAAGCAATTCTCTATGTTACAGTGGGCATATATCCTAGCAACATGGTTGCTCAAAGCATAACAAATTCCGGTGGCTGTCACCTACAAAGAAGATCCTCTCTGTCTCTACTGCCACCAAATTTTGGATGGCCAGGGCTCGGCTTTTAAGTTCTTGCTTCAAAAGCCAGCATCTGGTCAGATAATGTTATAGAACCAAGAAGGATGGGGAAGGACATGGATAGGATCTTTGATATATGTCTCTGTTCCAAGGGCAAAGCTGATGAGAGTGACTTATGAAGGTATTAGCTAGGTATGTGCAGCTTATCCTACAAGCAAGCATTATCTTGGAAGGAGACTTGGCGGTGATAATTGATTGGATCTCGAGGCAGTCTCGTTAGTTGGTGTTTATCCTCCACTCTTGGATATTTGAAAGTTAGCCGGCAACTGCAGCTCCTTCCATATGCTACCCACGTGTACAGAGAGACGAATGAAATTGTAGACTGAATGGCATCATATAGGAGGACCCCACTATTGTCCCAATGCATTTACTAGCCTTTTTATTTTTTTGACCTTGTTGGAAGAAAAGAAAAGAAATACAAGAACAAGTGGGGAAAGGCAAAAAGGTTGAAGTTTCTGATGCTGTAGGATTGAACACATGGTAGGAATTTGAGATACTAACACACACACACACACCCACCGCCACCATCACAACGATAGCAAAAGAAAGGAAAAGTTAACGTTGGGGCCATTAATGATACATATATATATAACTGGATCATTGTAGGCCAGATTTTCTATTTTCTACCAGGTCTTTCAATACACGAGCATATAATTTCAACAGAGATGATGCTATGCAAATCTGATCAAACCAATAGCCAGACATAGATTTGGAACGTATCCTCTTGATCTGTTCTAATAGGTGTGGTTTTTTAAATTTCTCTCTCCTCTTGGGTTAGGGGATTCCGGTCCCATTCACATACATTTTGACCTGCTGCCATGTTGGCCCATCAACGCCCTGCTCCCTGAGCTGCTGTAAGTTTCAGAGGTGGGCCATCTACGTACAAAGCAAGTCTTTGAACGGAGCCGAGCAGAAAGTCCAAATGTTTGACTGATGGGCCATGGGCCGAGATACGATCCCCGGCGAGCCTACGGGGCACTGCACCCGTCCATTCCCAACAGCCAAAATGCCAATTAAAGATTTGACCAAGTCAACATTTTACGCTCCTTTTGACCGAATCCTGGGCCCCACGACTCGTGCCAAACAAACAATACCAACAAAGCCCGCCACGGAGCCACCAGTCCGGATATGGCCATCGCTTTATAACCTCCTTCCCGCCACCTTCCTCCAAATCCATGCATTCCCACCGAAAGATGGCCACCGCCCCCACCGGAATTGCCTGCGTCCTGGCCCTCCTCCTGGTGTCCGGCCTCGCCCTCGGTGCTCATCCGGCGGCGGCGGCGGTCAAGGCGTCGCCGAAGCATGCCGGCCGTGCGCGGCACCAGCATCCACCCCCGTCGGCTCAGTACGGGACCGGCATTCCCCTCTTCAGGCAGAGGGACCAACCCGGGGTTCTGATCCCGGAGACAGAAGCCAGAAAGTAGCGTGATTGCCTTTTTTCTCACCTTTTTCTGGGCACTGTCTTCTTTACCATGTTTAGAGAAATCCTGATGATGCAGTATTGAGAGCATGATTCCGTGTTCTTATGTGAAATAATGTAATCATTTTGTGCTGGTACAAATTTGTGTTGGTGGTTTTGGTTTTTTTTTGTGTGTGAGATGTGTAAATTAATTGACCATGTATTGTTTTAATATTTTTTAGTAAAAAAAAATGAAAAATTATGTGAAAGGATGGTTTTGGTTGATGGCTATTGGAATTTTAATGGGCAAGTAAATGGCTATTGTGACGGTCTTGAGGATGGCTTGTGAATTATGCTTGTTGTATAAATGCCATGATGGTTGCATGGCAGCATCATGTTGGGGTTGTATCTTTAGTGCGGGAGAATGGTGGATCTTTGTTCGTGCCCTCAATCATTAGATCATGATTTGTATATATTTCAAAACACTTCGACCTATATTTTCTATTTGCTTGTACAGATATTGAATAGAAAACTATGTGATTCAACAATGGTCATTAAGAAAGTAGCGGAATCATTCTTTCACATGAAAGATATAATCCAAACCCAAAAATCATGGCACCAATTTGTCACCATCCTTGTTTTCATAGTTTGATGCTATTTTTGTCTAATATTAGCCTAAAATATGGTTGACATGATTTGCATATGTATAGAAATATGGAATAGTGGCCATGTTGTTTGTTGGTCCGTATAGATTTGTGTCTTTCCCATAAAAAAAGAATTCATCTTCCTTGATGCAAATTCACCATTGAACCATATAATAGTTGCTTCAAAATCTATATGGACGAATGTACAAGTTAGAGTGCTTTGAAATTTGTGCAAAATATGATTCAATGTATAACATTGCGATAAAAGATCAATCATTTTTTTGCACCAAAGATATAGCCTGAGTCCCAAACTACATGATATTTCAATGGGCTAGGTTTGCAGCATCTATATCCAAACACAAAATATACTAGTTAAGTTTAAAGTCAACATTGAACTAGATAAAACTCTATATTCATATTCAACATTAGACAAGAAAAAATCTTCCGATAGAAATCAGATATTCAATAAATCATTTTATTACATTTTTGGACTATTTAATGCACCCAAATGCTATCCCATGAAACGTGAAATATGAAAAAAAAATAATGATAAAAATATAAATTTATACCTATAAATATGTATCTATTCAACAAATATATGTGTATACATGTATGCACAAACATTCATATATGTATATGTCGTGTAATCAAGTCGGTTTTCAGGTTTTGCATACAAACCATTCTAAATCGAAATTCAATTTAGTAAGATTGGAGTCTAATTTAAGAACCCAAATCTAAGCCAATAGCCCATTTGGTTCAATTTTTTATACCCAAACTCTACATTTCATATCGGTTTTGGGATCTCAAGGTTATCAACATCCATTGGCATCTCTAGACACAACTCTTGTAATCTTCCCTTACTGAATTGAGATGCATATTATGCTTGCCAAGATGAGCACATGACAAATTTTGAGTGGCTCAAAAGTTTTTTCGGATAAAACCAATAACTCTCGCAAACGGGGCAGTTTTAGGAATTATCAACCACGACATCTATCTTCTTCTTCTTCTTCTTTTTTTTTTCCTTCCTAAACACACATAACGTTGGGCCCAGAGCTATTTCTATACCGTGTCACAGGGCTACAGCAAAAATAAAATTTCTTCAATGACTAGGGCTGCATTATATAGTATATTTTGAGATTTGTACAAGTGTCAGCAATTTTCCTTTTTGAACGATCATTGGGGCCCCACGTATCTCTCAAAGTCTTATTTATTGGTGCCAACAAGATAAGGCTTATTAGTGAACAATTCCATTCATCCAATTAAATTTATTTTGTTAAATGGGTAACCATTTGTCTTTTGTGTTTCCATTCCATATGGAAGAAGAATAATGAACCATCTAGTAAACAAGAAAATTGTCATCTTTAATAGTGAATACAGACTGACAAGGGCCCCTGGTCCATGTCCCAAAAGACTGACAAGGTACGCTATGTAAATATTTTCAATACATACCTTGTAGAAGACTCCTGGGGCCCCTGGTCCATCTCCCAAAAGACCTGCTACCCAAGCCAAATCCAAGCTTGTCTCGCAAAAGGCCATGCTTTATAGGGTGGGCCCGGTACATGTCCTGTTATGCATCACACCAGAAAAATTTCTACGGGATGTAACAGGGACTTGAGGCCAGCTCGAGCTTAGCTCAAAATTACATGGGACTAGATCAAGGTCGAGCCAAGTTTGGAAGGACAAGCTCAAGCTCAGCTCCTATTATTTTGAGCTCCTATTTTATCGATTTTAAGCTGGATTTCAAACAGAGCACAAGGTGGCCAACAAAGAGCTCATTTGTTTGGCAACTCTTTTATGTCATCCTTCTTTAATGCAAGATATGATTTAGCTATTAGCATATGATTTTTGGCTATATGACCTCTGGCAATTGGTGCTGTTCCATTCCATTCAAGAGTATTCACTCATATGGATCGAGTGCTTCCCTAAATACAAATATTGAACTCATTCAACATTTCTTTTCACCTTTCCATTTCAAGTTTGATTAGTTGTGCCTCTTTTTTTTTTTTTTTTTTTTTTTGCTTTACAACTCTATTGTATATACATCCTACAAAATCAAAAAACACAAATGTCATGAAAAATAATAAGTGCAGCCGGCACCTGTGGTCATAAGACATCGTCTGAGTGATGGGTTCCATGAGGCAACCCATTCCACGGTATCATTTATCTTGCAATACATATATCTAAGCAGAAGGGAAGTGCACCCCACTGGATCCTTTAAATATCATGGAGGAGGGGATGGGTGACATGGTCCCCGGCTGGCCGTGGATCCATCCCACCATAGTGCCACAACCCTGATCAGGTTTAATTTGCTCTCTCCGCAATCACTTGAGACCAAACTTTGGGTCGATCCCACAAAGGAACCAAGCTAATTAACTATGGCTCGTTGTCACTCGGAAGGGCCAATCAACTCTTGCACATCGAAGTTTGGTCATTTCTATCCAAAATGAACACAAATTACATCAGCCTTTGCACGTGAAATGTCCCTTCCTTGCCGAAATCTCGCACTAGATGACACACTGATGGGACCCAAGCCTCCCTTCCACCCTCACCCAACCATTGGATCTTTCTACCTGAAACTTTCAGGGGCAAACCCTTTCATGTGCGTAGGTAATGATTCCATGTGATATGCCCTCCTCTCTCTCTCTCTCTCTGCTCCCTATTAAACCCTTTCTCCATGGCCATTTTCCAGACAATTCACCCCAGAAGCGACACCAAAAATAATACTACTTTTTGTTACCTATGATTGGATCTTTCCCAGGATTTAGTTAGCTAGATAACAAACTATTGTGTTAGGATGACTCGAAGCATAAGATGATGATGTTATGGCCCTGAGGAAAAAGGGATAGAAACTGGAGGCACCCTTCTGACACTCGCCGTATGAGGATCCATAGGTAACTAGAAATAGCTCACCTGTTGATGTTCCCCTCTGGGTAATACAAAGGCTGGTGATGTCACCTGCCGCAAGGCCCACAGCCCATAAGGTCTGCATGACACCAGAACATTGTATCTAATTGAAAATAGAGGAGAAGGAACAGCCAACGCATGGGCCAGTACAAAAAGAGGATCTCTGGTGCCCCTACCAAATAAACCAAGATCTTTGTGAAGTTTTGCATTGCTAGGTTCCTTTAAGGCCCTTTGGTGCATGATGTCCCCACTGAGCCATCTGCTCATTATGGTCCGGCCATGATCAAATGGCGACGCCCGCCGACCAACATGCAGCTTGCAAGACAAAGATCACATCCTATCTATTCATTGCCCCCTGTTTTCTTCATCGAAATCAGGTTGGTCGGTCGGCATGTCAATTGTAATGATGTGGTTATAGGATCATGATCTGGATCTACCATTAACCTATCAAATATTCATCTACTCTCTCACACCCATTTGATTTGAATTCGATCGGTGCATTGAGATCTGCACAAAATTAGGTTAAGGACTCATGGCTCAACACATGAGGGAATAAGGTTGGTTGGTCGGCATGTCAATTATAATGATGTGTTTATCGGACCATGATCTAGATCTACCATTAACCTATCAAATGTTCGCCCACTCTCTCACATCCGTTTGCTTTGAATTCGATCGATGTATCAAGATCTGCACAAAATTAGGTCAAGGGTTCATAGCTCGGCACATGAGATATTGTCCGTTCTGATCCATGGACCTCACGGTTTTGCCTTTTAAAAATGAATATCTGGAGAAAATCTGTATACGAATGGAAGATGTCTTCCTCCTTATTTTTACTACAGACTGGTGTGTGGACGGGAGAAAAAGAGCTCGATAATCCGAAGGAGGCGCATAACCCCCATGGTGGGCATCAATATTGGTGTCAAGGGCTCATAGCTCGACACATAAGGTATTGTCTGCTCTGACCCATGAGCCTCACGGTTTTGTCCTTTAAAAAATACCTCATATGGGAAGGATAGTCTCCTCCTATATAAATCAAAATTTTTTTTATTCACAATCAGTGTGGGAGTAATGAAGCCCCTACTCTACACCACAACAGGATCCATCAACTAAATGGGCTTTCAATGGGCTGGACTAGGCAGGGATGGGATATATAGAGATGTGAGGCCCCTTCTCCAGGCCACCAACTAAAAGAAGGATCCTCTCCCCCACAGCTCCTCTCTGATCCAGTCTTTCCCTCAGGCTCTTCTCGGCTCTTAGACATGCCAAAGTTACAAAGATACAGAGGAGTCAGGCAGAGGCACTGGGGCTCATGGGTCTCCGAAATCCGACACCCTCTCTTGTAATCTCCCTATACAGTTCAGAGAAGAATCGTTGATGCCTTATTGCATAGTTTTTAATGGTGACACTCTTGCATGCATGCCTCTCCTATTGCAGGAAAACTAGGATTTGGTTGGGGACTTTTGAGACTGCCGAGGATGCGGCCAGGGCGTACGATGAGGCTGCAAGGCTCATGTGTGGGCCGAGAGCAAAGACCAACTTCCCGATTGATCCTAATGGTACCAGCACGCCATCGGCCCTCTCACCAAGCCTCATGGCAAAGCTGGAGAAGTGCTGCTTAATTTCTCAGGAAGAGACTAAGAGAGCAAAGGTGGCGAAGGTAGACGGCGATGAAGAGGTGGTCAAGTTGGATGAGGAGTATATCGAGGAGATGATCGAGGAGCTTTTACATTATGGATCTGTGGAGATATCTTGCTCTTCTTGTTCTTCTTCCTCCTCCTCTTCTTCTTAGCTGTGAGCTTCTGTAATTCTGTGTTTTGATATGGAAATGAGCAAATAGTATGCTGTGACTGTACATGAGCTGTGAAGTGATCAAGTTGGGTTTTGTCAATGTTTTGGATATTTATGAGTAGCAGGGTTTGTTTTTCCAATTATTTTTCCTTTTCTTTTTTTTTCTTTTTTTTTTAATGATGAAATTCTCCCATAATATTTTCTTTACATACAGCAGCCACTAGGTTCTCAAATTCATAAGTCAACATCCTCACCAGTCTAGAGTTGAACCAGAGAGGTCCAGTTCAAAAACAAGCACCATCAGATTCAGATTGTATCTTTTACGCAAAAGCATGGTTGATCTTTTTTTACAGTATCAACCACTGGATGGCATCTCATACAGATCTCAAAGCACTATAAACTCTATTCATCCATCTGCATCATTTTTGAAGTGGTTATTGGGTGATCCAACAATAGATTCATGCGAAGAAAGATAAATTCTTCTTTGGTGTGAAAGATATAACCCAAACCCAGCACTATATATATGTAAATATTATGAAATGGCTCAAAATTACCTGAGGTGACTGTCAACGCATTATGTAACAAATGAATCATGGGTCATCGTACGATTATTGATAGATACTACGATCGAGGGTCGTTCTCCAATTAAGCTCCGATTTAAAGATCCAAACATCAAATACCCTTATATGTATATGTATTATTACTGGGATTATATATGAGAATGATAAGGTGTCCTTTTTCTTTCCGACCCCAAGCTCACATGGAGAATGTTACGCCTTCCAATGGATAAACATGAGTACCCATGGATAGAGATGTTTTCCTAATGATTGATAGATATATTAGGGAAATAGTTGGGAAGGATGATCTTCCACTGAAGAAACTTAGTCGGATAAGCTAGAGTGAGGGACCCTAATAATAACTATATATATATATATATATATATATATATATATATATATATATATATATATATATATATATATATATATATATATATATATATATATATATATATATATATAGGTTCGATTGAAAGGAGTTCTCTTTTCTTTGTCCAATTCCTTGTTCTACACATGCATGCATGTATATGGAGGCCAAATATTCCATCGATTGGCTCGTAAAAATGGAGTAATATGCATGGTGGGTTAGGAATTTTTGTCCAGCCCTTGTTAACTTAGCCCCCATGAGTTATAGCTCAACTTGATGTGCATTATTCTGTGTACTCCTGTCGTATCTTTAGGATGGGGTCCTACCCTAATAAGGACCGTTAGATTCCATTATGCCTTGGCCAATAAAAGAGTTCCATATCTTACGATATATGTGGCACACAGTCCAAAAATTGTTTTGCTTGCCAATATTAGCGTTTCATTTTATATTCTTTGATTTCGTTTTAGGATGAGATATATTGTAGGGGTGACAATTAGATCGGATCAGATATAGATCGGATCGAATGTGGATGAAATCAACAATTTATTGACCAAAACCTAATTTGTTCATTAAAACGTATCAAAGATTCATATATGAATTCGATTTATTTATTAAATAGATAGTCTAATTCAATCTGTATAATATTTTTATTAAATAGGTCAAATCGTATTAATTAGATTAAATAGATTAGATTATGATCCAATCTAATTATTAAACGGCTCAAAATATATTAATTAATAGATTAAATATTTAAATCTAAATATCTATTTAATAAATATGTCCAGATAGATTAATTTATTTATAATTCAAATTCATTAATGTCAAATCAATGGGTTATTTAAAGAACTTAAAATGGGCCTCAAATGTCAAGTTGATGGATCGAACCATAAATTGCCGCCTTTTAAGTCTATGACTTTATATTACAACTTTTCAATGGTTTCTTTATTTCATATAACATGGTACATAATGTTTCGTAACTTCCCACACTAATAACTACTGTTCATTATTCTGTCATAAAGGATAAGTTTGCAAATCAACAGATGTCATCATTTTCTGCATGGTTTTATGCAAACACTCTCCCTGCATCTTATTGCTCTTGGGGGGTGTTCTTGAATTAACTATTACTTGCACTACTCATTGATCTCTATTCATAGGCTAGTCTCTTTCTTTTTGAGAGGAAAGTGACACAAAGGTGTGCAAAGACAGGGACCGCATCACCGCTCCCCATAGAAATCTTGTACTGGTATTTCGCTATGTGAGAAATTTTCAAAGGGATTGCTGATCGAATATCCCAGACTCATTGAGATAATGGCTTGATTCTTGCGAGTAAACTTTCCCTCCCTTCCTATGTGGCGTCAAGCCTTCGGATTGATTGCAAAAGGTCTGTGTGTGTGTTGTTCCTTGCTCCTGCTCAACTGGTAAATGAGCATTGACATAGAGAGCTTCATTTATAAGTGCTATATTAAAATAAGCAAAATCTACCAAGTAGATCTCCTTAATGTCTTAATTTTTGGTATTTATAAGCAAAATCTAGAGGTCTCACTATACTATTGGGAAAGCAAAAATATATGTAAATGATAGATTGTCGGTTCTTTTCAAAACTTGGCACGGCAATCATTTAGAAATGTTCAGCTAAGCTCCCTGTAATGTAATGAATGGGGGCCCAATTCCGAAACTAGCTTGCTAGCAACTTTCAAAAACAGCAAACTAATGCAACCTGGCAAAGGAGAAGAAAAGATATATTGCAATGCAATAATTTTAGAGATAACGACTTATACTTGACCCACCATATTAACTCCTACGTAAGAAAGTCCTTTGATATGATCTTTATGGATATAAAAAAGATTGCAATTGATTTGATATTGATCTTTAACCACCATCGCATGTTCACCATATATGGGCCTTCCATCGTTCTAACTAGCATGACCAACATGCAAATTTGCGACTTGATTTGTCAATCTTCCGCATACTTAACATGAAATAAATACTTTGATAGTAACACATTTCCTATGTAATTCTAATCTATTAACCATCATCTATATAGAGGCCCTACTGCACTGAGCTCTCCACTCACCACGTAAGCACTAATATTAATGATGGGATCTAAATCTTTCTGGCATCCCACATCATCATTAATAAGGTGAAAGCTATGTATTGATTAAACTAGTAAAACAAGAGAGCTGGTACTGATGATGAAAACAAATAATTGTAGGCTATAGAATAATATGACAATTAAAATGAACATAACAATTAAAATAAATATATCTAACATTCATAATTTATTCAATATAACATAACAATTATATGCAACAAAAAAAAATATAAATATATATGTTTTTAATTTATTAAAAAATATTTAATATTATATATAATAATTACATGTTCAAATTTTAGTTTTAAGTCAAATTCAAACCATTTGATATATCTATGGCTTTAAAATTTAGTATAATCTATATTCTAGCTTGTAGGTATATAATTTGCTCCATGGCTTTAAGTAACAACTTTTACAATAAAATAATAGCATCATTATGATTTTGAAAAAGATACATTCTATTTTAAATATAATTTGTTACAATTCTATTTTATATGTCAAGAAAAATTCAAAAATAGATAACCATGCCCAAGCTTTGTAGAGGTTATATGCTGGTATATCTTTAAAATGAAGGCTCAACTTGTGTAGAATTCTTCATTTGCTATATATTAGCTAGTATTAATGTTGATGATAATAATATTCCGAACCAACAATCAAATTTAGTACTTAATATGCAAGAAATAATAATAATGCTAGTATTAATATGCAAGAAATAATAATCAAGTTTATTGATTGGTGTATGGTAGAAATTTAATTATTAAAATCTTTTTATTTATTATAATTTATTATATTGTTATACGACATTTCAAAAATAGTTAGAAAAATGAGAAAAAAAATATTTCATGCATTGCACAAGGCTGTACTAATATTAATGATAAAAGATTTTGATGAAAGCTCAGCTTATGTAGAGTTTTTCATTCGCTATGTAGATGCCAGTGTCAAGGACAAAATTTCTAATAAGCAATCATTAATATTCTTGTTTAATATGCTATAGAAATTTGATTATTAAATTTTTTTTTTGATAATTCATCGTACTACTATATGATATTTATAAATAGAAAAAAAAATCATACCCCATGCATCATGCAGGTTAATATACAAATAGGGCTGAAAATAGATTGGTACGGATTGGACACCAATATATCCATATCCATATTTGTTTTGTCGAATCAATACAAATACGGATATGGATATTATTCAGATATAAATATTATATCTATATTTATTTTAAATGGATACGGATATAATTTGGATATTAAAAGTATGAATATAATTATGAATATAAGTGAGATAATTAAACTTTATGACTATAAAATCAAATATATTACTAAATAGATGATAAATCAAGTTAATAGCATATTTATATTGTTATACGTTTTTCTTAAATTTTAATAAATGCTATATAAAATTATATAGGATTACAGATAAATTAAAATATTTGGATACGGATCGAATAGTTGTCTATCTATATTCATATCCATTTTTCTTTAACGGATATGGATATAGATATGGATATTAGTCAGATTCTCAAATTTCTATCCACATTTGAATTGATTTAAATATGAAAATAGATTCGAACAAATATTATCCATATCACTTTAACTCTAATATATAAGTAATAGCCAATGTATATTTCTTTTGTCATTAACGTCCCCATTATTTTTTATATTTAGACTAGTTTTATTTAGATTATACATAGAATGATTTAATGGTGGATCATATTCTATTTATATCATTTAAACTCTTATTTTATCACAAAGAAAAAATCAGGAAAAATATAGTAAAAAGCAATACAAACAAAGGAAAGGCGGAAAATTTTAAAGGTAGGACCTTTTCTCATGTAGATTGATCTTTTTTTTTTTCTTTTTGCTTCTTTTTCTTTTGATTTTATTCTCTTTTTTGGAGATTTGTTGGGGAAGGAGAGAACCTAAGGGAGATCAAAGGAGATTTTTTAGGTTCTCGTTGGGGTTTTTTTCCCAAGCATATAGGATTTTGTGCAAGTTGCAGTGGTGTGAGTTGGTCCCTAGAGGTTTTGAGAACTTAATCTTGGTAGAAGCATGATATGTTATCGAGTTTGGAGATTTTTGATTGAAAGAATTTTTCTTTGATTACAGAAATTCTCAATTTATGGAGTTCTATTCTATGATAATTTGAACATGAATGAGGGTTAATCGGACAAGTTCGGATACCCAATGGGTATACCAATTTTAAATAAAATGGATTTGAAATTTTTGGTTAATTTTTTAATCAGATTTGAAACAAATTTAGATAATAAGATTTTAAAAGGATTTGGATACGGGTAGGGCAAATTTTGTGGGTACCCTATTCGTTGCCATCCCTATGTTATAGGGATGGTAATCGGATGGATTTTTTTGGATATCTGATCCATTTCAAATTTTAATAGGATTCATTTAGCCTATTATAATAGGATTTGGAATGAATTTGAGATTTAAAACTAAAATCCATTTGGATTTGGAATAAATTTAAGATTTATCCTCTAGATATCGGCTATCCAAATCTGCTTATATATAAACATCGACATAAAGTGGTAGCCAACATCTAAGCTTCTCTATCAGCCGCTCTAAGCCTCCCATCGGATTGAGATTCTTAAGATGGAAAAAACAAAGGGGAAATCGGGGGAAAATAAAATAAAATAAAAGAAAGGTAGGAAAAAAGAGGTAAAACTTTTCCCATATAGATTGATCAATTTTTTTTCTTTTCCCTTTTTTCATTTCATTCTCTTTCTTGGGAGATCAGTGGGAAAGGAGAGCACTTAAGGGAGATGGGAGGGGTTTCTTAGGTTTTTGTTGAGATTTTTTTCTCAAGCATATAGACTTTTGTGGGAGTTGTTGCATTGTGAGTTGGTCCCTTTAGGTTTTGAGAGCTTAATCTTGGCAGAAGCATGATAGTTTGTGTAATTTTAGGGATTTTTGATCAGAAGGCTCCAAGCCTCCCACCCGATTGAGACTCCCAGGGATGGAAAAAACAGAGGAAAATCCAAGTGAAAACATAGGAAAATCAACAAAAAAGGGAAAAAAAAAAAATGTAAGACCTTTTCCCACATAGATTGTTTTTTTTTTTTTTGCACTTTTTGCTTCTTTTTCTTTTCATTTTATACTATGTTTCGGAGATGGGAAAGAGAGATCCTGAGAGAGGTCAGAGGGGTTTTAAGTTCAGGTTGTGGCGGTGCGAGTTGGTCCCTTAGATTTTTAAGAGCTTTAATAGAAGCATGATATTTTGTAGAGAATTTTTTGTTTGTATATCCTCCTAAATATTCAAATTTACATAAATATCCTTTCAAAATTGATATTTACATATATAGGTTTTGCTATGATGCTCTAGATGGTAGTTTAATCTTTTTATAATTTATTTATTTCTAATTGTCAGATTAAAGATAGATAGTTTGAATTTCTTCATCATCAATCAGTTGGAGCATCAAATGTGCATGGTTGGTGCGATAAATATCCCATTAGGGTTCAATTGAATGCCTTCTTTTCTCCAAAAACCTTCTCGCTAGGTAGCACGAGCATAAAAGCGGTGGCCTGTGGTGGAGAAGAAGAAAGAGAAGGAAGGTGGTGCGGTCGTGGGAGTGGGGGCAGTCGATGGCTAAGAAGAAGAAGGGGGGTGGCGGTCTATGGTGGAGAAGGATGGAGGGTTTGCGGTAGAGAAGAAGAAAGGACAGTAGGGTGGGGGCGCGGCCTGCAGCAGGGTGGGGGGGTGGCCTACGGTGGAAAAGAAGAAAGGGGGGCCTATAGTGAAGAAGAAGGGGAGGTGATGTGGTCGCGAAAGAGGGGGCTCCACAGTTGCAAGAAGGGAGGCGGCCTACTGTGGAGAAGAAGAAGGGAAGGTGGCTTGCGGTGGAGAAGAAAAGGAGGAAGGGGGAGGCGGCACGATCGTAAAAGGGGGGGTGGCGGTCTGCGACGAGAAGAAGAAGGGGAATCTATTGCGAAGAAGAAGAGAGGATGGGGGTGGCACGAGGACCCGGGGGACTGTGGGGACACAAGTGCCAGTGGGGGAGGGGTGGTGTCAGAGAGAGGGGAGGGAAGATTGCGGGGTGGGGTGGCATGAGCATCGGAGGGAGGGGGGAAGACCGTTGGGGAGGCGGGCAGCGAGGCGACGAGCGGCAGTAAGAAGAAACGAAGAAGAAGGTGGAGGGAAAAAATAATAAAATATTATTTTAAAAAAAATTAATAAAATATAAAAAAAATAATTTAATATCTTAAATATCTTTCATAATAAAAAAAATATTAATCTTCAGAAAATACTTGGTTTGCATTTATATCCTTTTTTTTCTTATTTTTTTTACATATATACGCATATCATCTAATGTCATTAAAAAATTAACAGTTTAAAATTTAAATGATTAAAATACCCTCGTGGGTATATATGTAAAAAAAATTATAAAGATATATATGTAAATAGCAATTTTATAAGGATATTTATACAAATTTTAGTATTTATAATGATATATACGTAAAAAATTTTAATTTAATTTTTATCTATTTCATCTAGATAGATTTGGACTCTCTTACTCTACAATATAGTAACATGTTACATAATATAACAACATGATGATGATACTATATAATATTTTATATATTAAAATATCATATTATAATTTATTTTTAGGTGAGATAGGACGACTATGTCCATTTTATAACAACATGATATACTTTATACATTTCACAAAGATAATTTTGATAAAAATTTTAAAAATAAAATATAATAAAATTATAAAATCTCATTGTTACGTTATACATAAATATACAATTATATCCATTCCGTATAAATGTACAAGCTATCCATCTAATACCAGATTTAGATATTTTTCTCAGAAATATATTATTATACATTAGAAAAAACATAGATGGTTACAATCTATTTATTTTTTAAAAAATAATTTTGATCTATCATTTGATAAAATGATCATTTTATCTAAGTCAATAAATTAAGTATATGCGTTATTGTAGTTGTGCAAGTTATTTTTTTTCATTAGAATAAGAAAAAATAAATAAATCAGGAGAGGTGTATTACATGCAAAAAATTCTAATTTAGATTTTCTGCATATATACCTTCCAAAACATTCAAATTTATGTGAATACCCTCTAAAATTATTAGTTACATATACATCCTTATAATTTTTTTTTGCACATCTACCCACGAGGGTGTTTTGGTCATTTTAATTTTAAACTGTTAATTTTTAATAGAGAACTAAAAGTAAATCTCCGGCTATACTTTCAATTTAGAACTAACTATCCACTTGAGTTTTAAGTAAAAATAGCTACCTATTTGAAATATAAATTAAAAACAACTATCTATTTTGACTAAAATAACCTTTATACCCTTATACCCTTACATTCTTTAAAATACTATAGTATTATATTATCATAGTATAGTATTCCTTTACATTGGTATTATATTATATTAGTGTAGTATTATTTTATAATAATACAGTATTATTTTATTGTAATATATTAATATAGTATTTTTTTACAATAAGATAGTATTATATTATATTAGTGTAGTATTTTTTTATAATAACGTAGTATTGCTTTATTATATTATACTAATATAGTATTCCTTTATAATAAGGTAGTATTACATTATCATAGTACAGTATTCTTTTATTGTAGTATTACTTTACAATAATTCAGTATTACTTTATAATATTGTAGTATAATCTTATAATAGTATAGTATTACTTTCTAATAGCGTAGTGTTACTTTATAACTGAAAAAGATAATTAGGTCATTTCATTCTCATTTAGATAATTACTTTTAAGTTATATTTCAAATGGATAGCTGTTTTTGTTTGAAACTTAAGTGGATAGTTACTTTTAAATTTAAATTTAAATGGATAGTTTTTTCTGATTTATTCAATTTTTAATGATGTTAAATGATGTGGGTATATATGTAAAAATAATATTTTATAAGGTATACATATAAATATTAATATAAATTGAAATATGTAGAAGGATTAATTTTTTTAAAAAAAATATAATAATTTTTTATCAAAATGATTTTTTTTGGCTATAAAATTTTTGATTTATCGACCCTATACCCATGATAATGTGAACAAGAATAAGGATGGGTTGGTGGGTTCGGGTACCCGGCGGCTATACCAATTTTAAATGGGATGGGTTTGGGATTTCTGATTAATTTCGTAATCGGGTTTGGGACGGGTTCGCCTCGCAGCGCTCCTCTTCTCCCCTGTCCGGTTGGGTGCGACGCCGGAGTGATCAAAGCATCCTCATTTTATTCCTCGCGGCTCCCCTGTTCTCTCCAGCGCCGCCCTGCCTCTTTTTGGGTATTGCTTCTCCCGTCCTGTTGTTCTCCATTACCCCAATCTGGATTCCTTGTTCTTCTTTCCTCAATTCACAAGTAGATCTTTTGGATTCTTTTTTCTGATTTCTTTTCCTTGTCTTTTTTGGGTTTGTATGGATCCGATATCAAGGCGGAGGCATAGCGTCGGCTCCATGGCGCTGGTGAGTGTTTTCAGATAAATAGGGTTGTTGCTATAGTATTTTTTTCTTAATGTTCTCGATTTTTTTTCTTTGGAGGTGGTAGGATTTTGGGGTTTCAAAGATTTTTCTTTCGTTTAATTTATGTTCGTCTCCAGGAAGGTAGAAACAAAGAGTAAGATGGTTACTTGATTCGAAATTGTAAATTTTATTGCAATCATATTTTCATAATTGTGCTCTCCTTGTTTTCTCCTGGAACGTTCATGTATGATTCAAATAATACAAGTTCCTTTTGCCTGATAGTAATCTACTGTTGATTTTGCCTTCTTCCCAAATACATTTATGTTATCCGCTAGGAATTTGGCATTCTCTTTTGCCTTGTAGAATTAGTGATTTAGGGTTTTATTTAGGGTTCCGTTAGAAAATTGAGTTGTTGGTTTAATGGATTGTGTATGTGGTGCTAGATCTTGGTTTTTATGTCATCATTAGATTCATGTTAAATGTAGAGCTTTGCATAGAAGCTCAGGATTTTCACTTCGCAACAATTGCTAGCTGGATGGGAATCCTAATAAATTTTGTGTGGGGAACAGATTAACATCTGATGCTCACTTTCTTGCTATGATGAATATAAACCTTCTTGTCTTGTATGCCAATTTCTTTCAAGCTCTTCTTTCTTTTTCTTTTATATTTTAACCCATGATATTTGGTATTATTTGTATTATTTTATTTTTTAGAAATTTTTTTTGCAAATTGCTATATGATAATTTACCTCTTTCAGCTGGTGCTAACCATGGTAAGACTTCTGGTTGATATCTTGAAGCTGTAAAGAAATTGTTCACTTTTCAATAAGATGGTCTCTTTGCCATGCATGTAGTGTCTAGATTCAACGAGGCCCTCAATCATCCCCTTGGGTTGTAATTGGCTTCCTAACTTCTTTATGTGGGATGATACCTAGTAAGTGGTCATGCAGCTTGGACAGGCATTAAGCCAGGACAATTGTCTATGATGCTCATAGACTGTAACTTTTGTCTCGTGGACTATGGTGATCAACATGAATTTTCTTTTGTAGTTTTGACAACCCTTAGGACATACAATAGTTTTAGCTTTGTTAGATATTGTCCTAGTTTTAAGCCAAAACACCTGACTTTAGTACTTCTGCTCACTGTATACTATGATATATTGTGGATCATGTGAATTAAGATGCTATGTCATTGGCCATATTCAATAATATCCAAGATGCCTAAAAAGCTTGAAGATCAAATATTTTGGTTGCTGCTTGCAACAAAACTTGACAGATGTTGTATGGCTAATTCTGCTGAAGCCTTTGATTCTTTCAACCTCCCATATTTAAGGTGAGAGATAGGTTCTGAAACACAAAGGGGTAGGTGGGTGAGATGAAATGTCAAAAGGAAATGTAAAAGTGAAGGATGTTAGCAGAATGAAAACTGGTGATTGGATGGTAGTTGGGGGAGGATTGTGTGTGGAGAGTGGTGCCTTGGCTGTTGGAGTTGGGATATCTGGAGATAGAATGATGGTGAATTTCTAACTTCAAGGTTATTGATAAGGATCATCATAATATCTCAACTTTGGCAAATATATGTGGTGAAAGGTGATTTATTTGGAAATTTATCAATTTCATTATTCCCCATCCCCTTCTAATTTCATTTCAAATTCGATTGTAGTTATCATATCTTCGAGCATTATACCATTGCATGCATCATAAAACAGTTAAATAAGTCCTTAAAAATTTATCTTTTCTTTCCCTTCGAAAATGCCTGGAATTCCAACACACACAAAAACACTTGTGATGAAAGATAGGTATCCTCCAAGGAATATATTTTGGTTTTACTTAGAAATTGTCTAAATTTTATTGGTAACACAAGTTGGCTTGTTTGATATGGTAAACTTTCCATTGATTTGTTTTGTATATTTAAAATGATGCATTGATAACTGTGCCTTACAGATTTTGCATGCTGGTAACACAAACGAAAATGGTTTCAAGGCACTTATTGCAGCAGAGTACAATGGGTTCTGGGTTGAGAAAAACAGCTCCATATGGGCATAAGAGTACATAATATGGTTGAGATTGCAAACCTTGATAAACATTTAATGTTTTTCTTTGTGTTTAACCTGCTCTCATGGATCATGACACACAACCTTGCCTCACCAGACTTGTTGGATAAGGTATGCCAAATTTTAGCTCAGTTTTGTACATCACATTGTAACATGCAAACGTAACCTTGACACCTCACCCTTTGCACAATACTTAATAGTTCATTCAAGCAAAAATTGTCTCAGCATCCCTCGATGCAAGAACACATATATATACTTACACCTCACAACTCCACTAGCATATCATAGTGTGCCTATTCCCTACAAAAATAGGAAAATTGAGGCTTCTTCTTCTGAAGGTGTATAACGCTCCTTTCTCAAGAACTTCTTCCAGAACATAGTCTAGTTACGACTGCTTGCTGGAGAAGTCACTCACAAGCCCTAGAGTGCTACATATATGATAGCAGCTATACGGGACTCAAGAAGCACAGTTAAACTCATCTAACTGCAGGAGGCACAAGCAGACTTGGGCAGGCAAATCTCTGGACAGATATTGTTAGGTGGTTAGATGACAGTTTATGTGAGTCAATTTTGAAATCTATTGATGTCCGGCATTAGCTACTAATCATCGATATGCTCATAAACTTCCAGACGATTGAAACACTTAGCGTCAGCATAGGCCAGATGTGGTTTAGCAGTTATGGAAGTTTTGGCTTATGAGTTTTTAGGGTTTCAACCAAGAAATAAAAGCGATAGCAAGAAATAAAGAAAAGTGAAAAAATGAAAAGAAAAGAAAATTGAACCAGCACGAAATTATCATTATTGGATTCATGCAAGATATGAGGCATGCGGTGTTTTTATCTGATGATAGACATATCTATCAAGAGCCAAGAATTCGCGTGGGTTTATAGGATCTCATCATCATAAAAAAGGATCTGGCATTATGCTTAGCAGCTCTTCTTCTTTGCGGTCAAGAGAGAGGCGATGGTTGCAAAGCCATGCGAGGGATCAAGATGGAGGTCTTCAGTCGAGAGTGCAGACCTCGATAAAAAAGTTAATGTTTCCTTCGTGATGATACATGAAGGCCTCCATATGGTTGAGATTGCAAGCCTTGATAAAAAGTTAATGTTTTTCTTTGTGCCTAACCATATTATCCTCTCTCAGCACCATATGGTGCATGCAGCTGCATGCCATATCGGCACGGGGACTGCTATCCAAGTTGGCAGACTGCGAATAGGTATGGGAGGCATTCCACATCTTGTACCGTGATGGTACATGAATGATATGGGGCATATCGAAATATGTCAATTTGTCTAACCTTAGCTTTCATGAAGAAAATAATTCAAAATCATTTTATTCATTATGTTTGTTCTTATTGTTAGTTCTTCCTTCTTTCTTCATTGCACTCAACTTGAACTTCATAAACAGATATGAAGGAAAATAACTTGATCTTAGTTATCCTGTTCCTAGATGAGTTAAATTGGAATAATTTCAAATATTTTATCACATACTTTAGTCGAGCCTTCTGTGGTCTTTCTATCCACTTTTCTTTCCTCTCAATTGTTGTGCTCTTCTGTTGCAGTATGAAATTATGGATGGCTATTATGCACTAGCTTAGAGGAGAGTTTTTTTCATGCATGGGGATGAATTTTTCATGCTAGAATTTTATAAAGAAAATATCATTCATTTTGAGGTAAATGTAATTATATCCATTTCCTTCATGTGAATGAGTATCTGCATTTTCTACTTTTGTTCTTCTCATGCATGCTCAAAAATGTGTTTTATGTTTGTGGTCTTATTTTTCTCCAGTAAAAAAAAATATTTTCACTCATACCTTTTTTCTTGGCTACCTTGCAGCTATGTATGTGATCTAAAGATGCTGAGAAAGAAATGTAGGCTATGGTGGCCGGAGCAGCTGGTATCTTCCCAACCCAACTCAAGTTTCTTATTTGTTGGCTGGTATATATGTTCCATAAATTCTCTTGACATCATTGTGGCTACAACAATTTCTCCACATGAGATTTCACCTTGCCTTCTTCAATCCAATTTTCAGGTAAAGAAAGTTGTAAGCATTTTTTTAAGAAAAATTATAGAGACACCCCTTAAAGTTTGACCATTTTACACTTAGACCCCCAAAGAAAAAAGTTTCAGCTATCCACTAAAACTTTGAAAATATTGCAAAAAGCCCCAGCCATTTGTCTTCGGCCTAGCAGTGTTAATAGAAAAGATAAAATGACTAAAATACCCTCAATTCACGCATGATTTTTTTTTTTCATTTTTTTCCCTGAATCATCAGGTGCAATTGGATTGCGCAAAATCCCGCGATGGATAACACGCCACGTTACCCCTTGTATTTTACCGATTCTTAATTGTGCGCTAATCACTGGGTGCAATTGGACTGTGTGAAATCCCACGGTGGATAACACGCCACGTTACCCCTTATATTTCATCGATTCCTGATTGCGCGCTATCTACCGTGCATATACTCTGAGATTTGCCCTGGTTCACCGTCGCCTTCTCCCTCATGGATGCGCACCTCCTCCCCGCTCTCCTCGTTGCCACCTCATGTCGGTCTTCGCCTTTCCCCTCACAGATGCCCTCACTAGCATTGGCCTTCCCCCTCGCGGATGCTCATCTCTCACTGGTCTTCACCGTCGCCTTTCCCCTGATGGATGCCTCATTAGCGTTAGCTTTCCCCCTTGCGGATGCCCACCTCTCACCGATCTCCACCATCGCCTTTCACCTCGCAGACATCCACCTCCTGCCGGTCTCCGCCATCACCTTCCCCCTCACGGATGCCCTCATCGACATTGGTCTCCTCCCTTGCGGACGCCCACATCCTGCCAGTCTCCCTCCAGTCTCCGCTGTCACCTTCCCCCTCACAGACGCCCTCAACGACGTCGGCCTTCGCCCTCGCGGACGCCCATCTCCTGTCGGTCTTCGCCGTTGCCTTCCCCCTCACGGACGCCCTCACCGATATCGGCCTTCCCCCTTGCGGATGCCCACCTCCCGTCGGTCTTCACTGTCGCCTTCCCCCTCATACATGCCCTCATGGGCATCGGCCTTCCCCCTCCAGTCTCCCTCTATGCTTTCCTTCCCACAGATCTCCGACAAAGAGAAAGAAATGAGAAAAAAAATAGAAAAAAGAAAAAATTTGATCAATCTATGCAGGAAAAAGGAAAAAAATTTTCTTTTTCCACCTTTCCTTTTATGTTTTTCCCAGATTTTTCCTCTATTTTTTCCCAGATTTTTCCTCTATTTTTTCCATCCTTTGGAGTAACTAGAAGGGAAGGGCATTTATGGTATTTTATGAAATTTAACCTCTTAGTTACTCTCACGTTATAATTTTGTCCAACGGAGACAAATAGCGGGACCTCTTTGCAACATTTTCAAAGTTTTGGTGGGTGGTTGAAACCTTTTTCTTTTGAGGTCTAAGTGTAAAATGGTCAAACTTTAAGGGGTGTCTCTGTATTTTTTTTTTTTTAAAATTTTTTACGGCACTTTAGGATATGGTTGTATTTAATCTAACAGTTTACTCCAAGAAATATGCTTTGATAGCAAGGAAAAGGTTGAATAAACATTTTATTTATTCTTCGTTTGCATCTTTAGGATATATCTGTATTTAATCTAGCAGTTTAATAAATAACATGTATCTGCATGAAGCAGAAAATGTGCTTTAGTAGCATTCTTATGAGAACATAGTTATAATATGCTCCTGAGCTGCTTGTTTGCTGAAGTTAGGAAAGAACATAGGAATCAAATTTATTATGTACTACATTCTATTGGTTCATCACGAATAAAGGTATGCTAGAATGATCATAGCCAACAAGCCTTTTTAAATTCATAGGTGTTTTTGACAATCCTATCTGACTTTTGTCAAGACTATTCATTTGTAAGGCTTTTGAGAGTCCTCAAGCACATTTTTTACCTATGGTCCTTAAGATCATCTAAAAATAATCTGGCACCATTATGTTAATGAGGCTTCGACAGGCTTTGTTGTATGAGTATCATTCCAAGTAGATCTTTAGTTCTTCATCCACTAGTAGTTTGACCCGTTGCCCCTAGTTTGCCTCATATTGAACTTGGCATTAGATATTTAGCACTTTCATATATCCTGAGTTCTTATTGACTAGCAGCTGTCACTAGCATTTTAGGAGAATCTCATCTACTTGCTTTTTCATTATTTTTGAATCATCTTTATTTATCCCCTAATGTTCTATATAATACAAGTAAGATGATTTCTTGCTTTAGGATACCTCTCGGCCTTTGATTTTTGTTCAATTTGGATGGTCTTGTACACTTATATATGTTTGTTTTTATGCATGGATGTATATATTAACATTCTAAATTTGTTTGTTATAATTGTTTTGGTTTGGCAAAATCTGAGCACATGCCTTAAAATGTTTTTTGATAATTTCATTGCACAACTCATTGAAGTTTTGATCTCATGAACTAAAATTATCGTTGTTAAATTACATTCACTGAGGGCTGCCTCAGACTATCAATAGTTACTTCATCAATCAGAAGTTTAAAGAGATGAAGCCTGCACAAATTGTAGTCAGTGTTTGGAGCTCATTAACTTGTGCTGAACTGCTGCAATGGGTAGGTCACAGGTTCCAAGTTCGACCACACGTCAACCATGGTTGAATAAAAGTAGCCTTCTTTTCCTGTTAAATATACCTTTCTTTTCCCATCACCCTGTTTGAATACCTAGATCCCAAAAGCCTTCTCATTTCAAGCCAAGAGAGAAACAAAAGGAGGGGGGAAGAAGGGGAGGACCAAGCTATAATATGATTATGATCTACTCTCCTTCTCTCCTTCCCACTTTTGCTTTGGCTCCTAACACCTAGCAATTATCCATAGATTCCATACTTCTTCCTATCTTCCTTATACTTCTCCTCCACATCAGATTCTTTCCCATGAAAGTGAGGTGATAGCCCAGCCCTCTCCCATGATAATGGCGGCAATGGTTTAATTCCTCCACCCATGGTGGTCATGGTTTCTCTTCCACAACAACAAAGCATTGGCACAACCGATGGTGACATGGCTCATGCAGTGATAACATCAACAATGGTGATGAAATTTCTCCATCTCACTTAAGAGTGGTTGGGAGGAGATTACTAAGGGGGCATAAGGAAATCATGGCAGAGGATATTTTTCATTCTTTTCTACTCACTAGATCAATTGACTTGAGTGGGTTTGAGATCAAATGCTTTCCCTTAGACATATCATTTTTAGCTTTGCTTAAGTTTATTACTATTATTTATGTTACAGTGCTCTTGACATTGCTTTCCTTCTAAGTCAATGCTTTATCTGGAAGACTGGAACAGCTAAAAAGATTATTGCCCATCCTTCTTTTGTTTTCCACCCTTGAACAGGACAGTCTTCTCTTCATTTTAAGTTATGTAAATGATTTTTATCCAAGTTTTCCGGATAACATGATTGTTATCTGTAACAACTAAAAAGATTCTGTCCATTTCTCTTTTGTTCTCCACCCTTAACTTATGAGTAGTCTTGTTCCCCATATTTAAGCATATGCCAGTGTATAAATGATCATGCACAACTCTCTGTGTCTCTAGTTTCTCTTAAGCATTGCCTGTTCTTTGAAGTTCTGACCTTTTCCAGTATACTTGGTAACAATAAAATGGGCAAAGAAGTACTTAAGTCAAAGAATTGTTTGAGTATAAAAGGGTTGAAAATTATAGTTTGTGGAACCTCTAATTTGTCACATATTGTAAGGAATTATTTCTTCAAATCATGGGTTCAGAAACTGCCAGAACAGGATTCTACAGCTGGTACCATACTATTCCAACACGAAATTGGCACTGGTATGAGTACTAGGACATGAAAACCCTGTGTACCGATACATAGCAGCCATTCCAATGCATATGGATGGTATTGGACCAATTGTACTGGTGCTTACCGATAGTTTTTTTACTTTTTTTGAAGTTGTCAGTTTTAGAATGTAGCCATGAGCACCAAAACATGCTGTTCTGATCGAAAAATGCTATAGGATTTGGTACTGAAATTTAAAACCTGGCTTCAAATTGTATATGCATCATTATGTATTTTTAGTCCTTTCATAACATTGCTAAGCTATCGATTGTGAACTCATGCAATTTACAAAGTTGAATCTGTGGAAGTCATTTTGGAATTCCCTTCTTTTTTTCTTACATGGAATATCTCATGTAGGAATGAGGATGATATCTATGTCTTTAACTGTTATTGTAGAAGCTTTATGTATGACTTTACGGCCCGACTAGCGACAGTTTTCTACTTACAATGCCAAAGCTTGCAAAGAATCTAGCTTTTTAACTCCTACGCTCCCTTTGCTGCCAATAGTTGTCAGTATTTTTCATGGTTCACTATATCACCTTAAATAGCAACAGCTAAATGACTTTACTTTTATTATTTTTAAATGTATTATTGCTTTTGTTTTAATGCTCCTAGCATGCTGCTCGTCCTAATTCCTTTGAGGACTCCCTACTTCTGCAATGAGTACTGCCACATCCCCTCCTCAATTGGGAAACTAAATTATGGACAAAGATTTATCTATATTTAGGGCGTGTTTGGTTTGCAACCAGAATCAGAATGGATTGGAATGGCCATATTCACTGAGATGTTTGGTTTATGCTTGGAATTGGAAAATCAATTAAATAGAGGGATATTTTTGGAAAGTCAATTAAATAGAGGGGTATTTTGGAAAATTAATTTTTTAAAATATACTTGGTGGAATGGGATTTGAATATTGGGAGGAGATTTGGGATTGGATTTTGGGCGATTAGAACCTTCCCATTCTCCCTTGGATTGGGAAAGGGAATAGGTCTCCCAACCAAACGGCTGGAGGCTGGAGTGGGAGTCATTTATTCCCATTCCCATTCCAGAGCCTAACTCCTGCCAAACCAAATATGTCCTTAATTTCTCAACTGACAATAGAATTTGACTAGAAGGATTTACTAGCTATAATGTAGTATGATGAGAGTGAAGATTTACTTAACACAAGTTGACTTAAACTATATCAGAATGTCTGCATTGCAGTTTTCTGTAACAGTATATCTTCCAATTAACACTGAATACAAAGAATATTGATTTATTATGTAGATTTATGTGTCTTTTCAGATACACCCTTATATTTGATGGGGTGTGATCTATGATCAATGAAGATCTTTTTTTCTGTGTTACCCTATGGAATCAAGAAAGTTATCTTCTTGGTGAATTCTATTTAAACAACTTCCAATGATCAACAACAAATTTAAAAGCTTGTTCTCAGTTATTGCACCCATGATGAAAGTTTGCAAGCCTTTGCTCATAATTAGTCTCCTTGTCAAAGGCTACATGCTCTGTCAGCTCTTGGTTAATGCATGTATTCTGTTACCAATCTCTTTGTAATGTCAACAATTTTATTCATAGATTCAGGAAATCCTTCATGCTGTAAATGGAGCTATGCCTCTGCGACTCCAAGAATTGTCAACAATCTCTGTTCTTGGACACTGCACTGCAGATTGCACTGGTGAAGTTTTGAAAGTGATGGGCAATCAGAACAATGATTCTCCGAGGAAAAGCAATAGTGAGCGACTACAGTGTCCTGGAGTGGAAGAAAATTCTTCATTAAAAACTCACAGTGATGACAGGGTGAATCAACAGTGCCATCAGAAACTATTTGCAGACACAACAGCTGATGAAAATTGTGCAAGATGGAATTGTGGTTGCAAGAAGCTAGATCAATTTACAGAGCATCAGCGGCAGTCTTTTATTAGAAATGGTAACTGGATTCAAGTACTTTGTAAATCTGAAAGAATGTTGTGCAAAGAGCCTAGATGGATCCCGGAGTTGCATCACATGCATCTTAATGGCGAGACATTGTCAGCACATGATGTCCACGTATGTAAGTTAGGAAAATCATCATTGCTTGTTTCCAAATGGTATCTCATTGCTTCACTCTTTATAAATTTTACTTTTATGTTTCAGCTTATAATATATGAGCTCCCAACCTATGGTAGAAATCATTTTTCGTTGAGCTCTTGGGGTTCTTCTGAGCATGTGGGATCCTCATTCAGGAAACCAAACTGGGTAAATGAGCTAGACAAGAAACCAATGCTTCTTGATTTGGTAAGCTCAGGAGTTTTATTTGTATAGATTTATATTGTTTCCACTGCTTGAATACCTACACTTAATTTTTGCATCATCAAAATCGGAATTACAGGACTCAGTTGTGTTGGCACTTAACTGCACAATGGCAGCTAAGGTACTGCTGGGGCAACGCATGGGCACCTTTGATCCTGTGATCCACTTGTTTTGGATATCCACGTAGTCTCTTATTCTTCACAAATATTTAACTTCAATGGTATCATCTGTTTCTTTACCTTTTTTTTATTATTTTTTTAAATGCCAATTTGTTTCTCTTAGGTTGGTATCCACAATATGGCAGACAATGGCTGTTTTGGTGGCCTCAGTTGCCACTGTTAGATACATCTTACTTCAATCGCTTTATAGGTTTCTGAGTTATGGATCTGAAACATTCTTCTTTATCTTATCCAAGATGTTCGCTCACACGTGCAAGAACGTGCACATACGCAGTTGTCAGTTCTTGTATTGGCCGGTTATTCTTCAAGGTACTGGTTTCAGGTAAATGAAAATAGGCGTAACATCTACTAGCTTTTGTATTTGGAATCCTTTGTCTGTTCCTAATGGTTGCAGACTTATCTGATATGCAGTTCCCAATCAAATGTTGAATATGCACACAGAGCTGCATTACGAAAGCACTTCATGTGGTCTAATGTTGCCATGGATGTTATTTTTGGTATTATTATTGGTCTGGCATTGTTGGTTAATGTTGAAGCTGTTTGCTTTTGGATCTTGATCGTGGTACGTGGCATAACAGATAATCTGTTACGCTTGGGTTGTGTATGGTTGATGGGTGTTCCTGCAGGCTTCAAACTGAATACTGAACTTGCAGAGCTTCTTGGCATGATTTCACTCAATGCAATTCAAATTTTCTCTACCCTCTGTTTCTTTCTAAGTACTTATCTCAGTTATTTCGTCGAGGGGCTTGCATTGTCCGGAATTGTCTTCGGCCTGACCATACCAGCTGCTTTGTGCATAGACATGCTAAAGCTTGCAACGTTGCATGTTTTAACCCTTCATTGGTTGATATCATTTCTTTATTCACAACAGATCCAGGCTTTAGCATCTTTGTGGCGCCTTTTCAGGTAACAGTTTTAGCGCAACATCTGATCCTCAGGTGTTGATGGGAGATATGTTCCAACTATTGTCATATATTCATAAACTAATGCTGCAATGAATAGTATCTCACTTTTTCAAACTTCAGTGATATCATTGCAAAGGTTCATGATGCTTCCAGTTTCTAGACAAAAAGGATATTGCTAGTGTTGCTATAAGAAAGAAACTAATTGAAAGCATTGTTAGAGGAGTCAAACCTCTCATTTTGAGTATAAACTTTTGATTAGGAGAATAGTCTTATTGTGTTTCTAACCATCTTTTAAATAATAATTGGTGTATTCATGTATCTCTTTGTATCATGGCATGCCAATTGTTTTCACAAAATCATACAAGCACAGAATCCTTCATACACAGAACCTTGATTTAATTATGGTGCACCAAGCCTCAGACGAAGTGCATCTTAACTCTTGTAAGTATTGCTTATGTCATGAAGGCCCATATGAAAAGTGTTTAAAACTTGGAAATGGGCACCATGCTGTTACAGCCACTTACAAACTCGTGGATGTGATGACTAACTTTGAGTTTGCAACAATGCATGCCAATATATATGAGCGTCAGTTCACTGTTGCATATACATTAGCTGAGTGGAGTATTTGCTCCATGTCATTGTAGCAATACCCATCTCTGGATTAGGACGCCGACATGTTTACATGAAATTTACATCAATTCCACCCTTACAGCTGAGCTTGTAATAAGTTAAATCTCTCTCATCAACACAAACACGTGCATGCATGAAATGAAGTGTTAGACTGTTAGCTTGCTAGCGTACCATCTTTTCATTCCAAAGCTTTTCTATCCATCAAAACATGCATACACAGACGGACCCATGCATGCATGGAAGGATTTGTTTAGCCTTCATTATGGTTGTGCTGGTTCTTCTATAGCTTCTCTCATGAGCTAACTATGCTATGTATTTAATGGCAGAGGGCGAAAATGGAATCCACTTCGGCAGAGGTTGGATAGTTATGATTACACAGTTGAGCAGCATGTTGTTGGTTCACTTCTTTTTACACCTCTCTTACTTCTTCTACCAACAACTTCTGTATTCTACATTTTTTTCACCATGCTGAGTACCACCATCACTTTCATATGCATCATGATCGAGATCGCTATTTCTGTCCTCCATGCTACTCCTTTTGCTGAAATCTTACTATGCATGGCACGAAGAAGGAGATTTCCCTCTGGAATATGGTTTGAAATCATATCCAGTCCAACTGCCTGTACCTATGCAGGTAATGGACTGTCAGGTGATCCTCAGTCATCTGATTTGGGTGCAAGGAAAACAGCTTGCTTCTTCAAGGGAGGACCAAAACCTTTGGTTTCACTTCTCCGTAGTAATTATGCTACAATAGGTAAATCCATTTTTGGCTGTCTATATCTTTTTTGGCATAATCTGTTTCATCTAATACCCCTCAGTGCCAATGCATATATATATATATATATATATATATATATATATATATATATATATATATATATATATATATATATATATATGTCAAACACCTTTTTACCTGCCTTGTATCTTTTCGTTTCTTGTTAAAAGGTCTCTTTGCAATTCTTAGCATTTTTGCGGGTAAAACTTAGACACCTTTATACGGGTCCATTTATTGCTGTATTTTTTTTTGAATTTGTCTGGGGATAGACTACCTCTGTTTGTTGTTTCTCTCATGAAAGTCTGTGAGACAGTAGTCACAGTACTTGTGTGGCAGCTTCAATCTGTGTGGTTCATCTGTATTCTTTGTACTGGTATTATGTTTCTTGCATGTATAACCGCTAACAACATGGTGATACAGTTTGATGTATCATTAATGCGATAAAAAATCAGTGAGGGGTAATTCTTCTGCTACATGCATGTAGGTTTATCCCTTACATCAAGTGAAGAATTTGAAAACAGATATTCATGCGAAGTCTGTAATTTCCAATTTCAGATTTCTTATACTTGGTGCCTATTAGAACTGTAAACCAATTTTGATAGTTTTCATTTTTCATTTTATTAAAGCTTGCATTTGTGTTCTTTTGGACTAAGGTTTTGTACTTCTGGCATATAAAACAAATTAAGGTATCATCATGTTCTGTGTAAATTCTATTATGAATATACATCGTTCATAATTACTCCTCTGATTTGCCAAAAATTGTAAATTTGGTAAGATAAACTGCTAGTTGAAAACTAAAAATCTCTGGTCAACTGCAAGTTTCTGGACATGGCTGCTGAGGGAGGGTGTGAATTTTAATTGCCAAGAACCACTTAAATCATGTAAGATTGACATTTCGAATTATATTATGAGGCATGCTATGTTGGTCAAAGGACCAAAGTTATGACGTATAACTTACATGATATGTGGCCATCAATGGGGATTAAACGTGACCCAAAAAAATAAAAAGTTTGAAGTGGAGCTTTGTTTGATATTTTTTCTGTTGCTATTTTCCTTGTCAAATACAATGTACTATAACTTATCAAAAAAAAAAAAAAAAAAAAAGGTACCATCATTTCCTGTGCTGGCCTAGATGAAACAGCGACGTTACAGGGAAAAAAGGGAGCAGATTACTGAGTCTTAGGAAAAAGGCATTGTAACGATACTATATCCTTGGTTTCGAGCATCGGTATGCAAGTCGTAACACTGGAGACTAATCATTGCAGGTAAAATTATCGCACCACATTACAGGAATATATTCCGTGGGGTCCGGCCATCATTCGGCCCATCATTGGCATATGGAATCCTCAGTGGTCAGAGGTAATTACACCCTTCCGTTACTCCATGCATGAGATCCTGTCATTTATCTAGACTGAAAAATTCACATATCTGCCCACAGAATCCCATCAACTTTGCAAACCAGTCTGCCTCCCATAATGCCCTGGATGAACATTAGCTTTCGCGAATATTGGAGGTTGTGCCGTGATGCTGTGCTTTCATTCAGATTATAATGATTATTGCAGGCTAAAATCTGCAACATCCGACAGAATCTTGACGTGACAAAGATTTTGCACCGTGACTCCCGCCTACTCCAATCTTTTCTATTGGTTTTTCACATGGAAGCTGCTGATTAACTTTGATTTTTTTTTTTTAAAGCGTTGTTTTTGTCTTTTTATTTTTGTTTTGCTGGTTGTGCGGGGGTGCACTCGTTCCAGAAATTTCTGACATCACAACTGGAAATTTAAGAAACTAGCAAATTTTTTAGTTTGCTCAAGTATTTGTTTTTATTTGTTTGTGGTTGGATCAAAAATTTTGTTCTGCAATAGAATTCATTTTCTTGTGTTTGCCAGTACAAAATCATCTGCTCAGCGGATTCCTTGCTGGATACGTTAGCGCACTACTGACGTTTCTGATCATTGTGTATGTCATGGCTCAAGGCCTCCTATTTACTCTCTACTCTTGCTATCGGAAGTTGGTCGAATAAATTACGGCAAAAATGAGCCCACAAATTTCTCGTGCTACTCTCTGTCTTCTTAGCTAACTTATTTGAAACAAATGCAAGTAAGATCTTCCATCATAAAGCTAAGTGCTGAGTTCTTCGTTCCAAAGAGGGTGAAACAAATTCCAACACCGGGCCTCGAACTTAGTATCCCAGCCGTTTTAGCCCTCGTCCAATCATATGTCTGTTGCATCACAAAGGCAAGTCATCCATGCGGGTTTGCGTAACTGGTTTCTGTTTAATCCCTCGAGTCTTGACTGGGAGAAATTGTATCCTACGCGCACCATGTGGCCGAGTATAGCAATAATTACAGCCACTTATTTTTGTAGCAGTGCATCGGGATACATATTTGATGGGGTTCATAAAAATAGATGACTGTAATTGATGGCATACATAACTATATGGTACGTATAATGTGGGGTATAATTTATCTTTGACCGGACTATATTATTCCAAGCCTCACAGCCTGTAGCTTCAACCAGGTCCGAAGAAACAGAGAAAAAACCCAAAAAAAAAAAAAAAAAAAAAAAAAAAGAAAGAAAGAAGAAGAAGAAGAAGAAGAAGAAGGGATGAGTGAAGCTGTGTCTGTACTGATCCTTAACGGACGGTGAAGCAACTGACCGGAAATTAAATCTCCCAAAGGATACTTGTGTAGACACGTTCTCGATCAATGGGACAGTTGGACTGAGACATTGTCCGACTCCTATTGAAGAACAAACCGAACAAGCCGCAAAATCCTTTTTTAAGTTCCCCTCGAGCCCCTGACGTGCCATCAAATTTACCTCTTCCGCCCCGAGGATTTATAAGTCATAACGTTCCATCTCCCTCTAGCTCGGACTCGAAGGACAAAGGCAAGGTAAACCCTTCGCTGGACGGACCGCCATGGATTCGATGTCGGCGGCGATAGCGCGGCAGACGTGGGAGCTGGAGAATAACATCGTGGCGATGGAGGCGGGGGCGGCGGACGCGGACGCGATCTACTACTACGACGAGGCGGTGCAGGCCAAGTTCCAGCAGGAGAAGCCGTGGGCGCACGACCCCAACTTCTTCCGGCGGGTGAAGATCTCGGCGCTGGCCCTTCTTAAGATGGTGGTCCACGCCCGCTCCGGCGGCACCATCGAGGTCATGGGCCTCATGCAGGGGAAGACCGACGGCGACACTATCGTTGTCATGGACGCCTTCGCCCTCCCCGTGGAGGGCACTGAGACCCGCGTTAACGCCCAGGCCGACGCCTACGAGTACATGGTTGACTACTCCCAGACCAACAAGCAGGTAAAACTCCTTCCCCTTCCCCTGCCCCTGTCCCCACCCTCTCTCCATCCCCTAACCCTAATCACTTGTTTCCTTTAATATACCGTCAAAACAACGAGGTTATTTGCCGGTTTCTCCTCCGACTAATTCTTCCATAAACCCCAACCCTTGCCCTTGTTCTTCTTATGTCGTTCTATCGATCTCCGTTACAGGAAAAGGAAGATACTTTTCATTTTCGCAAACCCTAGCCCCTACCTTGGGCGTATTCCTTCTTGTTTTCTGGTTATTCAAGATTAGTTCCATAAACCTAATTATATCCCTAGCTCTTGTTCTTCTTATGTCCTGCAATCTATCGCAGTTACCCCAAGAAAGTCATGCACCTTTTCATCCATGTTTAGTTTCGTAAACCCTAATCCTAAACTAACCCTAGGCATGCTTCTTTTTATTATCCAAATGTAGTTCCGATATCTGCAATAAAGTTTTTCAGTTGTTGGACCAGCATTGGAGTTATCTCCAATGCTAGCCCTTGAACAAATTTGATGCTGTTGCTCTCAGTCTCGATTGATTGCTCCCAGATAACAAGCAACTTAATGCTAACTGTTGTCTTTGCAATGTTGTCTTTACAAAGGGACATGCCTGTGCTTGCACAACATGCAAAATCTAACCCTAGTTGCTCTCTCTCTCTCTCCCTGTCAGTTTTGTATCTTGGATGCCAGTAAGTAAATCACTGAGAGACAGTTAATCTACCCTAGTGCTAACATTAACACAGTTCCAGTGTTGCTGCTTTTGACTGCACACATATATAGTGAAAATTCTGAGATCTTATATACCAGATATGATCTAGCTGTACTCTCGTTTCAATGTGTTGTTATTTTTGGGTACGCAAACTAATTCTAAGGAACTTGATATTTGTGTTTTTGATTTTTATGTATCAAAACAATAAGCATATGTCTAATTGTTTTGTTTCTTTTGAGTGTATGGTCGGCTGCTCCCTTGCCAAAGATGATTTAGTTTCAAGTTGGTAATTCAAAATTTTTTACGTATAAATAGGCTGGACGATTGGAGAATGTAGTTGGGTGGTACCATTCACACCCGGGATATGGGTGTTGGCTGTCGGGTATCGATGTGTCTACTCAGATGCTTAATCAACAGTTTCAAGAACCATTCCTGGCTGTTGTGATTGATCCCACTAGGACTGTTTCAGCTGGGAAGGTGGAGATTGGTGCATTCAGGACATACCCGCAGGGGTACAAACCACTTGATGAACCTGTATCAGAATACCAGACCATCCCACTTAACAAGATTGAAGATTTTGGGGTCCACTGCAAACAGGTGTGCATGGATAATATCAGACGGCCAACCTCAAACACCCCCCCAAACCCCCTTCTGCTATTTTGGCATATAGACATCTTCATCTTTTTGATTGTCTATTGTTGCTTGTAGTATTATGCATTGGATATAACCTATTTCAAGTCTTCTTTGGACTGCCACCTGTTGGATCTGCTATGGAATAAATACTGGGTGAACACGCTATCTTCATCCCCACTCCTAGGCAACCGAGACTACATTGCAGGACAAATTTCTGATTTGGGTGAGTTTTACTTTTTGCTCTTAGACTTATGTAGTGCATGGGATGCAAGTTGCAATAGTCAGATTGGAAAAGCTGTATGGTCAGAGGCTCACATGTGTTGGATTACGATTCAGTTGACATATATCTGCAATCTTTTGATGCAGCGGAAAAACTGGAGCATGCTGAGAATCAGTTGGCTCATACACGATGGGGTTCTTTTCTTTTGCCCTCGCAAAGAAAAAAGGAGGTCAGTTTACATTGTGCTTACAATGGATCCTGGTTCAGTTCTTGATGACTGGCTTTGGTTCATATTTGTTTATCTTGGCCCAGTTTTTTCATTTTTTTTTTTCCTCTGAAGTTTTGATGACATGAATGGATATTTGACAAAACTGTTAAGCAATATTTATCACTCATTATAAGCATGTGGTATTTTCTAATCTAACCCATTATTTACCTAATATTTCAATTTCTCTGAATCTGATGACTAATGCCTTTCCACCTGCCTGTAAAGCAAAGTTTGGTGAATCCTTCCACATAGTCACTTTACCTTTCTATTTTACTACGGACGCATCTAAGTATGTTACAGATGTATTGTCTTTTGGTTTTTGTTCCACTGATATAAAATAGAATAAAGTTATGTGACAATGTTAATTTTGCAACTAACAAAATGTGATTGATGAGACATAGGGGAGAAGTTTTACTAGTAGGGACGGTAAAATTTCTTTTAGGATTTAGAGTCCAGGGGATTTTCTTTGAGGGTTCACCATATAGTTGGGAGGAATATAACTTCGCTGAATGTATTTATTGGGTGCTCCATTCTTGCCGTACGCAAGTTAGGCATCTTAACTTTGTTATTGCTGACTGGCACACCTAGACGCTCTGAGTACTTAATGATGGTTCTTTATTCATTGTAGGGCTAGCTACACATTAAACTTAATTGTCACTGAAATAATTTACCTTCCCAAATAGGTTACATGCATGTCGTTTTTTGCTTTTGTATTTCTAATTTTTTTTTTTGGGGGGTTATGTGCTACTTTTTGTACATAAATGCCCTAAGATAAGCTTCCAAGGTAAAAATGTATATGTCTTGGGTGGCTTGTTACTTGGAAATTCATTTTTCTGTAATTGCAGGGTACCAACACTTGGGTCAACACAACATACCAAAATACTCCATGAATATCTAAATATGGATCTTCGGCTTACATTAGCTAGAAGTGTCAGTCTTGGCATGGCTATTTGGATAGTTCTATGAAAGAACATAACTTTTTTTTGCATACATATCCTCACAAATGTTAGAATTTATATGAATACTCTCTTAAAATTGATATTTGCATGTACTATGCTCCTTTTTTTTTTTTTGTTTTACATATGTACCCATGTCATCTAACATGGTTAAGAAATTAGCAGTTTAAATTTAAAATAACTACAATATCTTTAATGAGTAGACATGCAAAAAAAATATTTATAAGAGTATACATGTAAATAGCAACTTTGCGAAGGTATTCATGCAAGTTAACATATTTAGGAGGATATACATGCAAAAAACATAATTCTATTTTTATTTATTTCAACTTATTTGAACACTTAGACTAGTCTAGTGTTGCTAATCAATTTTTTTTTACAAAAATATTACTCAAGAAAAAGATCGATTCGATGATTAGATAATGAAAAAAGTTTTGTTATTAGGAAGAGGGAAAGTTTAATTGGTTGGATAATTTTCCCACGAGACCTGTTAACCTACTACCCGCTTTTGAAGTAAAAAGATAATTTTATAATTTTAATTAATTATTAATTTAAATAAATATGATTTTGGTTAATGACATTAGCTGAACTGCTATGTCAAGGGTATTTATGCAAAAACAATATTTTGTGAGGATATGCATGCAAATATCAATTTTGGAAGGGTGTTCACACAAATCCTATATTTAAGAGGATATTCACATAAAAAATCTAAGGATTGTTTTTGCATGTATACCCTCATAAATGTTTCTATTTGCATGTGTACCCATTAAGGGTATTTCTGTCATTTCAATTTTAAATCACTAATTTCTTAACGGCATTAGATGGCATGGGTGCATGTACAAAAGAAAAGGAAATAGAAGAGTATACATGCAAAACAAGATTTTATGAGAGTATATATACAAATATCAATTTTTGAAGGGTATTCATGCAAATTCTAATGTTTAGGAGGGTACATATGCAAAAAAACCCAAGAAAATATTTCACTCAAAGATGCTTAGATATCAACCATTTTTACTATTAGAAACATTAGTCTAGAACCTAGATGACCCAATAATGTATCATACCACTTCTTTTCATGAGTTTTTCTTTTAAGGAAAAAAAATGCTATCAGCCAGTCAATTTTTATCATTATCTCATTTGTCATATTTTATATTTTTTAAAAAAATTTAGTTGCTTTATCCACAAGAACCCCTGCCTCATGCTAAGCATCTTATAGTTTTTTCTCTTTTTGTTTTGATGGGTGGGTGGATTGACATGGTGGAGAAGGAACAGAGAGAATAACAAGGGTTGATTCTTTGTGCAAGACTTCAGTCTGTTAGGATCCTTAGAAGCTGAAATGATTTGTACCCAAAAAAAAAAAGCTGAAATGGTAATAGGTACAGTGTGAGAGGGTTGCAGATGCATTACAATTATATATATCAAGTGGAAAAGGGTTTTTTTTGGTAAAAGATGCAGGATCAGATACATATTCAATTGAAACAATTATCAGTCCTTGCTTTTATAGTTTGATCCATCTTTGCTAAGGATTTTTTGTCGGTTGTCCATTTGTGTATGCCAAAAAGACACATCACCACCAACGTTGTCACACTTGCAAACTTGGCACATTTATTAGCTCAAGTGACATATTATGTTATTTCACATTACGAACAATTCTGTTATTTTTGAAAAGTTGGATTCTCAACCGCTGCTCCCCTCCTCGAAATTGATATGTAAGGTGGAAACTAGAGGATGAGCCTTGGTGCAATGGCAAGATTGTTCCAATGTGACCTGAGTGTTTCAGGTTTGAAACATGGAAACAGCTTCTCGAGACGTGGGTTTAAGGCTGCCTACATCCAACCCTCAGACCCCACATTGGTGGGAGCCTGGTTCACTAGTCCACTCTTTTTTAAGGTGGAAAGTAGATTGACATGATATACAATGCAAAGTGGAGGCATAATCAGTAGCATTTTCTCTTCTAACCGAAAATCGAAGCTTTTCTTAACCTGATCCCACTGTTGATCGGCTCTATAGTGTACCAAAACAATGACATGACGCTGAAAGGAACTTTTATACATGCACTACATTTTCCTGTGCCTTTTGTTATTGTGATCATTGCTATAAGTTTTCCCTGGGAGGTTGGAAAGAGTCCACAAGCCTTCTAATTAGGAAGTAACAAGAAAGGTTGTGAAGGCTTCAGAATTTTGGCAAAGAACTTATGCTTTCAAGGAAAATAGATATTGTTAGGCACTGGACCTTTGATGTAATAGAGAAAAGTGTTCATAACTGCATGGATGGGCTGGTTGTCATTCTAAGTAGTTGATTAAAATGAGAAGTGTCGTGTTTGATGTAGTATTATTGTGAGCCATATGATAATTATTATTGGTATGTTTGTGGTCTAATACTGATGGTGTGTGCTGGTTACTGTGATATCCAACATGTGTAGCGTATTGTTTTTTTCTTGTACATGTAGCTCTTTATAGTTGTTCATTTTTGTCCAGTGATTTGTTATATGAATATAAAACTATAAAAGCATCATCTCCAGATGTATAGGCCTTCATTTGTCGAGGTTCATGTGGACTTCTAAGTCTGGATTAGATTCTGTTATTCTTTCATGCATTCACATCAGAACTGTGATGTAATCTAATACTTAACTGTGATAGAATCCTGTGAAGCAAATATATTTAAATAGTACAAGCAGTTGCTAGTGACTGTTAATTTTTGCCTGAGTTTTTTTTTTTTTCTTAAGAGGTGCTACATATTAGGGTGCACTGTAGCTCCACAATACCACACTTTGTCTTGAACAGCAGACATCTTTGGTCCTCTGTTGTCTGCACCAGCAAGTTATGCTCTGCTGCCTATCCATGGCCAGGTGAAATCATGCTGCAAATGAGATTGAAAGAAAGTAAAACAGCATCCCATCATAATGCGAATACTGGCAAAGAGCTATAGAGCTATTAACCAAAATTAGCAGATCTACACATGCATGTGTTAGATTCACCTGGAACCACCTAGAGGCATGCAGAACATTAAATTAGATATCTGCACAGAAACTAGTGGTCAGCAGTAAATAGTCATGCCATTGACAAACAAAATATTCAGCCAACCAATAATGATGAATTCGTCAATCCTCCAGATGCAGGGTATGTATTTCATGGAAATTTTGAACATAGTATATTGGTCATTTGTCATAGTGTTAAATATTGTTAATTATCTCCGTTGCTTCTCTAATGGATAACTCATCCATCTTCATTCCTGCTAAGTCTAAACCAATTTCACTCACTTTGGCAAATGAAATTTTGTTTTCATGTTATCCAATATTTTTTCCTTTGCTCTCCAAAGGTAATGAAGGAAATCTATCTTCTCCTTTTAGCCAACTTATGACATTGCAAATCGACTTTCTCTTGCTTTCCCAATCCTTGAAAAGCAAAAACTTCTACGCACTCTTGGGAGAAGTGATTTTGGCACTCAAAATTGTAAGGCTGAAATTTACTTAATATCCTAATAAGTGTTTGGAATTTGTAAGGAAGCATATTTGTGATTTTGGCACTCAGAATTTAGAGAGAGAGAGAGGGAGGGAGGGGGGGGTGTTGCATAGATTTTTGGCTATTCTAGAGCTTAAATCTGTTGGATGCAAGGGACATGAGTGTCAAGTTTGCAGGTGTATGTGAAGTTGCTGACATGGCAAATTCGAGAAATTAGATGCAAGGGCATGGATAATATTTTGTTATGTGTTTGAATTTATTTAGACTTAAAATATTTGGGTTATAATAATTTTATAGTTTTGGACTGTTAACTTTTGCACTATGACTTCATTTAGGCCCCTTACATATTTTCAATTACCCAATATAGCAGGCCCCAAACATGAGAGAAGATAAGGGGTGTCTTTAACCCACTACAAGATGTGGGATGCCTTGAGACGAGTAAATTGTCCCTCCCTCCTTCCCTCCCTCTCTCTCTCTCTCTCTGTGACCACCCCCCCCCCCACCCACACACTCTCACCCACACACGCGTGCGTGCTGAAAAAGAATCTTTGTTTCTTAGTAGGAGCACCAAAAGGGCATCTAGGGTTTGGGTCCCAATGACTTCTCTCTTCCATCCCTCTCTTTTCTTGCTCTCTTCTCTCCCTGATCTCTCTTTCTTTCTGTCTTTGTTTTGACAATGTTTGATTACCAATTCCTAAAGCCTCACAAAATCCTCACTCCACCATAGGGGAGAAATCAGTCTCACCTGGTGGATGAGTTTTTCCCCTCCAATCCAAGAAAGGGATCCAGACTTCAAAGATCAGATGGAAATGGGTCTCACTGACATCTCTCTCTCTCTCTCACACACGCACCCCCCTTTCCTTTTACTAATCATTCGTAGGCTGGGAGCAGAGCATGGCGCCGTGTCTTCAGTGTGAGCCACTTGTGTCATGACTGTCATGTCTGCTTGGGACACTGATAATTTGTTGTGTTTGATATATGAAACTCTAAAATTTTTGTGAATCATGAATATTGACTTTATTAATTCTAAACATGACTATTTACATGCATAGATGCTTTTCTATAGTTTACATACATGCCATGGTTTTCGAAGTCGGAAATCTTGCAATCTTTGTGCATGGCCAATATAAGATGAACCTAGATCTCATTTTATCTCAGCCAATATGGAAAGCTGGAAAGACTTGGTAAGATTCTAGATATTGTGAGGTCTTGGCTGACATATATAATCCAAGATATTGAAAATTTGTTGTTATAATGAAAAACATAGATTAACAATTGTTTAACACATTAATTTTAGTATTTAATGCAAGATTTTCGAAGTCGGAATCGGAATCCATACTGGCCAGCTGGCGGTACGAGTCGGTACAGGTCTGTATCGGATTGGACCAGCCTGAACCGACGTGGTAGAGAAGGGGAGAGGGAGAAGAAAGAGAGGAAGAGAGAGGGAGGGAGGAGAGGAAGAGAGGGAGAGGGACAGGGAGAGAGGGGGGGAAGAAGGAGAGTCAGAGGCCGTCGGAGCTCTTTTCGAGCTTGATAAGGCCGGAGGGAGAGAAGAAGAGAGGCGAATTCACTGGATCTTTGGAGGTCTCCGGACGGATGGTGACGTCGCTGTCAGCTCTCCGATGGTTGGCGAGCCAGCTCCGAGGGAGCGAAGGGCGGCCAAAGGCCGGAGGAAGCCGGATTCGAAGCAGGGGTTCGCACCTGATTTGATTTTTTTTTTTTGGTTATAACAGGCAAAGTCGGCAATTGCGTTGCTGACTTCATCTTTTTTTTTAAAAAAAAAATTCGGCTGAAATTGATAAATCATTTGCCGACTTCAACCGAATTTTTTTAAAAGAAAAAATAAGGCGAAGTCGGCAACCAAAAAGTTGCTGACTTCGTCCATTAAGAACCAAAAAAAAAAAACAAGAGTTGCCGACTTTGCCCATTAAGAACCAAAAAAAATACGGAACAGGGATGAACCCCTATTCCGCACGGGAGGAGGGTGGAGGCTGTCCTCGGCCGCCCTCGACGCTCACTTGCCGGCCATCGAAGAAGTCACATCGGCATCGACGTCCTTTTGATGATCTGATAACCCCAATCTCTCGATCTCCCGCTCTCTCTTTCCCTCCCTCTACCATTACCGAGCTCGACAGAGGCCCTCGCTTGCTCTCCCTCTCCTCCCCCCCTTCTCTCTCTTCCTTTATGTCTTCTCCCTCCCTCTAAGGTTCTGTCGTGCCATCTTGTACGCCAGAACTAGACCGGTTTCCCACTGGTACGGTTTGGCACGGCTAGAACCATCCGATTCGAGACGGTTCAGAAAACCCTGATTTAACAATTAAATACAAAACCTAGTTTAGATTGGAAAAGAAAGATCAAAAAATCTCAGCCAACATGTTGGTATAGATTTATGTTGGCTTAGTAATGATGAGCTTAGATTTTATTATATCTCATTTATGAGTGCTAAATGTTGACACAAACAAGTTCTTGGATGAGATGTTAGCAGAGATGGGGAGCCTTGATATGTACATGCATATGTTATTTCAGTAGGCAACCACCAAAACAATTTACTTGGGTCTCATATAATAAAATATGCATTAAAATGATCTGTTCTTTTTCTTGACTTGCTTATTTATCCCCTTATTTTTAACTATTTGTTGTTTTTTTGGCTGTATAGGCCAAAACTAGGCTGAAATTTTTGACATTGTTGAAACCATAACTTGTTTGGTCCATCCAAAACTGGAAGAAGAAACAACTTTTCAAAACTTCATGCCGTCTGCGTCCGATAAGGACATATAGTATCTAAATCCTATTATGTTAGAAGATTCAATTACTGAATCATAATCCTAATATTTGAACCTGCCAGCTTCATGGCCCAGTCCTGCTTGTGTTTTTGTGCCCTCCAAAGCTGGCAACAAACATTATGGTTAAAGGTACAAGGTTTTGGCCTGATCAAATTTCTAAGAATACAATTTAGTTTGCATCTTTCATTTTGATCAGATTTGGATTCTAATTTTTAGATTGAACTTAGATCAGAGCAAATCAGAGCACAGATCACTCAATGACCCACAAGGGCAAGGACCTTGTACTGTGCTCGCCACTAAATTGGCCACCCTACTTAGATTTAAATTGATACTGCATAATCCTGTAGCCAACATTTTTGGTGTAGCGTTGAGTTAGAAGTACCAAGGATTACCCTACCAGGGAATAAGGTTGCAAAGAACTTCTAGGCTGTTACGATGTATGAGCACTTATACTTTTTTATGTGGGCCTTTTTCTTTAAAATGTCTAGACTTACTGTGGCCTCATTTATCCTTTCTCTTAGTGATAGGTATTTCCTAATCTGAATATATGTTTGCTTTTTTTTTTTTTCCACCGGCAGAATGAGGAATCCCAGCTGGCAAAGACAACTCGTGATAGCTCAAAAATTACTGTTGAGCAGGTGCATGGTCTTATGTCACAGGTGCGTGGACTATTCTTGCTGGAATCAATTTAGTGTCAGATTTTCCCTCTCTAATCTGTGTTTTATTTCATCTGCTGTAGGTTATTAAGGACATCCTCTTTAACACTGTCCGTCACTCTAGCAGTACATGCCCAAGCCTTTCAGACTCTTCTGGCCCCGAACCTATGGTGGAAGCATGAAGGTGCCCGCAACTGCACAGGAGTTTCCAATTTTTGACACATTCATGTCGCCTTTGAGAAATGTGGCATTCAGGCCAAGCCCATGATTTGTTAAGACTTGCCCTCCAAGTAAGCTGCTTCTGCTTGGTTTGATCTGTCAGTCTGACATACCCCACCAATTTCCTAGTGTTGAAGAATTTGGATCTGTAATTATCAGCTCAAATTTAAATTTGGATTGTTGAGATTTATCATTAGTAATTCAAGGAGGTGCTTATGCCTGGGATGACGTTTCTTCCGGGTCTTGAGAAATGCTTTTGCTTTGGTCACTTGATCTCATATTTCAATCTGATTCTTGAGGAAGGCTTTCAGTTCTATGTCGTGGTTCACCGTACAACGGAACGTGGACATAATGGGGGGGGGGGGGGGGGGGATGGGGGAATATCACCTGTCACAGGCCAGGATGGTTGGATGTAAATTCCTTCGTCTTGTGATGCTTTGCAGAGACCTCTCCGGGGAAAAAACGAAAAAAATAAAATTAAGGAGCTTTACAGAGACATGATCTGTTTGATGATGTATTGAAACTTCAGTGTATAGATCTGTTTGTAAGATTATATGTTACCGGTTAGACCTTATCCATGTGTTCTTCGGATCAGGAGAAATGCAGAATACTGAATGTATGGGCCTCTAGGTTCTTATGCCTTGCGGATGATGCTTGAACCTTTTTTCTACCAGCACATCTTGCAGTTGATTCGATGTAGTGCTTGCTGAGTTTCCAACATAGATTTTCTGTTAAAAAATGCGTGCTCCTAGTTGGTTGGTCTAACAAGAAATTCGTCGTGAACGCTGCCACGTATGGAAGTAACGAACAATTCGAGTTTGTCCTTAACGCACGAACCGACCGTGGATTTATAATGCCATTCTTAACACAACCTGAAGGGCGCGCCGCTGATGCAACGAGCCTGTTCGGCGGAAAGGCATCCACTCCGATATCCTATTCTCTGACAGTGCAAAATATTAAAATCAAATCAAAAGAGGTGATTCGCCACAAAAAGAAATGGTTCAAGCAAAGCATTCGTTGAGATAGTTATTAGGAATTTATGCCGTCAAAAGTCAATAAAAATTGAGTCTTGAAGAAACCCCAACACAACTGTTGCAGTACACAGATTAATTGCATTCAGAAAATACAAAATCAATGGCAATAATCAAAGAAATAAGGTGATAAACCTCCATCTTGTTCTGTTAATTAATGGAAATTAGAGATGATACAACATGTGCATCCCACATGGATATACACTTGTGGTGTTTCACCCAGCCTAAACAGTGGATGCTTTTACGTTGAAGCAAACTAGCGTACAATGTGGCTTCAAGCAGCCAGTTGTCACTTTGCCCCTCTTCCTCTTTTTGTTTTGGCCACTGCTTTCCGCCTACGGAGTCTCATGCTTGGCTGAGGTTTGGTCAACATCCGTTCAATTGACTTCATCCTTGTACCATTTCGTGATTTGCCTGCAGTACTGTTGGTATCATGACCAGAAGGAATGTTGATGGCACATTCATTTTGTGGCTCATGAATTCCCTCAGAGATGCTTGCAGTAGCTGGCTCACCATTGGAGTTGGTACCACAGGGGTCTCCCTTGCTGGAGGATTCAAGATCTGAATTGGCATTTGATTCTGCAGCTGAACTGAGCAACAAAACCAATTTGTTGGGTCAGCAGAGTAGCGAAGGAACAAAGATGGCAGTCAAACAAGGTCTCTTCATTAATGATTACCCAGTGGCAGTAATTTTTTGTGCCGATCCATTTGCTTCCTTCTGCATACGAGGATTCCCATCTGGCAGCCTTGAATCTGCTGAACGTCAAATAACCAAAGGCAAATATAATCAAAGATCCATATTGTTCTATTTATTTTAATTGATCGCCGCACACATGTACGCATGCACACACAGAAGAGAGAGAGAGAGAGAGAGAGAGAGAGAGAGTGTGGCAATAAAACATACAGCATGCGCAAAAGCATCCCTGGAACAACCAGACCAGACCCAATCCTTTGCCAACAAACAACTACTGACGTATTGCCTGCTGCTCTGAACTCATGCTCTCATTATCTCATAAACATCTGCACAACCATTGCTGACATGCCAGCATGCTATGATTCATCCAACAAACTTGGATGCAAGGTTTGTTGTACTGGTGTACAACCCATATCGGCTGCACCATAACGTGCTAGTAATATTTAGCTATTCAGCATGCAACATTTTTCTATCCTAGAAGGACATATCAACTCTTTTATTAAAATTATTAGTCTGTCTCAATTTTTTTTTTAGGTCCTTTTAGTCAAGGGTTAGATTATAGGAATATATTCTCTGTATCAAAAGTTTATATTAGTCCATTGCAAGGTTTGTTGAATTGGTATTGGGGGTCACATCAGCCAGCTATTAGTTCAATACAGTACCGGCATGTACTACACCGAGTCGAGGTGTACCAGATATGATCGAGGGGAGGTGTGGTGGGAATCCTAACCCAAAACCTAGAAATAGGAGAACTAGGGGGGAGAGAGCGAGGACAAAAGGAAGAAAGAGAAAGGGAGAGAGAGGGAGTGGGAGAGGGAGAGGAAGGGGGTGGAGAGAGAGAGAGAGAGAGCATCTCAGCTCAATGTTGATCAAGCGCAATGGTGTCAGCATCAATCGAGGGATGAAGAAAAAAGAGGGGAAGAGATCGAAGTCAAACGTGGTCGCAAGGGTTGGGGGATTTATCACAACGAGTCGGTTGGACTTGGGACTTGGGTGAACCAAGTCGAAACCATTCCAAACTAGGTGGAACTAATTGATTTAACCCAGTTTGTTCTAGGTCTACCGATTCCATAGGGGTTCTGTTTCGATTAGCCAAATTATCCTGGTTCTTGGCCACTTCAATTCAATATGCCCGAACCACCCGGTTCAAGACAGTTTAGCATACCCTGATCCATTCTTTCCTAGTGCAAATAGCTAGGTATGAAGCCTTAACACAAAATTGACAAAGTGCTTCTGGGCAGAGCCATGTTTACTTCAACTTTATGAATTGTTTTCAATCCTCTATTTTATTTCCTCTTACTCAACTACCATTTGTTTGTCTAGTCCTGTCAGCTTCACAGCTAGACTTGTTTTGAGGATCGCTTAAAGACATCACAACAAATTTTGATTAGACGAGAGAAAGCAAGATTAGATGGTTGCGAACATTAGGACAAAACCAAACAATTCAACCTTAGAAAGTGACAAGAAGATCACTGTAAAATTAGAAGCACAATATGCTATCCTCCTCCAGCTAATTTGCACTATAAGCATCAGGCTGCATGGAAAGAATCATCATGACCAAGCACAAACTAAAAGAATTTTAGCTTGCTTACCCTTTTTTAGTGATTACTGCTGTGAACTTGCCAAGCAGATGAGCAACCAAAGTTCACATGATTCACTCTATCGTAGATAAGAGTACAAAGGCATATGGTCGATGGGGCCTATTTCCTCTGATGTTTCATGATGGGTATAAAGTTCCTATGTAATGCAAATACAAAATCTGGAAGAAGTTGAACCACTGCTTTTGTTTCAGTAATTTCAGCAACCATAATTCAAGGTCACTTCCCTCAAAATACAAAAGAATGACTTACATGTGTGTGTAAATTGAGTACAAACCAAGTTTGCTAATTAAATTGTCAAATGAGCATGTGCCTCATTACTAGCATTAGTGTCCCTAAAACAAAAACCTAAAACCATGTGCGAGTGTCGATATATGGGATTGTCATAAGAAAAAAACTCTATTTTCAGGGTGCCATAACTAGTGTATCTTTTCATGCTCAAGTGCCTATTGCCAACATTCCAAAGTGCTTAAAAAAAGGGGAAAAGAAAGAAAAGAAAGAAGTAAATGAAGTCCTGCCTATGGTTTAGGCTAGATCAGAGTGCATGTTAAGCCAAAATCATCAAAGGATAATAATTAAAAAGTTAAAAGTACATTAAAGGAAATCAATTCACATGGATGCATTATAAAGATGAAGTTTCGTGGCAAGTCTGTAACTTAAACATAATGAACAAGAGAATGCCATTGGTTTCATCAGTTCACCAATGGTTTCTGTTCAATACCAAATAACTTTCAACGAAAAGCCACTTTGACATTGGTCTCAATTCAATGCAAAAAAGATTTGAAGGGGAGTTGTCTCAAATGTTAGGCTTCCACCTATCTTCAACTAGAGCTACTCCCTACCTCCACAAACCCTGTTTCTAGGTCCATCTAATTGTAACATGCAACCACCTCAAACACATTAATTTTATCGGACCAGTATTTGGCACACAGGATGCACCAACCTTGTGCAAGAGGAGATAAGTATTAAGAGGTGATCATACAAGATAAACATGGAATGCTATCAAACCAAAAAAAAAAAAAAAGTATCAAATGGTTGTGATGATACATGTGTCATTTGGACTCTCAGAAGGAAAAGAAGTAGAGTTGCAATCTTTTTTCATTATAAAGCTCACCTAGCATGTGGGCCCATTCCAACAGCATTCAGCATCCAGGCCTTTCACATGGTAGATGGGACCACTTCAATAACTAATCATTGTAGACCACAAATAGAGGTTGGGAGCAAGAATGACTTGGACAGAGGTGGCAATAGGAATTTTGAGGAAGCTAAAGACATGAAATGGTGCAAGATTTACTGATTATAATCAAGGCCAAACTATGAGAGAATTAGCTTCACCCAACAAAATTATGTTTTGGTGAAATCCCGTTGCATAAAGATGGTGCTTATCTGATTGGTCACATTTTGAGTCCATCATCAAGAACCACTACCCAAACAATCTATTCATAGGAAGTATCATGTATTGAACATCTTTTATTCAATAATTGTGGTTTAAGTAATAGTGATCATGATCATCCAAGTTGTTTCTAATCAAAACAGTTTCGGCTATGGAACAACAAAACTAAGTCAAGAGAACTCCTTGGAAGGATAGAACAGTTTATTTAAGGTGCCCATCAAATTAAAGCATGTCTTCAGAATCTTGGCTTTTAACCATTGTGTAGATATATTTATGTCAAATCCTCGAATTACTCAATAGAAGAATGACTTCAGAAGTCTTAATGGAGGAATGACTTATCAGAAGCAGAGTAAGGCAACATGCTCAAGTTCTAATGGTCCATTTAAAAGTGCCTAATGAAATAAACAAACTAAAACATGCAAAGATGGCAACAAAGTGCAAAGTATAAAGGAAAAAAAAAACAAGGGAATCACTATAGATTTTCTAGGGGAATCTCCATATGATGCATGCTGAGCAATCACTAACAAAATTAACAGGTCATAAACTACTGACAAAGCTACTCAAAACTTAAATAAGAATTTGTACATCTTAGGTAACTGTTAGCATCTTGCGGGAAAAAACATGTTTCGACAAATCAGATAAGGCTATACCACTGGCATAGCATGGTGAGTGCCTGTTTGGACAACCAGTTGCCAAGTCTGTGGGGAACTCCCACAACGTGGTTGTTAAATGTCTACAAAATTGTAGCAGAAGTTGGAGGACCGGCAAGTCCTACAGATCCCACAAATGCAAGATGCTTAGGGTACCAAAAACAACCTCAGTGGGTGACTTTTTGTACCATTTGGAATCAGGGAATCCATGACAACCTGATTGGCCAACACTCCTTTCCCACCACCTCCTCATGTCAGCTGACTCCCTCTACTGTGAGAGTAATCATTAAGTCTTCAACTATATTAACTGGTCATCCAGACAGGTTAAATATAAAAGATCTCATATTTCAATTTCTAAAGATTCATCTCAGCAGCATTGTTTTCTAACCTAGCATTAGCTCTGCGAATGTTGTGATATGTGACGAGTGGAGAAATAACAGTAAACTAAGATATGCAAGATCAGTACAAGCAAATTGTAAAGTTATACATACCAGCAATAGAATGTGTTTTTTTGAGACCTGGATCCAGATTCAATTGTGAGGAATCATTGGCTTCTAATATCCCTAAAACCTCAGGAACTGTCTGTATGCTGCTAGTGTGATTATTTTCACCATTGATGGCACCATCAGCACCACTACAGTAAAAAAAAGATAAAGAAAATTTGGAAGTGTTAAAGCATAAACATGGACAACATTATGTTGAGCTTACAGATGAACAAAAAGAATGATGAACTGCTATCCCCAACTCAAGAAGGTTCACAGAATCTGAAGTTATGATATTAATAGACTATCATGTTGCCTACAAAGTCTCTACTAATATAATGCAGCCTCCACAAGTCCCATCTCTTGAGTCAATCTGATAAATCAGACCTACATCCAAAAATCTTGATTGCTAAGATCACAGCCATCCTCAAATGTTCCTTTTTTAGCACATTACGTGCCATTGCATGAGCCAATATTTTGTCTACTTAGCATAAAATTAAAATTAGCAATCAGGCTGCTCAAGTCCAATGTCTTTCTAAAAGTTTTTCACAGCACAAATCTTTAAGAACTCCAGTGGTCAACTGGAATACACTGATATCTTAATGTAAACTAGGGGAAAGAAGAGAGAGAAATTCATAGTAATATAGATAAAAACAAGACATAGAAACCATAGGTGATTATCATTTGCAACAAAATTTAAAACCATTGTCCTTTTGATCTTCAAATAGTAGGCTGCAAGATGAAACTGATCTTCCTGAGTTGGTTTCTACAACATTCCAAAAGCAGCATAAAACAAGAGAGATCTCTAAAAAAATTATTCCTGGAAAAAGGGTTGAACAATAAATAATCACTTCAAAATCATGTTTGCTTTTATAGACATTTTCCTTTCATCATGAGACATTGGGAAATGTACTCATGCATACATAGGTTACAAGAGAAAACCCTAAAAGAACTTTACTAGATGTTCTGGACTTCCCATTTATACATCCAATCTTAGCATTCTTATAACTACAATACTAATTTCATGTTCATGTAGTCTATAATCCCAAACATTATAGCACTAACAAGATTGTTGGCCTTACACCTATAATTAATAATCAAAAAATTGACTTAAACTCTCACCTCGAAGCATTCCAAAAGCTCATAACTTCATTGACTATTATTTAATTTTATAGAAAATAGTAATCTAAATAACAATATAATCAATGTGGAAAGAGATGATACTTTAGTGCAAGGTTTGCCATCTCGGTACCAGACCTCATACTAGTAGACATGGGCACTAGATTGTGCCTAGCCGGCCCGGCCCAGACCCATTGGGCCACAGTCCAAACGGGCTGTGCTTGGCACGGCTCGTTTACCTTGGACCGTGACCTAGCACAGCCTTAGGCTTGCACCTGTGGCCCGTCAGGCCTGATGGACGGCACGCAGGCCTAATGGGTGGCCATTTTATATTTTTTTCTTTTTTTAAAAAAAAATCGGCTTAAACGGGTCGTGCGCGGGCCTGACAAGCGGCACGCAGGCCCGATGGGTGGCCCTTTTATATTTTTTTCTTTTTTAAAAAAAAATCGACTGAAACGGGCTGTGCCAGGTACGGTCCATTTAAGCCTGTTATCGACCGTGCCTGGCACGGCCCGTTTAGCGTCGTTACGAGCCGTGCAGGCACGGCCCATTTATCGTCGTTACGAGCCAAGCCCGGCCCGTAACAGCTAAATCCCCCTTTTTTATTTTTTTGGGTTATAACAGCTATTTTTGAAAAAATGATCATTTTAACCCTCCCAATAGCCATAAAAAGGTTAATTTGAGGGGTATTTTGAAAAAATAAAAATATTGAATTTCTATAAATACCCCCTCCTCTTTTATTTTCACCACACAAATCAACTCTCCTCTTCTTCTCTACTACTACTCTTCTAGCAATATTTAGCAAGTGTTCAATTAGCAATTAGCAAGTATTCAAGTACTATATGAAAGGATGATTAGTCCATCTATTGGAGCTTTGGAGGTCTTTATTGAGATCCAGAGAAGTGAGGAGCACAAGAGGAAGTTCACAAGTCTCCGCTTACGGCCTACCTCTACTCAGTTTCTTTATTTGATAAATTTTTTTCATTTGCATAACTTATATTTAGATATGACTTCTTATGATGAGAGTCATTTTGGCATTCTCCCGATTTCAGAGGGAGGAACCTCGATTTCAGAGAGAGAAGAAACTACTATTCCTCCTCCCTCTGAAACCAATACTGAAGGGCCAGGACTAGGACCGTATGGAATGACTTTGAAAGAGTGATGGTAAATGAAGTTTTAAAAGCAAAATGTAAAAAATGTGCTAAGTTGTATAGTTGTGCTAGTAGTGGGGAAACTGACCATTTGAAGAGACATCAAGAGAGCCATATTATGAGTGATGTTCATCTTCAAAGCACCCTTAATATACAAGAGAGTAGTCTTGTAGGTAGTTTTGCATATAATCATAAAATTCAAAGGAAAGTATTGGTCAAATGGATAGTTAAAGATAAATTATCTTTTAGTTTATGTGATTCTTTTAATTTTGAAGAGTATGTTCAGTTAACCCTACAATCCGCTTACAGAAGAACTAGTAGACGTACATTTAGAAGAGTAGCTATAACTAATTTTTTAGTAATGAAATAAAATTTGATCCAATATCTCTCTGTCCTAAATTCAAAAGTATCATTAACTTCTGATATTTAGACAGCATATGTTGGTAGTTATTACTTTATTGCTATTACTGCTCATTATATTGATAATGATGGGTTATTAAATAAACATATTCTTGCTTTTCGTGCTTTTAATTTTTCACATTCTGGATAATAAATTTCTAATGCTATTTATCAAACTGCATATACATATGGTATTAATGATAAAATTATGTATATTACTTTTGATAATATATCTAATAATAATTCTGCTGTTAGATTATTGAAAGACTCTTTGCATCCCATTCAAAATGAGAATATATTGTATATTAGATGTGCATGTCATATTTTAAATCTCTTGTTCAATCTGACATGGGTATGGTTCAAGATGTTATTATAAAAATTAAAAATACAGTTTCTTTTATTCAAGCTTCAAGAGCAAAACTTCAAGAATTTAAGCAAATGTGTATAGATCATAATAAATATTTAAAAAAATTTAAACTTGATGTAGTTACTCGTTGAAACTCGACATATACAATGATACATGATGCATATCCATATAAATATTTATTAAGTGCATATATTAATGATCATGGATTAGATTTTACATTGACTGAAACTGATTGGAACAAAGGTAAAATTTTGAAAAAAATTTTAGTTAGTTTTTATAATGCCACTGAAATTCTTTCTGATATTTATTATCCAATCTTTTGTTCATTTTTACAACAAGCATATCTTATTAGCCACAAATTTGCGCAACATAGATATGATGATATTTTAAAGCCTATTATTTATGAAATAGAATTTAAATGAAATGAGTATTGAGATAGGATATGTCCTACGCATAACTTAACTGTCGTATTTGATCCACGTGTTAAATTAAGTGGTGTTTTGATTTTACTTATGCATATTGTGAAAATATGAATCTAGATCCTGAACCTGCTAAAGCTGAAGTAAATCAATTTCTTCATGATATTTATGCTTTATATGATGATAAGACTCGTGGATCTAGTGCTTTTCATTTACAAACCTCTGCCTCTTCTTCTAGTACTTCTCATTCATCATATGTTTTCTCATTCATTGCACATAGGAGACATACACATGCTTCTTCAAGTTCATCTTCATCTTCATCTTTAAGTAGTGAACTTAAATTTTATTTACAAAATGATCTTCAATCTATATATGAAGAAAATCAAATAAAAAATCTTGATGTGTTAGCATGGTGAAAAGTATCAAAAATCAATATCCTGTAATGTTCGTCATTGCACGTGATATCTTGGTTATGCCGATATCCACGGTAGCATCGAAATCTACTTTTAGTACAGGTTGACGAGTTCTGGACGAAAAGAGCAGGATGACCAACGAAATAATTGAGATGCTGCTCTGTTTCAAAGATTAGTTGGATGCCGAGGTGAAACTTCAAGATAAAGATGGGAATACAAATTCCAATGACGACGACAACACAAACACTACCGACGATGCATGACGACCAATAAGATTTTTAATTATTAATTTCTCATATTTGTAGTTTTTTAATTTTATCTTTTAATTATTGAGGCAAGTCACCTCAATTTTTTCTTTCTTCCTCATTGTATTTGAAGGTTAGGCTTAGTCCCCTCTCTTTCTTGTACCATTTTGATTGATATTAATAAACCGATAGGGATCCACACCAAACCCCCCACCATTACAAGGTGATTTTTTATTTTTACAAAAAAATCTCACATCTATTTTTACAAAAAAAATTCCAAAAAAAAAAACCCATGCGGGCCGTGCCGGACTTGAGCCGCAGGCCGCAAACCCCCAACCCAACCCAGCCCGAACCCTTCTAATGGGCCGTGCCTGGCATGGCCCATTACTAAAGCTAACGGGCCATGCCTGGCATGGCTTGTTTCGTGCCGGGCCGAGCTGTGTAATGGACGGCCCGACCCATTGTCCATGTCTACATACTAGTACCATCCTATTACAGTATTTGGTACGCGGTTCGATACGATATGAGACAGTATACCGAGTGTCAATACGGTGCAAGATACTGTCTCAGTTCAATACCGATATAGTATGATAAGCTTGGTATGGGGCAGTATGGTAAACCATACTTTAGTGTGTAGTGGTACAAAGAACTGCAAATCATGTTCACCTGTTCAAGGGAAATGATAATCTTGAGTTTATGAGAATGACCAGTTCAAGTAATTTACATCTCTAGTGTATAGCAAATGATAAGCTTGGTATGAGGCGGTATGGCAAACCATGCCTTAGTGTATAGTGGTACAAAGAACTGCAAATCATGTTCACCTATTCAAGTGAAATGATAATGACCGATTCAAGTAATTTACATCTCTTGTGAATTGGCTCTAAAGAGCTTTTGAGAGAAAACAAGCTTGGAAGCTGATGGTACAAGGTAATAGTGATACTAAAATAAGAGTAGCAAAGGGTTAGTGATCAAGTACTGCCATTCATACAAAATCTTCTAATCACATCCATCATAATTAGTAGGTTCAAGATCAACACCACCACCATCACTCAAATATCATGGCTCATGAAATGACCAGCACCAATATCAACCAACACGTGTAGATTAATTCATCGACACAAAACAACTGACAATTCCTTCAAGAAGATTTACAATATTTTTTTTATGTCACATAACCATTTATGAGGCTAAGCCATAGAACCATTTTTCATATCCGAAGTCAGGAGATGTGTTAGCATCCATATAAAAAATATTAAAAGAAAACAGATTAAATTCATAACAGCTTGTACCTATATCAAAATTTTTATCAAAAAAAGAAAAGCAAGCAATTCCTCATCCATTTGACAATCCTCGTGAAGCTCTAAAGCACATTCAAGGATCATTCCCGAAATGTTATCATTGCATATGTGCTAGAAATGTCGAAAAACATGATAAAAAATGATAAAAGCCATCACAGCATAAATACAGACAGCAATGAATATTCAACCTATTAGAGGTCATATTCCTCAATAAAGCGATTCCAAAACTAAAGCTAGGCACTTCAATAAGTAGATCCCAGAAGAGTATCCATGCATTTTTTTTTTGGGGGGCTAACTTTGGACCTATACTATTTTGAATTGTTTAAGAAGTTTAGGGCCGAAAAGGTATGTTAAGTCTTAACATCATAAGGGGGAAAAAACAGAGAACCCTCTCTATCATGTAGAGGCTATAAGTAGCACCTAAATCAATCAAGACACCATTGGAAAATTTGATTAAGATGAAATAACTAACCTTGGCACTGCAATCTTGATGCATTGTGATGTCAAGTCATTTGCTTCAGATAAGAGATTACCTGAATTGAAAGATCAATCTACACTAATAAATAAAAAGTGGCTGATGCTTGGTGACATCGAACCTAATATTTGGAAAAGCTAAAAAGTCAATAGAAGTTCACTGACAGAACAAAAAATTACCACCAAGCTCCACTGACTTGGAAGCTAAAATAAGAGACTCATGGGGAACATCAATGCTGCCATCTTGAAGTTGCAAACGCTCTGTCCCATCCTCCTGATATAAAAGATGAACCATTCCAATATTATTATTGGATATGTGAGAGAGAGAGAGAGAGAGGGAGAGAGAGGGAGAGATTGGCCTTATTGAAAAAGATTTTTTTTACAAAAAAAAGGAAACAGAAGAAAAGTTTTCTCTTTACATGCACGCATGCATGTGCGCGCGTGCACACAAAAAAAAAAGGGGAAAACACACACAGTCTAGTAGAATCAATGCTGTAAACTAAACTTACCTTATTATTTTCTAATACCAGGACATTATGACTGGAAGACTTAAGCTCACTCTCTATTATAGAACGAACAGGATGTGATGAATTAGTATGTGGCAATGAACTTTTATTGGTTGGTTGCACGGCATTAAGAGCTTCTTCAGGCTCTGAAACTATGTCGATCGAAGTCACATTGCCTGTTTCTGTCAGAGTATTTTCTTCACCATCCTTTTGATCAGAGAATCCAAGGGCTCCATTTGAACAAAGATTTTCAGTATTCAACTCTTCGGGCAGTTTTGGTGATGCACTGGGAACATCTGTAGGTCCTAAAGAATTTGAATGATGATCAACTCCCAAAACTTTTTGATCTCTCATATCAGCACCTAATGAGATCTTAGAGGTGTCATTTTCAAACAATCTTGCAGATGAATCTATTTGTTTAAACTTAGGAATCTCCAATGTTTCATCTCTTGACTTCAGACGAACTCTGCGAGTTTCCTCAAGGGTGTCCCACAATCCAATAGAAAGAGAGTTCCTTTTCAAAACCTGCAAACATGTTTGAGGCAGATCAAAGCACAACAAATCAGCATCACACGGGCATATGCAACAATCAAAACTTAAAAACACTATTTATTGGAAGAGGCATTTTAGAAGGTTCACCATCCCGGTACCAAACCATGTACTAGTAATATCTTTGTATAGTGTTGGTGCACCAGGTACAAGAGTTAGTTCGATGTACCGACACTCTGTATGTCTCCTGTACCACATACCGGTTTGGTAATGGTAACGTATGGTATGCTCGGGGCGTGTTGGTACTGATCAGTATGGCGTACCATGTTCTAGTCTGATATATGGGCTAGAAAAGACATCATATATTAATTCACATACCAGGAGAAGTGTTTCTCGTTGTTGATCTAACCAACACAGATTTTAGTATTAACGGTCATAGAAAAGATGAGATTATTTTACCTATTAGATAGATTGCATATAGCTCAAGTTGGACTTATGTTAACAATACACAAGCTGAACATGATTCTGAGCTTGAACAATAGACAAGCTGAAAACAAGCTAGACTCAATTCACATGTATTTGGCTCAAACTAGCCCAAGAAGCATAGATACGATACGGGACACGGGTATGGTACGACACGGATACGGAGATACGACAAATTCTTAAAAATATAGGATACGATACCGCTAGGATACGCTATATTAAAAAATATAATATTAATATAGAAACATGAATACTCAAGATAAATTTAACATACAAACACAAATCATAACTCAAGAGCACCTATGTTTGAAAAGTAAGCATTATTAATGCATAGTCGTTACAAGCAAAAATCCTAAAAGATTAACATAAAAACACCAATGTTTCAGTACCCAGCTGTATTCGACGCCGGAAAAACCAGAAAAGAGAGGAAAAACAGCTGCACACACGGTGGGTACATATCGCATCGTATCCCCGGCATTTCCGTATCAGAAACGTATCCGACACAGGTACGGTAGCTATTTTGCCGTATCCATGCTTCCTAGAAACTAGCTTAAGGACACATCAAAACACGAATATAAATATGTAGATATTATGCAAATATAATACTTATATATTCTATCAAAAATCTAGTAATTACAACAGCCTTTCAATCTCAGTATATTGGCTGATTTAGATATTTGTAATTCAGCTCAGCTGTCACAGTGAGATCCAATGGCTGAAAATGGACCTAGCTTCCAACTTATAGGGGAAGGTAGCAGGTCTTTTTTCTTCTACCAAAATCTAGATCACTGCAAAAACTCTATGCCTCTTTTCTCCTGATCTCCCTTCACTTTCTCCAGCACCCACCCTATCCTCTCACATCTTCTCTCACTTAATTTATCCTCTCCACTCTCCTGTGCCCAAATCCTATCCCCACCTAATCCATATCCCCCACTTTCTTCAACTCCCTGCCTTCCTCCCTTCCCCCAGCCTTACCCCTCCCCACCTCTCTCTCTCTCTCTCTCTCAGTGAAAGTGTATCCCCTCTCCTCACCTCTCTCTTGCTTTTGTTCATCTCCCTCAATAGCTGCACCCACCACCACTGGCAGTCTTCTGCAATTTACAGCAACATTACTGACTGCACCTCCTACTCTTCATCTACACCAGCAGCAATGCCATTACCAACTTCTTCACCATCCACTCCCCCTCCCCCTTTGGTGGTGGCATCTTGGTACGTCTCTCCACACTCGTGATTGCTTCTTTCCAAAAAGGAATTAAAGTGGTGGCTAAAATGATCCTAACAAGATCTTCAGCTTGGGATAGCTTGCTTTCTTACAAGTCAAGCTCAAGCTGGGCATCTCCAGATTGTAATGAGACTGGCCAAGTTCGTGCTGCTGTTGCAAATCACTGAGCTGAGCTTGAGCTGGGCCAGGACACTCAAGATCAGCTGTTTACAACCATAATTGTCATTGATCACCTGAGGCTTAAGTATATCATCAACTTAGTTCAAACAAGAATTTTAGGTTCTCCAATGTGAACACACTTCATCACTTTCCAGACCTTAATCAAGTCTAGAATATGATCTAAAACTCACTATTTGCACTAGAATTTCAGGTTTTATCCAAACTCATTCCAATAAACCTTATTCTCCTTAATATAAATAAATTAGTCATTTCACCCCATTTGTACCAACAAACTTAATTGCTATATACAATGCACTGAATGGTGTTACGTCTATTATCAATTGTTCAGTAAGAAAAAAATGCTGTCACCTTTAATATTTTTTCATAAATCACCTAAAAGTACCTTGGATGAGGACAAGAAATGATTTAAAGTCGCATCTGTGCTTTCATCCTTGTAAAGATGCATCCAACTGGGTGGTGGGGTCTTAAATCCAATACTGCTTAAGGATGGTGATTTCCATGGAGGCAAGGAGCGCATGTATGTTTTAGCTAAATCTAGAGGTGAACCTGATTCATTTTCAATCCCCTGCAGAAAATATTATAAGTGAGATAAATTCAAAGCCCAAGAAAATCAACATGGATAATATACAATTTTCTTTTTAAAAAAAAACCTTCATCCAAGCATAAATACCAAATAATCACAACTGAAATAATATAAAACCCTGAAATGGGCATTTCTGTGCTGAAATACGTGAACCTTTATGCATATCACATGCCTTTTACCTATCTATAAGGACTGTAGTTGCAGCTGACGGAAGAAAACCTTAACAAAAGTCCAAAATCAAGCAGACCAGAAAATGGGAAAAGAACTTATATATTAAATAGCAGTAAAAACACTCAGATATAAAAAATTACAAGCAAGACAAAAAAAAAAATCCGAAGTTATTCAGAAATTTATTTTCCATTGATGTTAAGAGACCCCATGAATAGTTCAGACCAAGGTTTGAAATACTGATACGGGACCTCATAGTAGTTTGCAGGAATCTTACATTTATCAGTATCGACACACTGTACAGGACTGTGTCCCATATTGATACACTGTGAATCAATGTTGGAAACTTGCCGGAATGGGTACAGTGCCATTCGTACAGCTCCAGCAGTATTTGAAACCCTGGTTCAAACTAAGGGCAATATTATGTAGATAGGTCAAAAAGGAAAAAAAAAAAAAAAAACATATTGTGAGGAAACATTCATCCCTATTAGCAAAGAAAGAGAATGATTATGTTGTATTGGAAATAAGAAAAAGATGTCTCCTAGCTGCCAAATAGCCCCACTAGCATATAAATTAAACCAGTTTTCTGCCAAGATGGGAACTACATATTCTAGGGGCAAAATGTGCCCAACTTCTTTCCATTTTGAGTTCCATAAGGAATGGAGATTGAAAAAATAAATCAATATGTAAACATTTGAGGAGAAAATGCATTGGTCTCGGAGAAAAAAATTATGGGGGCAAGAAGCATAATCTTGAGACAAATTTGAGATGACCAATTATTCATCCCAGCAAAGAAAATACTTTGCTCCTAATATCATGGACAATTATACTAACAGGATCATTTTGGCACTCCAAGGATAGAAGGAAAACATTAAAAATAGAATAATGTCCCATGCCTTAACATGGGTCGACCTTTATCTAGAGTTCTAGACCACTAGGATATCATGCAACTGAATGTTATTAGATGGCAGAAGATCTAGCTGCAGCTTTGCCCACCATCCTCAATTGGCATCCATCGAGCTTGCATTTTCTTCTTCATTTTGTTTTCTTTTTAGCACAGATCAGGAATCCACATCATTATAACAAGTAACAACCCAAAATTAATAAATAATTTGTCCCTTTGATGAGTGTGGTGAGATTTATCCAAATTATACTATCTTCAGTTTTCAGAATAGGATTTTGACCTGTTATCTATCCAAATCATAGCTGGACCCAAACTTTTTCGCCCTAGCCTACAAAGCAATGTGCTTCCCTCAGAAAGCTTTGGCCAACTCCATAAGGAGATATTCTCTTAATTATTGGGGAGATTGAAAGCTAACATATACTAATGACATTAGCATTATATTTTTCCAGCAAGACATGCTAACACTGCATCACATGGACTAAGAAAACATTCAAAAAAGAGAAAGGCGTCAATGAGAGTAATCAAGTTGGTCACTGATTCACTAAGAAAGTAAGATCGCGTGATGGGAGCATGGGAGCATAGGCACATACAATATGCATTGCAAAGATGAGGCTTTTAAGCAGGATATCTATCAGGACAAGCACAGCAAATGCTTAAAGAAGCTTAGAACTTAGAAGTTATCAATGATAAAGAATAAGTGATCAAGAACAAACTGAAATAGTACAATCACATGCAAGACATGTTGAAGAACTTCTGAAGCTAACATTTAATGGGAAGATCTAAAAGAACCTGGATGGAATTGTGAGTTTCTCAAATTAAATAATGTTTACAAGATAGGAGGAAAAGCATGCAGGATTTATTTAAGGTATTACACAAAGTTGCACCCACGCATCTTGACTATGGCTTGGTATGAAGATAATATTGTAGATAATAACAATATATGATAAAGCACGCATCATAGGGAAGACAAATAACTTCATAAAAAGATATCCAAATACCAGGTAAAGTCACAGGAAGAACAGGAATCCCCCTCCCTTTTCCAAGAAAGGACAAAAAAATTCAACATGGGGTCTCTCCTCATCCTTAAAGAGAGATCATGTAAATAGGAAATACACGGATCCATAGCCAGAGATTCACTACATAGACAGGCATGCACATGCCCCCCCCCTCCCCCACCCCCTGCCCGGAGGGAGAGAAGGGGCGGGGGGGGGGGGGAGTGGTGGTGTCCAGAAATGGCCATCCCACCTCTCCAATCTATGGGAGAGTCAGCCATTACAAATGAAGAACTAACCATTCAAGTTCATATCAGTGAAGCATCAAGTCAATCACTTTCACAACATATTAAAATAAAGAGAAAAATTAATTCTTCCACCGAGGATCTTCAAACACAAAAAAGCAAATAAACTGAGGAAAAAAAAATAGAAAGCAATACTGACATATTGAAGCCTATCGGTATTTAAAGTGCAAGGTCCACAATCAAAAGTATGTTTTGAGCTTGATGCCAGCCTTTTCTCTTCTAACCATTTCTTGGCCTCCATAACAGCTGTGTCACGAAGATCAGGTGTACATGCTTGGATGGCAGAATACCCAGGAGAAAACGCATTCAGCTTACTAGCAGAATATTGTATTGATTCCAGTAGATTCTGATTCAAGGATTGCCAAGCTCCCAAAAATGCAGTAGCACTGCTAGTAGCCCTGTCTGAAGTTCCCTTATGTGTTCCACCCTCAACAACTCCTGTAAATGGAGCCTCTATAACTCGTGATTGTATTATTTTGGTCAGTCTATTGCATTCATCCCTGGGAAGTGCATATGAGATTCCAGTCAGAAATTTGTAACTTCAAATACAATAAATAACATTGAGCATATTTATGCTTCCAGTAATTTCATGCATCTTCTGCATATTACAATCAGACAGAAAATGATTAATCTAATTAATTTTCAATTTGCTGTATTCTTTTCTTCCTCCAAGTCACCGAGTATTGGCTCCAGATGAATCATATCAAGAAGATATGCAATGACAAATTTATCTTTTCACCATCTTCTGCACCTAATAGGTCCAAATCATTGTATATAAGCAAGAATTACCCAATACTAAAAAGGAAAAAAAAAAAGAGATTGATGCACAAAAGAATAATGCTTGCTAATATGTTACATAAGGGGCGAAAAGAGGAACTTGAGGGGCATGCCCAGTATTTTGTGTTCCCACTTGGTCAAGACATAACACTTTTATGGAGCAGCCAGCATAGTGAAGGAACTAGCACGAATCTAGAACAGATAAATTAGAGGGGGAAGATCACATTCTAAACTACCTTGTGAAGGTTTCCTGCATAAGCAACTGCTCGATAACAAGTTTAGATTCACTTCTTGAGACAACTGCTTGTGACCCCTCCATGCAATCCCTGGCTGAATTTGGTCTATTTCCTCCCTAATCATAAAAAAAATAGCCTAATTAGTGCGTAAAGAATCTCGCATATTCTTCTGATTAATGAAGACAAAAACTACGAGTATACCCAGGAGGCCAGCACTACTAAAAAGAGCTTAATTAGTGCGCAAAGAATCTCGCATATTCTTCTGATTAATCAAGACAAAAACTACCAGTATACCCAGCAGGCCAGCATTACTTGCTAACTTCACTTGTCAAAAGGTCAAAGCAATGATATTTATTAATCACTAACTAAAAGTAACATACAATGGTCTTCACACCATAAGGTCCTGTTATAGGCAATTTGAACACACATAACAAAATCATATGGATCAATAAATAAATAAATGGACACAATAAAACAAAAGTGACACCAATGAAAAACAAAATCGTGAAGTTACCTGATTTAATCGATGAAGATGTTTGGAAGAGGCATCAACATCTTCCTTGTCATCTGCACAAACAAATAAGATCAGTCATTACATGCTAAATAACAACTGAATTTAGCAAAATAACTTCATCTTGCATAAAGAAGCTCCATGTTTGCCATATGAGATGAAAAAATTGTTAGGTCTGTCAAATTGTTCAGGGCATCAAAGTTCAGGTCTGTTGCAAAATGTGAAGGAAATATGGAGAAATGGATGTTATTCCATTATATCCACTTAAGTATTCCCAAAATGGCAAAACTAACAAACACTAGAAAGCACAGCCTCATCACCTTTGAGTCAGTAAAACTATAAAATCTGAGAAAAAGACAAGAAAGCCTGTGTCACACCCCCTCTGCAGTTCAGCTACATAAAATTGGATCGGCAGTCTCTCTCATATGCAAGTAAGACCTGAGGCTCTGAATTGCATTTTTTAGCTGCAGTCTCTCATGGAACGCTACATGGCGCAGAAAAATGTCGCCCTCTTGAAGCCCAACGTGACGATCAATGGCCGGCAGTACAACAGTCAATCTGTCTGTCTGGTTTCTAATCAAGATCTCTTCCTCAAGGAGATAAAAATGATGCAATGAAGGACATTACAACTGTATGACATGAAAATTCTGATTCCCAATGACATAATTGAAGAACTGAACACCACATCCAGATATGATACATGAACATCTGACAGTTCTGGTGTAAAATCATGATCGCTACATCACGGGAGTTCGATATTGAAATCGATTTTTCATTTAAGACAACTCAAAATTTATTACAGAGATTAATGGACGACATCCTGAATATCCAATTCTGTCGGATCATAAACACAGATTTTGTAGCCTCATTTGACTGGTTGAATGGCTAGATTACTGCTAGTGTATGGTGGTCAATGAAATAAACCAAACATAAGGAAGAAAAATTCAAGACTGAATGGTGGAGATTCAATTTCAATTAGCAAGACTATTCTCTAGATGTAAATTCAATAAAGAGTGCTTTCATGGTAGGTTTTGAACAAAGATCACAAAAGGTAGCTGCAATTGAGAAGGTCATCAGGAAATTATATAACACATTTTTTTGGTTTTATCTTTGGTATTATTTTTCTGTTGATTTAGATAATAGGAGGGTTCCTCTAGTCTATATGATGGGGATTTTGATCAAAATTCAGAATAAATGAAGCAAATTTAAAGATTATAGCATAAAAGCATGCTGTTATAGGACTAGAAGGAACTCCGGGTTATTATTTTATTCATGTAGTTGTTTTTGGATTTTTTTATGTTGGTTTTAACTGGCTAGGAATGAGGAGGAGGACTAAAAATAGGTTATGTTTTAGTCATTATGGCCAATGTTATCATCTTTTTCCAATAGAATTTCAATTCTTAAGGATTGCATACAGTAAGGAATGCAAACTTGATCTGTAGTTTAGTAAAATGTATGAAATAGAAGCATGAAGCTGCACTTGACGGGGTTTTGAGTTCTGAAAGGCACTCTCTCTTTCACATGTGTTGTTGCTGAGGTTAGCAATAAAAAGTAGACCTCATGTATCAAAGGTAGTTTGGGGTTTTACAGTTGAATTCAATTAGTCCTAAGTATTGAGGGGGGGGGGGGGGGGGGGGGGGGGGGGCGTGGGGGAAAAGAAAGGGGGTGGGGGTGGGGGTGTGGTGCAGCATGTGAATCTAAGTAACATTTTTTGCAGAGAATATGAATTGGAAGCATGCAGATGAACTAAGTATGCTTTAGAAATAACCCCATGCCTGCCCACCCACATGGTTCAGTTTTATAAGACCCTTTTTTTTGGGGGGAAAAAGAGGGGGAAGGGTTTTGTGGGGGGGTGGCGACATGAAAGAGATAAAAACCAGTCCACCTAACTGAACCACCTACTAATCCTAATCCGAACTTTAAAGCTACCCCCAATCAAGCTACATGCATATTTTTTTCATCCATAGTTCCGAATATATAACTACATAACAAGAAACCAAGTAACCTAAAATATTTTCATCTTTTCACCATTATCCATTTCCAAAACCCTAATTGTTTTAAGAGGCTCTTATCCAGATCAAAGTGCTGCATAAGGCAAGTGGACTTGAGCACGATAATCTGATACCAAACAGAATAACTTCCTGTATATGTAACTTTCAATAGACCAAAATCCTTCAAATTATTCAAAAAATCAAAGCCATGCCTTTCTGCAGCAAAGTTTCCATTATAACGAAACTAGTTAACAGAATATTCAAGAAAATCGTCATCTCTGCAACAGACATCTGATTCCAGTAACCTTCTCATCCTCTCAGATCTTAATGAAGAAAAAATTCCAGGAAAACAGAAACAGCTAAAAATAGAAATATATATCTAAACAAATTGGGAACTAAGCAATCAAACATGATAAAGAAAAGAAGTAACTCACCAGAGCTCAAACTAATCTCTCCATCAGAAGAATAACCAGAAGACGAAGAACACGAGCTATCTTCAGAGCGAAACACAGTAGAGATTAGCTTCCCGGCGCCCGAGATGAGACCCTGGATCCACCTAGGGCTTTGGGATGAGGCAAGGGAAGCAGAAGCGGGAGACGGCAGTTGCTTCTTCGGGCGAGCATAAGGGGAGGCGGGCGGCGCTGCCGGCCGCCCGCGAAGTATCTTCCCTCCCGCTCCGCCCTCTCTCTGGCAGCGGGCCCTAAAGATGGAGGCCATGGCAGAGTTTCACAATGCACCGGGGGCTTTGCTCACAAGGAGATGCGGTTTATCAGCACCGTTCGCCGGCACGTGAGTTCCACGCGATGGAAAGAAAATCAGAAGCTCATGAGCCCCCTCATTAGGAAGTGGGACCCACGGAACACCTATACACCATCGTGTGGGCCCCACGTGTCCGCCAATTTGACATCCTCCGACGCCCCGAGAGTGGCGTGGGGGGGAGTACTTGCCCCTTACACCAAGGATCCTAGTGGGTCGCCCCTCATCTGGAGCGAGGGAAAACAAAAGATTGCATTTTCCCGTTGGCTTGTAGGAAGAATTTCTCCCGCTGGCTCCCATGCGGGAGCCACGGGCCAACGAGACAATAGCAACCACGCAGACCACGATTTCCGAAATGCTGAGAATCGGCCAGAGATTCCTTCCCACCGACAGCACCGCGACCAAATATACCAAGCTTTAACAACACGTCGAACAGTAGATGATTATTAGGTACAGCTCCTAGCGAAGGCTCCGCCATGAACATGGTTCAAGTTTCCCTGCGGTGATACATTCATTATAGACGATATATGATACAAAGTTCACAATTTAAGACTGCCTTGACCGTAGCATGATTTATTACACTGGTGGTTAAATCACCAAGCAGCTACCACCCAAAGGTCGTCATCAGAGTCATGTACAAATGCTTGAGACACCAGCTTCAACAATACCAAGGCCCTTCCTAATGGATATAAACTTTTAAGTATAGCGTTAGCATTAGCTATGCAACTTCAGCTAAATTATTCCTTATGACTGCACTATCTTACTAGATTGATTAATAAAGGAAGATGTCAATGCATCTATGTCAGGATCATTCTTGTGCTTGCTCCAAGCCGTTTCAAACTGCAACTCTTGGCATCTGCATGACAAACAAAGATGAATTAGGTGAAAGAAGATGGTTGGAAGACCGGGGGTTGGGGGGATGAAAGAAGAAAAATAAAACAATTAATAAATACAGCATTTTTTCTTACTTCTGAATCAACATCAATAACTGTAAAATGTGAAGGCGGATAACTTCACGGCTCTTTCTTACTGCAGATTCTTTGTACAAAAGAACAAGCTCATCTACCAATCTAAGCAGAAGAGCAACACGTCAGCAGTAGCTTCTATTCAACAGAATCCATGGCTGAATAATTAATTAGCAGACTCTCTAATGTATAAATGAGGTTAAAATACAAAATATTTCACCCAAGGTTCAATAAAGGGTTCAAGATTTACATCTTGTTTCCTAATAGGACAGCTTGGCTGTCACAAAGAAACCAATACAGACAGAGACAACTACCACCAAAGTAAATTCATTCAAATATAATTACATAGGATACACTTCTTCTATAATAGATAATATTAGACACATTTGTATGTGCTTCTAAACTTATAATAAACCTAATGAGAAGAATAAATTTTGGGAGGACAAAGAGAACAATTATATAGATGGACGCCGGCTAAGTTTTCAAGCAATCTCAATTTTCAGATGAATAAAGTTGTACAAGACAAGACCATATCAACATGAACAGTTAAGCATACCTTTCAATATATGGTGACTTCCTGATCCATGTTAATTGAATAATTGTATGCAGCCGTTCAAGAACCTGCAAAATGATTGGATTGGTTCAAAATATTCAACCATCCCAAATCAACCACTATACTACATATTGTTTACAAACACAAACAAGTTCTGATCAATTTATATCCTTGTGTGCTGCATAAATTGGAAAATAGAGGAGCAAGAACCTGTCTAGCACTGCACCATTTCTTAGTAACTAACAGTACATAACAAAAGGCAAATGATAACAAGAACTTATAACCCCAAACAACCGGACAAGACATGTCAGTTATGGTATGATCATACTCCAGATCCAGCTGCCTATTGGTCGATGGTTTTCTGTTTGCCCCAAAATGCTCACATGCAAACCCTATGCCACTTGTATAGATATAAGAAAGTTGTGCACGGTCCACTTATATACTTATCTGAGAGCATTCATGTGAGTTTATGAACATAAATGCATGAATACATTGTGGTGTAACAAAGTATATACTGTGTCATTTTTATTAGACAGACCAATTTATTGATACAATATATGCCAGACAGCAGATTACTACTTTGTTGTCATATATACTCCACAAATATTAAGTTTCTAATATGTTTTATCGGTAAATAAATTAAGCATATGTCAATTATGTATTTATGCATCCACCACTCACAAAAACCATCATATACATGCACCCACAAACAAATAGAAATATACATACACTTTGAGAGAAAGATTGGACACCGTCCGGTCCTACATAAATGCATACACACATACTACATTCATACATATATTTGAAGAAGCCAATGATTAGTATTTTGAAGCATGTGATGACATCAGAACAGGCATGATGTGGCAGGGACCATGCACCAGTGTTACTACAATTAAATGATTCATATACTAAATTGATCTGAGCATTACAAATTTCCAAGAAGCATAACTTGAAAAATTAAGCATGTGCTTCAAAACATGAACCAGTAATTGTTATGCTGAAGTCTGGCTGGTTTCTAATAAAGAAAACAGATGTGTGAGAGCAAAATGTCATGAATGAAATACATGGTACCAGCTACAAACAAGGATGTGGCAAGTCTTCTTGCACAGAGAATGGAATATCTAGTTACGTTTTCCACTAAAAAGGAAGAGCCATAAACATTTAACTCATCGGCGGATGCAAGCAGAGCCGCAGAAAAGTATGAATTAGAAATAAAGAAAGCTGGTACCATATGCATAGATAAAAACTGAATCAAGGTTTGACTCACTTTTTCAGCGAACTTTATATTAAGTTCTGTCTAGCAACCTATTGCATGTCAAAATATATGTATACATTCCCAGCACTATCATATAAGCATGAATTCATAAAGGAAGAAAAAGAGGAAAAAAAATAATGGACATAACAATGACACATGTAAAGCCCTTGCAATTGTCCTGCTTATTACGAATGCATTTCAGAAATGAAAGATCCAAGTGAGAAAAATCAATTGGATGCACTTCGTCCAGTTAAGTTTATATTAAGTTCTGTCTAGCAACCTATTACATATGAAAATATGTGTATATGTTCACAGCAGTATGAATTCAAAAAGGAAAAAGGGGGGAAAAATGGGGTAATCTATAAGACAGACAAACCAACGAAATATATGAAAACCTTGTCGGTTGTACTCCTTCATTGGAATGCATTTTGGAAATAAAGGATCAAGTCAGAAAAATTACCGTATAGACAAGCACGCACATACCTAGATACACTGCATTAACCAATCTCATAAGATAGCATACCATCTTATTTCTGTGGTAGTTTTCTTGCTTGCTGTATGAATTATCATGCTTCTTAAGTAATATAAATTTCTATACAATGAATCTCTCTAGATGGATCATTCTTGAGATAACAGCAACAAATTAAGTGCTCACAACAGTGTTGAGTATGATAACTATTAAGCCCTTACCTTGAATTATAGGACTAACAATAATAAAGAAATGGCACTAAGAAAAGATTCACTTTTCCTTACCAGAATAACAGTTTTGTCATCATCAGCATGCATCCATTGGAAGAAGAGCGCAAAAATACGCCGGAAGTGTGCCAATATAAAAAGGCCCATGGCATCAAAAACCGGTTCAATAAAAGCGAGCCATGCAGTACGACGTTCTTTATTAAATGGCTGGCGCTCCAAGTGAGCTAGCATCTCACTTAGCATTCGCTCAAACCTGAAAAAAGCCAATGACTGACATACATAATAAAGAATGCACTTCAATAACGGCAATGACCAGAAAAGAATCATCCACAGTTCCATAAACAACACCAATCACAATGCCCGTAGACAAAAAGACTCAAAGTCCATAAATTACATGTATAAACATCTGAAACAAACCGCAGTACTAGAGCTGGAAACAGGATAATGGATATTTCAGTAACAAATGGGTATGAAGTGAAAGTAGTGAAACAAGATAATGGATCCTTCAATTCACATTAACATACAGCAATCAAACAAAGTTCAGATAAAGCACTGGAACACACGATAATGGATACTCCATTCATATGATAAAATCCAAAGAACAAGATATTACTCATTATGCATATGTAAGTGAAAAAAAAACAAGGCTTCAACATTCATAATGGGTTATATCTAGTTCTTTGTATTGCTTCCATTATCATGACTTTGACCACAAAAGAAAGAAAAGCTCCTCTTTTCAATTTCCATTTGGAGTGCTTCCTTATAACTGTGTGCTTCCACTCTTGTTGAGTACCTGGGGAAACAGTGATTATCTGCAACAATTTTGCATTGGCACAATGCCACTAGACAATATGCAGAAAATTGTATGAAGGTCTCCTCGACTAACTAGGTTATCATGAATATGCAAGAAATAGAATGCAATGATTTGACTCCAACTAACCATAAGCCATTACAGGCAAAGTAAAAGATGAAAGATTGACAGCATTCATCACACCAAACATTTCCCTGGATCCTTGAATCCCCAAAAATTACTATAGACTTCTATGTGCTTCATTCCAGCCTTCACCGCAAATCTAGACTTAAGGACATCTCCAAAGGCTGCTGCCATGTTTCATTAGCCCAAACAGAATAACCAGGAAGGTAGGTCTCACCTTTTGTTGACTTACCTTCCACGTGTGACAGCAGCATACTGTTTGTCTAAAAAACCTTGTTGGGAAATTGACATCAAGTAAAAGGGTTGAGATTGCTGGATTTATTCATACTTAAAGCCAGCTGCTTATAGATGGGACTGGCTTTTGTTAGTTAAGCATAAAGCCAGCATATTCATATGGTTTCAAGACTGAGTTTTTCAGGAAAAAAAACACCGTGGAACATAACTAAGATTTAAGCTGATAGTTGTATAATTAAATCATAGATTAGTGGTTTTGTAACAAAAAATTACTGATTCTAACCATCTGTTGGTTATTTGCTTTGCTATCATTATAATTTTTGTTCGCACCAGAGGTATGCACAAATAGCAACATGCACATATCAAAAGCACTGGAAAGAAGCTGGAAGGCTGTGCAACTTTTGGTTTGAAATTTTTCCATGATATATAATGGTACAGTTTATGACGACGTTTATTTTACTGAAGCTTGCATCATTGCTATATCCATGTATTAAACATACTGTTCGTGCATCATTTCAAAAATTATGGCCCCTAATATCCTATTAAGCACCTGCCCTTCAATCACTGTTCTGAGAAAAGAAAAAATATAAAGAAAATATGAAGAGGAAAAAGGTGCATGAAACACTGGATCAAAGATAGATCATACCAAGAGCTACGAGGATTCATCCGCTGAGTGCAAGTCAACAAAAGCACAGACACCTCAACTACTCGATGCCATAACTCATCATTTGCCGGGATATTTCGGCAACATGCATCAAGAATTGCCTCTTCATACCAACTTAATTCAGCTGCATTCATATTGTTTCCTACATGTATAAAGCTAACCATTCCCTGCTCCTGAATAAAAAGAAAATTAGGGTCATTCCCCTTAATTTTACTATGAATTATCCACACAAAGCATCACAGCAAGTGGCTTTTTTTTTTATCCAAGAAATATTGCACAAGTATATTGTTTTACGTACCTGAAATATTGACCATATGATGTCAAGAAATTATGCTATTAGCACCAAATGTATTTCTAAGTTCACCAATTTTCAGTAAGAGAATACTTTAAAAGGGTTTTTTGCACTTGGTACTCAGCGGCCATTCCCACACAAGGATAACATTTCTGACGTGCATGTGACTAAAGTTATACACAGATAGAAGGGGATGAACAGCAGCAAATAAGCAAAGAAAAGAAGGCAAATCACCCATATGCCAAACAAAAGTATTAAAAGACTAATACCAAAATGCAGCAAAGTATATGGCTTGGGAATTCCATGAATAAATCAAGACACTGCTCAAGAAAGGGCTCCTCGAGCAAATGTCCATTAACAAAACATCAGTTCATTCCTCTGGTTACCACATTGCCCCAATATCTTGTTTCTAAAGATTGTGTATGGCAAATTAAGAAGCAACTAGTGAAAGTCTTCCTTGATTCCAGAAAGTGTCATGATTCCTAGAAACAATAATACACCACAACTAGCCACAAAATACCACTACATACACATTTGTTGCATAGATTATTCTTGTTGCCAACCTAGTCATGTCCATCTAAGTGTTATAAGGGATCACAGGCACCAATCAGCAAGGCAAGGCACGCTGATACACAGTTCAATGCATTTTTTTTTCTCTTTTCCCTTTTTTTTTTGGATTGTTGGGGGGGGGGGGGGGTGTGGGGTTCGAAATCTCAAAAAATAAATAACAATAATAAAATAAAAAATAGCGCAAGCTAATGTTGTCGGGGGAACCTACATTCTTAAAAAGATGTTTTACTGGCATTTTTATTAGAAACAAATCATCGTAAAGAGTAGAAAAACAAAATAGAGATGGCAAATTCAGTACCTTAACTTCAGGCGACCAGTGATCCAGAGTCGTCAAAGCACATGGAATAACCAACGAGCATAACTTCCCCAGATTAGGGTAATTAACCTATAATTTTTCGACAATAAAATTCCCCTCAAAAAAAGCAATTCTTAATACCCAAGAATCAACCAATGATCCACATAAAAACCTCCATCAACCCAACAAACCTGGGACACGAGCCACCTAAACTGATGCGCCGCAACAATGGCATGAGCCACCGGCACCTGCGCCGAGGCCGGCACGATCTCCTCCTGTTCCGTATCGATAGAGCTCTCCTTTATAACGCCCTTCACCCCGGGCAACACCTCCGGCATCAGCTCCACGAACAACTCAAGCTCAGATTCCAAGGAAACAGCTTTCGACAGCTCGTGAAACGCCGATTTCGCCGCAAATATCAGGTCTTTCGTGATCCAATACACAGTGGGGGAATCCTCCCCCTCAGCGGAAGCTAGGGCGGCACAGCATAGGCAGAAATCCCTGATTTCCTTGCGAAAACTCTCCTTCGAGTCCTCCTCTCCAGCGATGCGACCCTCAGGCGGGGTTTCTTGGGGAAGAAGGGATTCGAGGAAGGATTTGATGGAGACGGTGGCACCCTCAGGCAGGGTGTATGGAGTTCTTGATAGGGTTTCTCGGATTGGTTGGGAGAGCCTGGTTCATGGAGCGATGGAGTGAGAGAGCCCGGGAGAAAGGGAGAAGAGGAGAGAGATGGAGAGAGGAAGGGAGGAAAGAGGAGTTACCGAGAGAGATGGTAGCGGGAGAGGGAGTAGCACTTGGGTTCCACGTTTCCTGGCCTGGCCATGGCGCTCCCAGCTTTCACGCTTCCCCTCGCGGCATTCGGGCTTCGGCGGAGGGTTTAAACGATAAAATCTCGGCAAAACCGATTTTACGGATGGTCCCACCATTCGACGGTAGGAGCAACCGGTTTGATGCGGGTTTCGTTTCTTCCATCAGTCGGGTCACCTTTCCTCGCTCAGTGCAGCCGCACGGCTCATCCAGGGGAGGGCGCGAGATTATTATTAAAGATAATCGAAATTTTTATTATTGATGTTATTTATACTTTGCCGTGAAAACTAAGCAAACCAGCAGATAAGGATCCAGCCTTCAGGTGCCACCACACTGATTTGAGCGGAGGTGCGAGGTGTCCAATTTTTGCAGCGATTCGAGAATAGTCAGATTTATCATAAGCATCCACGTTTCCAAATGCTGCATTCCTCGTGACCTGTTTGTTTTAGTTGCTCGGTGTCAGCTGCCGGTCTTCTTCGTGACTAGCTTTAGTTGATTCTTGATGCTCGTTTTGAATGACAATATGTCTGCTAACAAAATATCCATCGATTTTTTCATGAATGGGTTGGGAAAGAAATTACTGTAAATGCTTATCTTTGAAAATATCATCCAAAGTTTGCAAGCTAATATATTATTTTTTATGTAAAATAAATGAGCTTGATGATGCGGCATAACTATATCCATCCCACTCAAAATTGATGCAGTACTTTGCATAATCAAATAAGATCCATCTCAACCTATCTAAGAGCTAGGATAAATAGATCATAGCCAACCGGCCTTCGAAATCATATATTACTAAACATACCAGATGAAGTTTTGTGGCTCTGCCATACAATCACTTGGCTTAGCATTCATCTCAAACTAAACCAGGCCTTGTTATATTCGACAATAGCTCCTCACCTTATACAAGAACACACTCCTATCATATTGAGAGATAAAAAGATTACTCTAATGGTCCTAAATGATTATGCCATGTTCTCATTCAATTATAGTACATTCTTGACCGGCTACATCAAATCCTAAAACAATTGTTGCAATCCTGGATGATTATAGCATAAATTAGTGATGAAAATTATTGGCTGGGGATAAAAAAAAAAAAAAAAAAAAAAAAATGATTATAGCATGGCTTTCATGAGATTTCAGATCCCAAGGCTATTAATAGATCCAGAATCTTTTTATGAAATATACAATAATGGCGACGATATGATACTAATAACTAAGACTCTCATTTATTATTTTTTTCTATGGTAATATTAAAATTATCTCAATAATTTAAGCATAAGAAGGTTTGATCGGAGAATTATTGTTCAAGCCAATAAAAAAATTTTATTATTTAATTGTTGGTTTGATAAATTATTATATATTGCTATACTATTACTGTACCAACGATGGCGATAGTTACAATGACGCTTTATGATATCGATAATTTTAATATTATTGGTAAAGACTTTGTAATAAGGGAGAGTGTTAAAATTTATTGTCGAGTTACAATCCAATTAGAATTTTATTTTTTATTGATTTGTGGAAAGAAAAAGATAGAAGAGATTATTTGTGCTTATAAAGATTTTTTTACGAGTTTTTGTAGAAATTCTTTCATGAAATATTATGGTTGTTTATGCTGATAGATGGATACGATCTACATCATTGGTTTGAAGATTGGCAGCTATATATCTCAAGAACAAGAATTTAATACATAATGTTTGACAAGATTATTGTGCCTCATTTCCACTCTCTCAAATTTATCTTTTTTTATATCTCAATGTCTCAAAGAAAAAAGTATCATAAAGAAAATCTCAAAAAAAATCTATCCTCTCATAATCAGAGAATGTTTTAGTAGCAGCTACTCTCTACAAGTGATGCACGCTCAAATGGTTTTTTTTTTTTTTTTTGAAAAATTAATGACAAACGGCAAATAAAATGACAGGATAAAGCTCTTAGGACACCGAGCAGCGGCGAGCACTCTGGCTTTGGCTCCGCAATTTCCTTGATGCTGCTCCGGTTGTGAAGCGACAACATGGCCGCTAATCCCGCACACGAGTTCGCCGGGGCCCATAACACCTTCCATGCGACCGCCCGTAATCGATCATCTGCTCCCTGTGGATGGCAAAGATGCGAGGGTCGGTAAGCCAAACTTCCAGAACATGGGCGCGGGGCAGATCTTATTTACACTTTCCCGCATATAAATCTTTATATCGACTGTGTAAAATAGGAAATAATCTGACAGTACGCCGCTTAGTCCCCCCTCCCCACCGCCTCTCTCTCCGAGTTTTTTTTAGGTCGGTTTGTGGCTAATTTCCAGACAACTCTCCGTCCACTCGTTCCCCACCTCTCCTCCCGCGACCCAACATCCTATTCTCTCCAAAACCCCCAAAGAGAAAAAGCGAGCTAGCTAGCAAGAAGCGGAGAACAATAACCGAACCCTCTCTTTCTCTCGCTCTCTCCCCTTCTTTGTTCTTGCCCTCGGGTTCCTCTCCTCTGCTCCGGCTCGCGTTATTGGCTACGATTTCGACTACAAGGTCTTAGTTTGTTCGTGGTTTGGATCTGGGGATTTGGGGTGGCGATGGAGTGGGACAGCGACTCAGAGGGGCCGAGCAGCGGTGAGGAGGCGGAGGAGGAGCAGGAGGAGGAGGGGGGCTTCGTGCCGAGTGACGGCGGGGGGGTCTTTTCCTTTCCCGTAGAAGGCATGCTCCAGTCGGCGGCGTCGTGCGGGCTGGTGGTCACGGACGCGCTCGAGCCCGACTACCCCATCATCTACGTCAACAGAGGGTTCGAGAAGGCCACGGGCTACCGCGCCGAGGAGGTGCTCGGGAGGAACTGGTGAGTGCCCCTGCGTTGTTGCTTTGGCCAAAATCTTGTCGAATTCTTGTGCCTTTTGAGCGCGCTAATCTCTCGCTTCGGTTCCATCAATATTTGCTGTTTGAATTGGATGTGGGAGGATGCTGAAGTTAGCTAGTCGGGAGTCTGTCACCTTGGGTCTGAACTTCGTTTCTAGGATTTAGAACAGTGTAGAATTTGCTTAGACTTTGATAAATCTTTCAATCAAACGTTTATTCTCGTCCTTTGAAAAAACCCATACATGCTTATACCCATAATGATGTTAGATGTTAGAGCTATTTTTATATAAAGGGAGAACATATCACTGATGAAGTGGCCGTATAATCAGGGAATGTATCAATGCTGTCTTTCATAAAGCCAATTAAACCAAAGTGGGAATAATCCTATTATCCGAGATAACAATTAAAACCATCAAAATACACCATATCCATCATAACATCGTAGCAGAATGTGAATTCCGTGTCTTTGTTTAGTTATCAGTTAGCCGTCTTTAGTTTGCCGGTTAAAAGGAAGAACTGACGTGTGCATCTATATTCTAGATGAGAGAGAAAGAGGAATAACTAGAGGGATCAGGGGATTAGGTCTTTGATGGAAGGATCAGGGGATTAGTTGGAAAGAAAAACGGGGACTGGAGAAAGGGATTAGGAATGAGGGGATGGATAAGAGAAAAAGAGGAATAACTAGAGGGATTATAACATCCACTATGTAGGATGAAGAGAAAGTGTAAAGAGAAAAATGAAAAAAGAGGCTAAATCTGTGGGGACAAGGTCGAAGAAATATGGTGCACTAAGAAGGTCGAAATGGCTGAAGAGATAATAGAAAGGATAGAAAAAACAAAGCTGGGTTGATGGGCTGAGCTGGTTAGAGGAAGAAGATAATAAAGGAGAAGAAAGAAAGTGGGTAATCGAACTAGGTATTGAGTAAGAAGAGGAGGAACAAAAATAATAAGGTTTCTCCTTTGGGCTTGTCATGTTGGCTATATCCGCTAAATCCCACCACTATAAGAAAAAAGAGTCCAGCAAAACCTGTACGGTTGAGTATATTGGAACCTAGGCACTTGGGTTTCTCTCTGTTTGTTGGCATCATCTGTGCTTGATTACCTGTCCACACTATTCGGGCTTGTTTATGCCCCTATGCATTCACCTAGGTCCCTACGTGAGTGTCTCAGTCATGCGGGCCTTCCCCAGTGAAGTAACTTCTGTACTTTTGCCCCAGAAACAAGAAATAAAGTAGAGAAGGCACTTTTAGATGTTTTCTATAAAACATGATATTTCATGTGAAGCATATGAAGACACTAAATCTATTTAAGGAATGATTATAAGGATTTTGAAAGTTCTTTAACCCGGCCTAGCCATAAAGTAGGACCGGTAGACACAAAACCTACCGAGAAAAGGACTCCAAAATCCACTAGGAAAATATTCCTAAATTTAAATTTGAATATTAAAAGAAATATAAAAGATCCAACCTATTCCTAGGCTGAAATCAAAGAACAAAAAATATTTGAAAATAAACAGAACACCTAAAAGTAAATCTAAATCAAACCTACTGCATCAGATCTTCTATCGTGTAGGTATCATTGTGCTTCTAGGTGATGCTCACATGCTTAGCCTACCATTCAATCTCCATATGGTAGTGGTGAAGTTGGTGAAGTTCCATGAACATTTCCCTTTGATTGCTTTGGGATATCTTATTGTAATTGCTTTTGTTCCTCACAAGTAGTGGTCTCAAATTATCTAATTATTTGATGGATGTTAGTACGACTAGATTTGGAGGATCGCTGAATAGTGGATCATGGTAGCACTGGATCTCAATTAAGAAAGTAGAAGGTTTATTTGGCTTATCTTCAATCTTTAGATTCTCTAGATGTTGTTTTAAGTCTCATCAAGGAGCTGATCCAATGTCTGGTGCTTCGTTTGGGGATCATCCATGTTTCTGGTTTTGAATTTATGACTGCAAGATCATCAACTTTTAAATCATTATATGGCATTTTTATCCTCAATATTTTTGTCAATAAGATATTCACATGCAAGATATTTGATGAATCTATTCTCCAGTTGCATTTGTTGTGCTCTAAACAATGTGAGGATTTCTTGCATGACATCCACACAATCAGATCCAGCATCCATTTGCTAAGTATACTCTTCTTGTTGTGACTTACCAAAAATGTTTCTTGTTGTTGAAGCAATCCTCACATTGTCTGTGCCATGTGCCCATGTCTCATTCTAATGGTATATATGATTGATCTTGCTGCTATAATACCAGTTAATGTTGGTATAACTAAGAAGATTGCATCTACCTAGGTGGTATCTGAAACAAATTTCAAAAATCTAAGAAATTAAATGAAATCTGAATTTATTTCAGATGTAGACATTGTAGCCTTTGTAGGAGAGCATTTTTATGCTCCCAAAGGTTGTTATTTCGGCAACGCAGGGCAGTTCCTCAAGCTCAAAAAGAATGAAGTGACCTCCTCTCTTTATAGTGAGAAAGGGATGGAAGATCTACCTAATAGAATTATCTTGGCCCATGTACTTGGGAATGTATCTTGTAAGTCTCAAACCTAGAACCCAATTTTATGCTCCAGAAGGTGGTTATTTCTGCAATCGGAGCAATTCCTCAAGATCAAATAGAAAGCATCGAGTGTAGTGAGTTTTTTTTTTTGTGCGCGCGCGCGTGCATGTGCGTGACACTGGGGGGGGGGGGGAGAGAGAGAGAGAGGAATGACTCCTGCATGAAGAAGAGTGGGGGAAGAAGACGGCATATGCACCCCTGGTCCATAAATAACTAAATCAATTATTCACCATAAACTAATAGAACTCTCTTCTCCTTGTATATAGCTAGGGAAATAAGACATCTAATTCTCTTGTATATAAGAAGATATGCTGAATTGGTTTTCCTTCCAAACTAGGAAATCTCTAGAATCTTCCAAGGAAAAATAAAAAAGGCAGATAAAAACTTTCAGATGTTCATGAAGACAGCTTTTTATGAGATATGTTAGATATAGCAAAATTTTTATCTCTGTAGAATCCAATGTAAAAAGCCACCAAAATCTCTTTGAAATGCATTTATGATAATTTAGAATTTTTTTTTAACCCATTCTGGTCCTAGAGTAGGATTTATGAATACCAATGTTGAAAAGCAGAGGATGAAATTATTTAGACATCGAAAATAATGGGATGAGACTACAGAATTCCAATATCTGGTATTAGTAGAACAAGAAGTCATCTTTTGGCTAGTTTTTGATATGATATTTGGTTTGTGATGAATGATGAAGAGCTTGAGGAGACAATAATTTTGTTTCAATGGTATTGGTAGATGCTATTATGATGGCTGTTTTGAATTTGGATGAGATAAATGATATTAGTTGAGGAAGGGTGGTTCTCTTAGTTTGCTTGAGATTGGAGGCGACATGAGGAAAAATTGAATGTGGATTCTGTGGACAGTGTTTAAGTGTTGGTGGTTTTTCTGGTGGCACAATTGAGTTTGCATTGAATGATTTTTTTGGAACTAGTTTACTTATTTTATGTGCTAGTATAGCTTGCTTATCACTAGGGATGGCAATTGGATGCAGGTCTGGTTGGATGTGGGTTGAGTCAAAAATTTGTAAACCCTAACCTGATTTGTTTATTAAATATGTCAAAAATTCAGATCTTAACCTGATTTGTGTATTTAATAGGTAACCGACCTGAACCCACATAACTTGTTTTGAACTGGTTGAATCAGGTTAAATGGATTTTTAATCGACTAAATGGATTTAAATAGGTTGATCAGGTTAAGTGAGTGGGATTAAAGGAGAGAGAAACTAATTAAGTAGGTTTTACATGGGTTAAACATGTTTTAAATAGGTTAACTGGGTCAGCTTATTTGGCCCAACCCATTACTAAATGGGTTAAAACAAGATAAATGGGTCGAAGGTCTAAACCGGAACTTTACCCATTTAATATATGAGTTTAGGAGGGTTGACCCGTTCATGATCCTAAACTCCTAATCCATTTGTGTCAACCCTGAACCTGCTTAAAGCAGGTTCTTTATGGATTTGGTTGACGGATCGTGTTAAAAATTGCCACCCCTATTGCCTGATCAAGGTTGCATCTTCTCATCTTAAGTAACTTACTAATCTATGCGTGTGTACCATTCTTTGTCATGATGAACTGTAAACCTTTTGGTACATCTTGGTACAGTACCAGGTGCTCGCATACACACTTGGCATGCTATGGTGTCCTGGTAATCTGCATGAACCTTATTTTTTCCCTGTTCATTTATTAATTTTTTCCAGTGTCTGTTTATTGTTACATGAGGTTTGGAGCCCATGATCAAGCTCATGGTTCCTTGCCAGATCTTAGCTCGGTGCCATGCTAGATCCAAGTTTCCTTCCTCTTTATCTCCGTCCTTGCCACCCCTTGACCTTTGAATGGGGCATGGAGAAAAAGTGCTGGGTATCTTTTGATCATGTCCCAACTCATCTTTGGTGAACTGGCTGGTCCCAGTTCTTATTCCACGTCGTTACTGATTGGTTTCAAAGGGGGAATTGGGACCATCTGGTTCTACACTTCAGTTTCTTGGGCCTATCCGAGGACTTGGTTGGTCATTGGTCTAATCAATCACACGTATGTGGAGACTGGTATCAACTAGAGTTGATCACATCTTGTTAATGATTCAAATTTGTTAATTTCAGTAATATTACTCAGTACTTTTGAAGGAAAAAGAACACCTGAAGAATTTTAGCATCAACTTTTGTACCCTTTGGCAAGGTTCCATGATCAGTAATTTCTGAATAAGCCATTAGACGGGGTTTAACTTTCTTTGCCAATGGCGATGAAAGTGAAAAGCCAGGTCTACTAGCCTGTTTTATCATAATTTAGTTTTGAAAATTTGAACAAGATTATGTTAGAAGTTGTAATTGGACAGTTTTGTCTCATACTAGTGATCTTGAAATTCGAACTTTTTAGAATTTCAATCTAGTGCTCACATTCAAGTCTGGAGCATAATTCTAGCAAAAGACTGTTTTGAGCTTCTAATGACGAAGCAAATGAAAATTATGAGGTTTCAGTTACCTTGCTTCTGAAAAATCTAACTTTATATGTAATATAGTAGTAGCTCTGTCCCGACACACATGGCCTAAACAGGCGTGACTTGTTCTAAAAGTTCTTCGATACTTAATTGACTTCTGAAATATGCCTTCTTTATTCTATTGAAATAAGACATATGCGCTTTCATGTACTTTTCATGGATGTATCCATAAGTTTCATGATTTTTAAAAGAGTAAATGATCTCAATAGGGTTTTCTGCAGATATATGAGACACACTTATGATATTGTCTGATGCTTTGATTTGGTTTTTGGCTTCATTTGTTTGAGGTCTCTGCGATGAACTTTTCATTGGCAATAAATGTTGCTTTAACAGAAGAATGCATGTTCTTAGATTCTAGCTTGTTGGCTACTTAACTCCTGTTTTGGGTCCCCCACAACATTTCATTGGCAATAAATGTTGCTTTAACAGAAGAATGCATGTTCTTAGATTCTATCTTGTTGGCTACTTAACTCCTGTTTTGGGTCCCCCACACTTGTGTTCAGGAATCCAAATTGTCAAGTGGAAAAAGAAAGTTAGCTCATAAGAATTCAGAGAGCATCACATTGGGTGGTGTTATCATGTTGTTTTGACTGACTGATTTAATGCTCACCTGAAACTTGCATTGTATAGATACATGCCCCTTTTTCTAGACCAAGGAGCAAGATTGATTTGGCCAGGTAGGTGAATGATTGGAAGAATATAAAATAGGGATATGGCATTTAAGTGCCCAAATAACATGGAGGAATTTGGCAGTCCCACCTAAAAAAAAAAATATTAGAAAAGCTATGCTTTTCATGATGGTTATTATGGTAAAAAATTGTCAATTTCTTGAAAAAGGCCATATATGAGTTATGCGGATTTGAGGGCTGATGATCTCAGCAATTGATGCTTTTAATCCTTTCAATTGGGAATCGAAAGGTTTGGTATAACAGTCTGGTCTTTTGTTTCAAATTTTTCCATTGTTTTCATCTTGGGAATTCAGTTCAAGGTTACCATGGCAAAAGAGCAACCAATTAAAAAGAAAAAAAATCTGGTGGGTTGCCCCTGACCTCTTTTCCCTCCTTTGAAAAAAGAAGGGTGCATGAAATTGATATGATTTTATGATCCTAGAGGCAAGCTATGTGATAACAAAAGATATTTTTTTCAAACTCATTCCAATGGCCAGTGGCGAAGCATTAACATTGTGAGTTATTTGCTTCACGAAAATTCCATCTGGAGACATTGGAAGAATTTCCATTTCCATCTTCTTCTTCTTCTTCTTGAAGGAATTTACACTCCCAAGTGAAATCACAGAATAGTAGAATAGTGTGAACTGATGACCTTGCTACACTCTGTTAGTCATACATACATTCTGTCAAGATTTGAAATCCTGTGGGATGGGGGCATCCCGATTTTGGCTGGAACGGGACACCCCGCATCCCGCCCCATTCTGATGGCCGTCCCGATCGGACGTCCCGGTACATATTTTATTTATTTATTTTTGATAAATTTTGATCCGACCCTTTCAACGCCAACCCCATCATCCCATGCAATGTTTTGTTTGTCATTTAATTTATATATTATTTTGAATAAAATTGGACCGTCTCAAATCCGACGGTGAATAACACGCCACGCTACCTTGTATTTCACCGATTCCCAATTGTGCGCTACCCACCGTGCATATGCTTCGGGATTTGCCCTATTTACTTGGTGCATGCAATAATTTCTCCTTGATCTCATCCCATGGCTCTGAACATGCCACGGTATCCCTAAGTTATCTGCGGTGTGCGATCGAATGGCCTTAAAACCCCTTTCCTTCCCCTCCACGTCGAGCGATCGAGATTTTTCTTCCCCTCCACGTCGAGCGATCGAGACTCCTCCTTCGCTCCTCTCTCCTCCGGTCTTCCTCCTCCGTCTCGGTTTGCTTGCCGTCGGCGTCCTCCCCTCCTCTCTTCTCCATCCTGAGGTGTCCTCCATCCGGCATGCCCGTGCTTCCTCCAACGACGATGCCAACGCCGATGCACTAGAGGAGAAAGGAGAAGTCGGCAAGGTTAGTGTTGTCTTCTCCTTCATTCTTCTCCCTTTTCCAACGACAAATGGGCCGTTCTCCCTCATCATTATCATCCGGCAACGAAAGCCCACACTAGGGCTTGATCGGGACAGCCGTACCAGCTCCTGATCCGAGCGGGATGAAGCCGGGATGGTCGGGATGGAGGCTGGACAAGCGTTTCGGGGTCCCACACCTGTCCCTGGTGCTGAAAACTTAAAGGAACGGGACGGCCGGGATGGCCCGCCGGGACTTAAATCATTGCATTTGTCGGGACTTAAATCATTGCATTCTGTCACTCATACATACATTCCAAAGAGTTCTTCCATCTTTTCGGAGAGGCAAATGACTAAAACTCAAGAATTTGGAGTAACATGCTCCACTTAAGATGGGATCCTTTGTTGGACAGCAGTGGAAATAGTGATAAGCACCTGTTACCCATCTTGAGGAAAGGTGGTCGAGCTCTCTAAGTTTCGCCTTGTATAAGAATAATTATCTAACAACCTATCACCTTTATCTATTAATGTTCAGTTGTTCAAGGTTCAGGATCATATTGGTCACATCAGTGTCAGTATGGTGTTTTAATTGAAGATGGACAATAGGCTGGCGTTTGGTCTGGTTCTTACTTTTAGAAATTGATTCTGTGGAAAATCCAAGAATAGGGCGGATAAGAAAGTCATCACTCATAATATCACAAGTGGCTGTATCGAAGCTACAAATATGAAATGCTGTTGCATTATTTGTATGTGGAGTGTGGCTTTGATCTGCCTCGACCACATACTTTTTATACTGTATCTCACAGTGCACCATTGAAAGCTCCTCGATCTCCCTAAATTTCATTTGTGCATTAAAAGCAAATAAGCCCATCTGCAAATATGTTCTGTTACTGGAGCAGCAGAATGGAACATAAGCCCTGCAGGTTGTGGTGGATTCTGCCTCCAAATTCCTTCTATCCAAAGGGGTAAAACTGAAGTACCTTTGCTGTTACTGTAGTTTTTGTTTTTTAAGATTTTTTTTTTTAGATGAGATAGAAGTTCACAAAGTTCTTTATAGATTTATAATATGCATTATAAAAATAAAACTGTTTTTTCCCGTTTGTTCGTAAACAAATATTTTGTTCATATTGCAGTTTCGGACTCTGGAATTATTTGCTAGTTGGTTTTAATCCTTACACTATAAAGTGTCTAATATTTATATATGTTGGATTTTTTTTTTTTTTAAACCCTATCAAATCCTGTTCTTTATGCATCTCCAAAGTGACGTGATATTATGATTTAACTGTTTTCTGGATATTTGGTATTGCAGAACATAGTCTTATTACTTACAAAACTGTAAATCTCCCTTTCTCTTACTAAGGGTTTAGTCCAAACTTATCAATGTGTTGTTCGTAATTTTTTGATTAGCTTAGGTTTCAAAAAAAAAAAAACATGGTCTTTTAAAAATAAAAAAAAAAAAAAAAGACTATAAGCTCATTTTGCACTGGAGATTATCGGAATTTGTATATTTTCAAATACGTGTTATACTGCTCTTTTTCTGTCTTTCTCTTCTGAAAAAAAATGGCTTCCAAGTAGGGTTTCTAGTTACTCGATTTGGTGCTTTATGATGTTATGTTTGGTGAAAATTTTGTGATTGATTATAGTGATTGCTTCAGTTATTCTCATGCTGTCTGAGACCGTGTTGCTAAAAAATTTGAGATTGATTTTGGAGATTCTTTTTCTTTTTCATTTTTTAAAAATGAAACCTATCATGAGGATTTTTGCTTTTATTGTTGTTGTTCTAGCTTGATCATTCAGACAAATGTGATGCCATGCAAAAATTTTCAAAAAAAATAATAAATTATTAAACGAGGCATACATGATGCCTGCTGAATAACATATGTAGGGCCTTTTGTCGTGGTTGTTAAATTTCCTTTTAGTGCTACAGATTCATGCTTAGTTCGTCGATGCTTGATACTTCATTTATTCCAGAATCTGGCAATTGTGCAATGAATGAGATTTGGATTCTGGATTAGGTGTCATCCATTTTTTGTAGAAGTAATCAATAGGATCTTTGCACTGTTGCTGATTCGATGATTTTTTTGTTCTCTTGTCCAAAATGAATGCAAAATATCAGGGCTTTGAAGTTAATAATGAATGCCTCAAGATCGTCCATTATTCATTTGATGGCTTCGTTAAGCCAGTTGGAAGCTTTTCTAAGTTGATGCTTGGATTTAGATTGTAAGATGGATGAGCAAACTTGGAGAAGCTAATGAGTTTGCACCTATTTCTTTCATTCACTACTCATTTATTTATATGAATAGGTAGGTGACTGGTGCAGATATGAACTCTATATAGATTGAAATCAGGACTGTCTAAAGAACAGCAGTTCTTTCCAGCCCAAAATTTAAAAAGAAAATGAGAAGAATAATTATGACTGGTGAATTATTGTCTCAAGACTAGATATGGACTGGAACTGGACCATGATGAGGTTCCAGGGGGCCAAGACTGACAGATGTTATCTTGAGTCCAAAGTGAGGCTCATTGATTGGTTGATTGGACAGAGTTTTTTTAATTTATTTTAAGAATTGAAATTATAACTGAAAAGATTTCTTTATGTTATATTATGACTATGGCAGTCCAGATGTTATTTCTATAACTTGATAAATCTTACTTCAAGAGCTCCTGGTTTGATATGTTTGGATTTGGAGTAGTTCCAGTCAGTTGGATTGTTTTCAAACTTGTTAGATGTTATGGTAAATAGGTATGTGGATGCAAGTTACAATTTTGGAACTGTTTGGCACAATTTTTGGCAAATTTTGCTATACCTGGCATTTTGAAGTCTAAGATTGTCCTCACCCTGTTGCATTATGGGGCCCCCAGTGCCTCTTATCCCTTGTAACTTCTTATATGTCTTTAAGCTTTTTGTTTTTCTAAGAAAGCATTTTTTCCTCCCTTGGAATTTATACAATTAGTTTCTGCATATCTGATATGATAGGGCTATAGAAGTACATTTAGCTAAATGGTTCAGTGAGGATTGATTTCTGTTTGACTTATAGTGCGACATTGTTTCAATCAACAGTGCATTGAAACGGGTTTAGCATGATGACCCGGTCCACCCAACCATGTCTTAAAGTATTATGCTGGAGCAGTGGATTGTTCAAGTCCCCAAAGTAAAAGGAACATTTTCAAACACGATAGGCAAACTATTTCTATTTTATTCATTTATTAACAACATGTCAAATTTAGGTGTATGTTGGATTTTTTTTTTTGTTTGGTGACATCAACACCATTTATCCTATCTTCATTTGGAGTTATATGTTAGATTCTTTTTTCTTTCTTTTACCTTCTCGCTCATTCACTTTTCTCTTGTTTTCTGGTGTCCATGTGGGGAAAGAAAAGAGGAGAGGGTTTTCTTTTTCTTTTTTTTTTTTGTTTTGTTGGGGGGGGGGGGTGGATGTTGGAGCTTGGTGTAAAAGATCGGTGTTTCCCCTGTGACAAGTTACACTGTAAGCATGTGCTGATCTTGTCAATACTATGGAGTATGGGTTAGAAATGAGTGCTAGAAATGGGACTATCTTCACCTTTGATGGCAGACATTCTTTTAAATGATTTAGATTTGGGAAAACTGCCGTATAGTGTTCATGGACGTACTAATTCTTCAAAGCATGGTTAGCAAATTAAAATTTGTTCATTAATATGGTATGTTTCTTCTGTATTTTTTAACTCTAGTTAATCAAAGTGTCCCTTCTTCAAGGGAGAATAGTATTACCAGATGCACATTTGTTTCATTTTAAATGCTGTAGCACATGATTTCTTTCTTTCTAATTTCTACTTGGATGTTATATCCTTTGTTAGAACCATTTTAGTTATCTCCCTTTTTTTATTGATCCATTCTACTTGGTCTAGCAGTTGGAATTATCGGCATTTCTAGTTTAAACTGCATGCATAATTTGGTCATCTGGATAATCCAGTCAGTAGTGTGAACTATGTGATATAGATTTTTGCAGCTAGAAGTGAGATGGCAATCAACCATCAAATGCAAATTCCATTAATAGAAGGAAAAAGGGAGCAGATGCTTAAAATATTTTTAGAAACTAGGGAACATTTGTGATCAGCATTTTTGCATTTTCTTATTGTTTTGCATTTATTGCTTTCGAGCTGATTTTTTTTCTTGTTCTTTTCCATAGTTCCCTTTTTTTTTTTTCAGATGTACTCAGGTTCTGTGTATCAATATGTTCTGAATATTGTGGCATTAATGAGCTTGGGTCCAAATTACAAAATGATTCTTGTTTTAACTGTCTTGTCAGTGGTATCTTTTTATTGAAAACTACTTTATACACATAGCAAGCATACATGCATGTGCACACATCAAAAAACAAGAACAGCAATCATCTTCAGTCTCTTCCTCCGTAATTGTGAACCAGCCAATAACTCATATCGTGGATGAATTTGGTTAGTATGGATCATCTCATAATTCAGTCAATATGAATCATTCAGCTTTGTTAGCTTTTATTTGTTGAGAAGACGTTCTTCCTTCCTGACCACCTTATTTGGTAGGAAAGGCATATCTTCAATCAGCTTTTTTCTCAAGAATTTATCTATTGTGTTGTCTTGTTTCAGCCGATTCCTGCAATGCAGAGGGCCATTTGCTCAAAGAAGGCATCCTTTAGTGGATGCTACAGTAGTTGCTGAGATACGAAGATGTCTTGAGGAAGGCATAGAATTCCAGGGTGATCTATTGAATTTTAGGAAAGATGGTTCTCCATTGATGAACAGACTGCAGCTAACCCCAATTTATGGGGATGATGAGACAATAACCCATGTTATGGGCATCCAGCTTTTCTCTGACACAAATGTTGACTTGGGACCATTGCCTGGTTCCATGACAAAGGAATGTGTGAGACCTTCTATGTGCTTCACTGTAGACAACTCCTGCCGACCTATCTCTGCAGGGCATGTGCATGTATGTCGTGAATTTTGTAGCATGCTGCAACTCAGTGATGAGGTATTGTCTCAAAAAATCCTTTCAAGGTTGTCTCCGAGAGATATTGCATCTGTTGGTTCTGTGTGCAAGAGGCTTTATCAGTTAACAAAGAATGAGGATCTCTGGAGAATGGTTTGTCAGAATGCGTGGGGCAGTGAAACTACTCGTGCATTAGAAACTGTACCTGGAGCAAAAAGGCTGGGATGGGGAAGACTTGCGAGAGAGTTAACCACCCTTGAAGCTGCTGCATGGAGGAAATTGACAGTTGCGGGTGCTGTGGAGCCATCCCGTTGCAATTTCAGTGCTTGTGCTGCTGGGAACAGGGTTGTTCTTTTTGGTGGTGAAGGTGTTAACATGCAACCAATGAATGATACTTTTGTGTTGGATCTGAATGCCAGTAAACCGGAGTGGAGACATGTTAATGCGAGCTCTGCACCACCAGGCCGGTGGGGCCATACGCTATCTTGCTTAAATGGATCTTGGTTGGTTGTGTTTGGTGGCTGTGGAACGCACGGCTTGCTTAATGATGTCTTTATATTGGATTTGGATGCACAACATCCTGAATGGCGTGAGATCTCGGGACTGGCACCTCCGCTTCCAAGGTCCTGGCACAGTTCTTGCACACTTGATGGCACAAAGTTGGTGGTTTCAGGAGGTTGTGCTGATTCGGGTGTACTACTCAGTGATACTTACCTATTGGATGTCACAATGGAAAAACCTGTGTGGAGAGAGATTCCGGCATCTTGGACTCCACCTTCTAGGTTGGGCCACTCGCTTTCTGTATATGATGGCAGGAAAATACTGATGTTTGGTGGTCTGGCTAAGAGTGGGCCTCTTCGGCTGCGGTCCAGTGATGTGTTCACCATGGATCTAAGTGAAGAAGAGCCTTGTTGGAGGTGCATTACTGGGAGTGGAATGCCAGGTGCCGGAAATCCTGCAGGAATTGGTCCTCCACCCCGCCTTGATCATGTTGCTGTGAGCCTACCAGGTGGTAGGATCTTGATATTTGGTGGGTCAGTGGCTGGTCTTCACTCAGCTTCTCAGCTTTATCTCTTGGATCCAACTGAGGAGAAGCCAACCTGGAGGATACTGAATGTACCTGGTCGTCCACCACGATTTGCTTGGGGGCATAGTACGTGCATTGTTGGTGGAACAAGAGCAATTGTACTTGGTGGCCAAACAGGAGAAGAATGGATGCTAAGTGAGCTGCACGAGCTGTCTTTGGGGAGTTCCCCTCATATGATCTGAGGGGCGAGGGACAAGTTCAGTTATCTGGAATGTTAGCTAGAAAAGCATATGCTTTTTTGATTCCAATAAGAAATAGAGCTGACTATACACTGCCACCCATGGCGTAAAGAATTGTCAGATCAAGTTTGCTTACGGAGTTTCACATTTGCTTGCAACAGATAAAGTCCTGATTAGTGGTTAGGTTCAGTGCTGTATGGCTTGGACACTTGAAGTTTCATCTTTCTCGATCATGAGTAGAGCTGTCACTTTATGGGTTGTGTTTGGATTGCTACGATATAAGTAATATTTAGAAAATACTAGTATAATTTGCATCTTATTTATTGTAGCTTTCTTGCTGCTTCTGGTTTGTATCTCAATAGAAAATCAAGGAATTGCCTGTATATAGTGAGCACATCTCTGTATCTCTCTCACATTGTGGTGCATTTTAATGCTTTGGCTCAGTCCTTTTCCTTTGTGTCGTTGCTTTTCTTGGTTCTACTCTTGATCATGTACGGTAAGAAAGCATGCAGTGCTTTTTATTAAAAAACAGTGATATTCTTCAGGAATGGTTCTTATTTTCCTTTATATGGTGGTTGATATTATACTCATTAGCCATTAAGAGGATATTCAGCCACTGATGCTTTTTATTTATTTATTTATTTTAAATCTTGGTTTGTATGTTCATTAAAAATTTCTAAGTTGATGTGATAGTGATGCTGATTGTCTTTTTTTATTGTTATTTTGCATATTTATTCTATCAAATAGTGAGGCACAGCTATAGAGATTTGCCAGAAGTGATATTGTGAAAAATGGGAAATAGGCAGTATTTTATAGCTAGATTTTGTACACTGGAGCATGAGTGGATTTGGCGATGAACTAGTTTTCTTGATGAAGCCTGTGATGTATATGATGAATGCCATTTTTTGGGTCAGTGTTCCTCCGAAGGCAGAGGTCTTTTGGGCATCGATTGAGAGAGAGGGTCACATGAGAAATGCTATGCTACCAGCAAAAGTCGTACCGCCTGCTGCTTTTTGTTCCTTCATCCGTACATTGATGGAAAAAATTTTGGTTGCACTAGTCTGTGGGCCTGTTTGGAGTGCCTTTTTGTGGTCTTTTCTGTTGGCTGGTGATATCAAAATAAAATTTGTCCGGGGATTATTTTAAATAACAATTTAAACCTTGAATGTGTTCTTTGAGGTGATGTAGTTTATACTATTGGAGCACCGGGGATTGGAGTGTCTTTTTATTTATTATTATTATTTTTGTGTAAAACTGAGGAGCCAGTGGCTTTGTATTGAGGGAACATCAAATGAGTACAGAAGAATACATATAGACACACGGTATGATGATCCGAAGAAAAGACAATCTGCTGCACCCGAAACAAAAGCAGGAGCGGGAAAATGTACAGTTTAAAGGAAAACAAAACGCAACCTATAAGCTGGATGATAACATAAAATACAGGAGACAAAAAACCGCAGACGGGTAACTGATGCAGCAATTTGAATTTGTTGGTAACAGCAGTGTAGAGTAGACAACCTGAAGCAGAATAAACTGTCTTGTGAAATGAAATAGAGTGGAGGATATAAGCCAGAAGATTGTACTATTAGAAGAGGAAGTGCTTGAGGAGATTCCAGAAGTCTTCTTTGGGATATAGAACATGTGAGAGGATCAGCCCACAGCAAATGATATATAGATTGGAGTGTCTTTGAAAGGTAAGAGTTCCGCATGTCTTCACATATTGATTAGTTTGCCTTTTTGACGAAGCCGTCGATGTTCGGTTTCTAAACCGGACAGTTTCCGAGGATGGATCCCCTACAGCCAGCTCACGGGGCGGGTGCTCACGGTGCAGGGCTTTAGCCTTCTGATATGGTACACGTATATGTGCTCGGGAATGTTTAGATGCTTGAAATTTGCTTTTTGAGTTTGCACTGACGTCCAGTTTTATGGTAACCTTAGTATTGTTGCCAAAATCCGAGCTGAAGGTGGTGAGTCCATCGAGCACCGAGCTAGTGAGGTTGGATGTGCTTCAAGATGATGAATTGGAAAACGGTTGTGGTGATTGATCTAAACAAAAAGACGGATATTAGCAATTCAACCGGAATAGAAAAAAATCTACTTGCCGAAGTTTGTTTGACAGAATATCCTTCAATAAATCAGATAGGGATTTTGGAGAAATAATGAAAATTCATGGAGAAATAATGAAAATTCGAGAAAGTTGTAAAGCGAGAGAGAACTTAAAGTGTATCTGTAGTTCCCTTGGGCATTGTTTATAAATGCTTGTTATTGAGTAAAGCCGAAGTAGGTCTTAACTGTTCGATAGCGGTCTGTATTTTGTATGCTTCATGTATCCCATATCAGTGATGTTTTCAACGGATTTTAACTTTTTTTGATGCATCTTGAATTGGAGATGCTAAGCATATTGTTGCTGTTCGACCAATCTGGTCGGTATGTTGGCAACTCAATCAATGTCGGAATTAGTAGTCCGATCGACTGTCATGGTTGGTGGCTCGGTTGATGCCAAGGTCATCACCTTGGTCAATTGTTAAGGTCAGGCTACGTCGGTGGTCAGTATACATCATGTCCCCTAGGGTTCAGATTGTTTGTCCAGTTACTGCTTTCTTGTGAAAATAATTACATAAATTTGGTTTATTTGGAGTGGTAGATATTAATCTAAGTTTGCTAAAAAAACGACGCTCTCTCTTGCACAAGCCAAAATGGATGCACTGACAAAAAAAAAAAGTACAAGCTGTGCAGTACATTGTCACCATTTTGGCGTTCTCTCTCTCTCTCTCTCGCTTCACTGTCCAGGCCGTCCACCTCTCCCTACGCGGGAGTCGTCAGTGTTCTCCGGGATGAAAATAGATCAGACAGTCCGTCCAGACCTGACTTACCATTGATCTGATCTAATCTGATCTATTTATTTAAATAAATTAGATATAAATTTTTAAAAAAAATTATTTAAATAAATAGATCAGATCTAAAATTTCAAAATCTGATCTGAAAGTCTGCAGACTGATCTGTATAAATAATATATATATATATATATATATATATATATAATTTAATAAAAATTATTATTTTATTAATATATATAATTAATTAATTATTTTATTTTATCCATCAATATTCAATTATCTTAATCTTTTCGAGAATAAAAAAGACGGGAGAGTTTTTTTAAATAGACTTTCAGACTAGATCAAATTTTTTTATTTTGCAAAACAGATCAGACCGAATCTCATTTTAAATCTGAACCAGTCTAACAGATCAGATTCAAACTAATATTTTATAATACAGACTTGATCCGTTTAAATTAAAATTTGATCTGATCTGACCTATTTCTGTAATAACCAGATTAAAAAAAAAAAATAGAGGAGGAGGAAGACTCCTAACCGGAGTCCTCTTCCTCTCCGTTTCCTACGAAATCGGAGTGAGAGAGTCCGGCACGGGTTAAGAAAACTCCTCTATAAAACCCCCTTCCCCTCCCTTTAGGTCTTTATCATGGAATTTTGAGAGATTATTAAGAGTTTAGAGGGATTTTTTCAAGATTTTTCTGCAAGTTCTTTGAACAGGAAGAAAGGATTGCCGGAGTTCTTCTCGGCTGCCGGAGCTCGAGGTAAGCCCCTCCCCTTCTTCCTCTCCCTCTTCCCTTTCTCTCCTGGCCCAAAGTCTCGCCGCCGGCCAATCAACGAGGGGACCTCACGGTCCTCTGTTTCAGTCCAAATGAACCCACGGGAAAAGAAAAGAAGAAGAAAGAAGAAGAAGAAGAAAAGAAAAGAAAATAGAAAGGAAAAAAAAAAGAAAAGAAAAAGGAAAAAGAAAAAGAAAAGAAAAAAAAAGGAAAAAAGAGAAAGAGAAAAATAAAAATAAAAATAAAATAAAAAAAAGAAGAAGAGAGAAAAATTTTCTCTCTCTCCTCTCACTACCTTCTCTCTCCAATTTCTCTCTCTAGATTCTCTCTCTAAACTTTTCTCTCTCTTTACGGATTTTGTCTCTCTAGGATCTTTTCTTCCTCTCTGATTGCATCATGGACTCTAGGATAAAATTGAAGATGAAAATAAAATGATCTGAGATTGCTTCGAAATTCGTGCGGTAGATCTGATCTCAGTCCGATACTATTCGAAATTTATAACATTTGATTCATATTAAGTCATCCTGATAGGACCTTTGATGATCTCGACCATGATTGCCTCATCTGAAGGATACGAAGATTTCTCTCTCCACTTTCTCTCTCTACTTTCTCTCTTCATGAATTTTCTCTCTCTAGAAGTCTTATGGATCAGTGGAGGATCCAGATACTTAGATAAATCCAAATTTTGATTAATCCTAAGAGAGGTCCTCGATTTGTGTTATTAAGATCGGTTATCGGTAATTTTCTCTATATATGATTTTTATATTTGATCAGGGTTATGAAGAGATGATTGTCTGTATATGATATCGAGTGGAATATTTTGTTAAAGAAATTCATAAGTCAAAAAAAGAACATTGATTTCTGTACTTGGATCAGTCACCGGTAAAGGTAAGAATCCCTGTACATGATCACTATTATATATATGCTATTTTACTATTGGTCTTGCATCGTTGGTTTTGCATCGTCAGATTTGAGATCGATGAATTTATTATATCTGAGATATTGTTATTTGATTTTGAGCATGAGTATGTTATGTCAATATATATGTATCAGAAATTGATGGCATGATTACATGATATGATATATCTGAATTGATCATAATGCAAGATAGAATTGATTGATGAAATCAACACATAGTGATTAAATGAAAAGAAAAGAGATATATGGTATGGACTAGTCTTGTCATGTGGAACAGCCCGTTAGGAGCTTATGCCTGGGACAGCCCTCACTAGCTTACAGGTGGATCAGCCGGTCAGGAGCTCATGCCTGGGACAGCCCGCCAGGAGCTTATGCCTGGGACAGCCTCTCACGAGCTTTGGTACGTGGGACAGCCGGCCAGGAGCTCATCCTGGGACAGTCTTGAAAGACTTTTTAAATGGATTCGATCCGGATGATGACTGAGGTATAGAATTGGATAGTCCAGAACCAGAAAGAAAATGTTAAAAATCATGTGATTATGAAAGAAGAAATGAAAGATAAGACATGAAATAATTGTTGAGCAAAAATATTTTACCTGTTAACATATGATGATGCATCTATTTTAACAAGACAGAAAATTTATGAATGTTTGCATTATTCTGGACATTGAACATGAGATTTTATATTTTATTGCTTATCCTTATTTTCAGACAATATTACTATATCAGTGTGATATGGGAATTCTTATTGGGCTGTAAAGCTCACACCCCTTCATCTTTCTTTTTCTTCTCAGAGTTACAGGATGACTTAGATTGACTATGATTTGAATTTACGGGTGAGCAGAAGGATAAATAGAGTGTCATAGTATCTGATCAGTGAATTGAAGAAATTTAAATTGTAATTATACAAGATTTTATGAATTATATTTGAAATTAATTGTTATGGATGTTAAGATTGTAATATTTATTTTGACCTTGCATATTCTTTAGGACTTGCTCTAAAGAATATGCGGTCATTACGTATCCAATTCAGATGTTGAGTTCGAGGCGTGATAATTTTCATCTCTCTCTCCCCACCGGTTCATTTGATCCCCCATGCTTAACCGATCGGCGGTGGCAAGTCGCAAGCTTCATCAATTCATCATGGGGAGCGGTGGTGGGAATCGTACAGACATGACGCCGTACCGTGTGCTTGAGTTTTAACCATGACCGTTCCATCCATATCACAGGGCTAGAATCGTACAGACATGACGCCGTACCGTGTGCTTGAGTTTTAACCATGACCGTTCCATCCATATCACAAGGCCAGGTCCCCAGCCGACACTCCAACGAATCCACTTCGGCCATCGCGTGGCAGGGCGCATCGTGGGGCGTGCTTGCAGCTATTCTCATCTACTCTCTATTCTTGGGCTCATCATGGGCTGCTTCGATTTAATAATATCATTGTGGACAGCGTCCATCCTTCAAGTGGGATTGCATGGTCTTCCATTTCGGCTCCTTCTGATTGAGACTTAACAATGACCCACTAAAAAATTATGAGACCTGCCGAGTATTTAGCCCTTAAAAACAAAAAAATACAGTGCGCTCCATCTTCGTGAAAGCAATGAAAAATAGGTTAATGATATAAAAATCCTCCACTATGGCCTTGGAGGTTCTTGGCAGACAGACTGGTGGTTGAACGTTGTCCGGCTGTGTTCGAATATTGCCAGTACTGATTTCGGACAATAACCTCGCTCCAGGATGGTTGTAAACGATCTTTGGAGAACTCAAGTCTTTTTGCATGCCTCTGCAAGTGTCCCCCAGGTCAGCTGGTCCCTGGATCTTCGGAAATACCTCTTAGCGGTGTCCTGCGGATACAATCAAGAAATGGCTTGAGGTGACTGATGCCCACCACTTGCAGCCATCTAGCACGTTGATATGTCCCTTTATAGATTTAAAACTTCAAACTTCAGAACTATCGAAACTGTAAATAGCAGAAGCTTACTTACATAATTCATCCAAAATTGAAAATTAGTACGAATGGCATTAATTGTATAATTTATCCGAAATTTAACAGAAGCTCATGGCTCTGCCATGCTAATGAGCCTGATAATTAAAAAACAATACACTGTGCTTCTCCACTTTTTCAAAAAGATTGGCTCATTTCTCTAGTAAATAGGAGTGATATGTTAAGGATATCAGTGCATCCTTTTTAAGAGGACATGCCATGTGCTTGCTAATGAAAAAGAGTCACAAAAAAGCATTTTTCATAAAATGCTTTTTTTTCCCTCTCAACTTTGCCTTTTTTTTTTTTTTTTTTTTGCCATATCTTTTGTTTTTTTCTCCTTTTGATACTACTGATTAAAATTAGTTTTGGCACGCATGAGTGTTACCTACAAGAATGTGATGCAAATTTATACATACAAGAACGTACAATGCAGCCCTCGAACCCGTGTAAATCAAATTTGTAAAAGCACTATTTCTATATTTTTTCTAATAATTGTGGGGATCGATCGAACTTGTCTCGTTTTAATTTTCATGTACATGAATTTTTGAGTATGATCAACTATATTTTTTTTTTCTTTTTTGTGTAAGATGATTTATATCTTCACTGCTCATACTTTATCACGAGAATATTTAACTGGGAACAACTCTGGGCTTCAACTTATTCCCACCACCTGGACTTGTAACAGGGATAGAACTGATTATTGACATGCGCTGGTAATATTATTAGTCATACTGATATTGCTGCTGCTACTATTATTTGGAAAAATATGTTCTCAGTTAATTGTCCAAAAATAGAATAAACACTTCAATTGAATCCCATGCCACAACGAAATACTGGTTGTGTGCAGTCCGCATGTCAGATGTTGCTTAGTTATTCCCCAATCAGATTTCAATTAGCCGATAGAAGAGACGGTCATGATCTTTCGTCAGGCACATCATTTATCATCACGATTCACGCAATTGCAGCGGCGCCGGCAAACGGGAAATAAAGAAGCGCGCTTACTCTCCTCCGCGGTTCAGTATAACCCCAGTTCAAAATTCGCCTATCTAAGACCAGCAGGTGGCGCCCAACACAGGACGCAGTACGAACGTAACATGAAAACCCCAATCTACCCCTGCCTTGCTCCACAAGTTCACAAAACTATCCCTTCGATTAATCCTCGCGCGCCGCACCCCTCACCGTCTTCCCGCCATGGTCAGCAGTCCACCCACAGTGACATTCTTGATATTCACTCCAATACCGAGGCCAAAAGCATCCTCAACCGCATTAAAAAAAGGTAAAAAAGAGTCAAAATCCTAGAACGGGGGCCCTTTGGCCAAACCGGAGCATCGGATGCCGTTTAAAAGCCCAAGCCCCTTTCCCGCACCAATGGCGACTCCAGCTTTCCCACGAGGCGTCTCTCTGCATTCCAAACCCTAACCCTAGCCCTAGTTCTGTCGTCTTCACTCCGATCCCCACTCCCATCTCTACTATGGCCACCACGCAGGCGCGAAAGGCGGCCCCGCCGCCGGTGATCGGAAAGGCGGGGAGGTACACCGTCTTCATCACCCCGCCGCCGACTCCCAAGCTCTCTGAAGCCCCAAGACCCCTGAGCTCTAGTTCTAAGCTGAGCCCTAGCCCCAGTCCAAGAAATGTGGCTCCTTTGTCGGTCAGTGTGCCTCCACCGTCTCCGTCGCCGACGCCGGCGCCCCCACCGGTTCAGGTCCCGCCACAGCAGTTCGAGAAACCTGCCGCTCGGCCGTCGGGTTCCGTGTTTGGATTCTTCTCGGACGCCATCGCCAAAGTCCAAGATGGTATTTTTTTTTTTGAGGTTTTCTTGTTTGTTTGTGCGGTCGATTGTCGTTGCTTTGGGGTTTGGGTTTTTTAGGTGTGGTGTGGTTGTTTTCTTTGGTAGTGCATTCGAGCTTGGACGAGTACCTGGCTGATTGGTTTGGGTTGAACCGATCGAAGTATCAGTGGGCATTGAATGATTACTACGAAAACAACGGAAAGGTAGGCGATTCTTTTTTAAATTTTAGATTTTTAATTATAGAAAGTTCGCGATTTTGTTTGTTTGTTCGCTTTTTTTTTTTTTTGTGTGTGTGTGTATTTTTTTTTTTTTCTTTTTTTCGTGGGGTGGGTTGGGGGTTTGCCTGGTAGATTTTCCGAGAGTAAATTTGAATTCCACTGTGATATTTGTTGCCCATTGTTGAGAGTTTTTTGTTTAACTATTCTCTTTTGCCCTCTGATTTTGCTGGTTTACGAGTGCGTATTGTCTTGGGATTATGTGGACCTGGAAGTACGAGACTTGGATTTTTATTGGTACTTTGTTCCTTAATTCAGGGATCTGGCTGGATTTCTAAAATGACGGCTTTTCTATTTTGATTCCTCTCAAGATTATTTATTTAAAGTAAGGAAAAAGTATTAATCTTTTCATTCCTATAATCATCCTTGAATGAAATTAATTTAATTTCGTGCCAGAAACTTAATTATGATTACGATCTCTCAAAATCTTGAGGAGTTTATGGTAGTTGCTAAGAGTTGAACTAGGTTTCTCTGAGATGGTAACTGTCTGCCATTTCGGTTTTATATTTTTTAAATAAAAACTAATTCAAAGCATAGCGGTAATTAAGTGTGGTTTCTTTGATTTCAGAATTGTCTTTTGCGTTTTCCTTTCTGTGGGTTATTTCTGTTTTTTCCCCTTTTTTTCCTCCGCTGATGCTGTTGTCTTTGAGTCGTAAGTATTCTGCTTATTTTTGGCAAAAAATATTATATCTCTTTGAATAGTGAATTCTAGCTTCTTATGGTCTTAGATAATCATATTCTATCCCACTTTTAACTCGTTTTATGAGACTGGGTCTTCCATTTCAATGATCAGGTTTTTTGAGTCCTTCCCTTTGGGGTTGCATGTGAGGATCTTTGATAACCCATGTTTTGATGTAATATATGATTGTGGTCATGCTTATCAGATTTTATTTCTTCTTCCCATTTTCTTTTTGATACATTTGCTGTGTAACAAGACACTAGCCTTAGTTTGATTGATTTGTATTTTGTTTATTTGGCTTTGACCTTGGCTTCAAAATCTTCATCTGCTGTTCTTTATCCTCATATTGCATGTTAGGTTTCTTTCTACAGTGGTTTTCATCCTTGTGTTGGATAGACATTTATTTGAAATTGAACCAATTTAGGGGAGTCTAGTGAAATATCTGTAAAATATCTAAAGAGATTATAGAGGTGACTGCTACAGCAAGTAGGGATTGAAGTTACTCATACTTTCAACAACAAGGGATGTTGCAGCTGCTAATACTTTCATCAACTATGTATACTTGTTATGACAATAACGTTTTATATGTGCATATGCATGTTTTCTATTTATATTGTGTTGACTATTGTCATGTTGTAATATATGGTTAACTACTAAGAGACATTGTTGTCAAATGATGCACACATATAATCAGATGATTTGCATATGCATTGCACGTGCCAATTTAACTAGTTGCAAGGTATGCTGGAGTATTTCCTTCCCATCATGGAGGTTTGGAAATCAGAGTGCTGTATCACAGCGAGACATATCTTGCATTATTATATGTTGCTGTCAATATCAGATTATGATTGATAAAGTGGCAATTGCATTTTGGGCCCTAAACTGCTTTCAGAATTAAGGTAACGATGTCATGCAAATTTTTTTGGCGTCCTGTATTTACTATCATCCGTTTGTAGCTCAATTTTCTGTGAGGCATTAGATATTTGTTTGCAGATGTTCTCTACAACATGGCATCTACACATAGGTGATCTGTTAGTATGCAACTAATAGATACTTGTTGGTTGATTCTATGTATTCATGCTGATCCTCTCTTGTATGTAAACTCTTTCAAGTCATAAGCTTGGGATCTTACAGCTTGTTTGTCTTGTAGTAACTGCTTAATCTATGCTCAGTTGCAGTAAACTAGTAGCTATTTGGACTGAATCCAATTGCTCCAAATTAGAAGCTGTTTTCTTGCAAATGGATAGACTAGAACTTCTGAGATATTCTTGTTACCTGCATCTTGAACTAAAGTTCAACTGAACTGCTTTCAAATCTTCTGATACCTGTAATTGTTTGTGTACTTGGTTGCACAAATTCTAGACAAATCTTGCATTACTTGTTCAGTTTGTCAAGTTGTCCACATAAAACATGGTTGACTGTTGGGTGCTTTTTCTTTGTTTAGCACCATGATTCAGTAGGACGTACCCTATGTGCAAGATATAAACATCTCCAGATAAGAACAGTCTTTGTTCTTGTTCTTGTTATCTTTCATCAACAAAGAGCACCTTGGATTCATTTCCATGCATGAACTGCCATTCAAGAGCAATACGAAATCCCATTACTGGTTATTATTTGAAAGTATCGAGCTGAAGGCTTTTGCATGCACATTCTTGATTGCTTGTCTGCATGTGCATATTATCTTTGATAATTAATATAAGTGGCTTCAGATCTCCTGACCTAAATGGTAAGGTGTCTGTGCTGCATATAGATGTCTGATCTTCTGTTTTATTTTCCCTAGGGGAAATTACTAGCTATGTCTAGTTGTTTACTACAATGTCCATGCTGCAAAGCACCACGAGTTTCTCAGCTTTTTTTATACTCGTTTGTTTCAGCCAACTGTTTTACCATGCAGACCACACTGCATGATACCATCAAATGTTAAGCTATTTTTTAAATGGTGAGAATCTATCTCCCGGCTGTGTCTGCCATCCTAGATTTGCCCGGGTTTTTTATGGCAAAGATGCACTTTCTGTCATGATTTAACATTAGTTGCAGAACATTTCATTCATGTATTACATAGGATTGTGTGGCCACTGGGGTTGGTTGAAGGTTTGGTTTTACGGACTGCAGTCGAATGTTGAGGATTTTGACATAGGCCTATTGCATAGGTATAGTAAACACTGGCAGGCCTCCCTTTTTTGTAATATGTTATCTTTCATCATCTTGAGATGGAGTTATAGAATATATAGAATAACGACAGTTCTATGTTCACTTATTTGGTTTTTGATGAGTGTCTTTACTGAAAAGCAGATTTTTTTTGAAAAAAAGAAAATAGAACTCAGCATTCTAAATTATTATAAAAATTGTCATCTAATTAGGAAAAAAAAAAAGAAGAAATTTAGGGGAACTTATTTTTGTTTCTTTTGGATGCAATTTGAGTTAACAAAATCGTTTCATTGCAGATGGAAGCTGGCAAAGTTTGTAAACCAAAAGAACTTACCAGCAAAGGGCAAGCTGTGTAATATCCGTATGGTAAGATAAATCCTCCATCTCTCTTTATTCGCTTTTTCCCGTTTTCCTGCTTGTTTCTGAATCCAGTTCTCTTATTATTTTTCAGCATGTTGTTTGTTGTTCTGATGTGTGGTCGTAATGATTATCTGAATCACTGGTGCCAATTGTATGACCATGCGGCAGCATTGAAGGGGTCTCCATTCATAATGGTCACCTAGTTTTAACACCATGCAGCAGTTGCAATTAAATTGCACCAGTCCAGTTGAGGTGTAAATGTTTGACAAACAGGATTATTATAGTCGCAAATGTTACCTTTTTTTAAAAAAAAAATTATGCTCTATGGGAGATGGTATATCTTTGTTCTGGGCTTTTTTTTGAACTGATTAGTCATCATTAATCAGCAATAGCAAGCATAGAATTTCATATTCAGATCACTCGCAGTGCAGATTTTGCCTTGTTATTTATTTAGGTCGAAATAGCTAAAAAATATCTTCTGCATTTTGTATGGAATTGCAAATACATCCCTATATTTTGAATTACTGTAATGTCAATCTTGCATCTCGTACATTGCTCAACATATTGCAAAAAAGGGTGGATTGTTCTTGACATCACATTGCTCAATATATTAGTCAACCTTGCATTTTGCCCCTCTTCTCTCCTACTGGTGTGCGAGAGAGAGGAGAGGCAATCTTGATTTCAAGGGGGAATTTCAATGTTGGAAGGGGTAAATTTTTGGGTCAAGATTTGGGTATTTTGCACGTTGCTCAACATAATAAACCTTGCGTTTTGTCCATCCTCTCCTGCAGATGAGTGGGAGAGAGAGGAGAGGAGTTCTTGATTTTTGGGAGAAATTTCAATGCTGAGTTAATATAAAAGGTAATTTCTTGGATCAAGATTCAGGGTATTTGTGAAATTACCACGGAGTTGTTAGTGGGGCATTTGCACAATTGCTACTAGATTTATTTATTTTTGGTGCCTGAGTCCACATCGTACATAACTTCCTTCATATCTGTTGCAATAGGCATCTTTGGCGATTCATGATCAGAATTGGGTGGTTGTTAGACCTATTTGAACAATATACAAAATGCAAGGTTGGCATTATAGCAATTAAAAATGTAGGAGGGTTTTTGCAATTTCATACAAATATGGAGAGGTACTCTTTTAGCTTTGTATTTATTTGATTAGAAGTGCGCCTATGACCTATATTTCGTTCTATTTAATTGAATGTAATTTGGATGGAGGTCTACATCTTGATGTCTCCCAGAAAAAGAATACCAATGTTGCCCTGCCAGGTTTTGGGGGGTCCCATGTCAGGAATGTGCCCATGTCCAATTTGGCAAAATCTTAATTAAATGTGATGTTGGTCATATTTTTTCTCACTAAAACTCGACATGTGTACCGCGCATGGGTAAATAAACCAATAAAGTATGTGGTGTACGATGGTGATTAGAAAAGTAGCATTTGATGAACGGTTTTAGTTAAAGGGGGGAGAGAGAAATCTACGAGACATAAGAACGCATTTGATTGATGTTCATGATTGGAGCAGTAAGAGAAGAACATTTCATGCACGATTATGATTAGAATAGGAGTATATGATAAGTTGGGACTTGTGAGTAATGAAAGAAAAAATAAAATGGATTTGGGAAAGAGAAATAAGTGAGGACCCTGGATCCATCTGTGAGAAACAAAAATCTATTCTTTCTCCAAGCTTTTAAGATATGTCATGTGTGAGAATGTTCTTGTACTATCATACGACGCTAAAAGTGTTCATCCTTTTCTTTTTTTTTTTTTTCCTTGTTGGGACTGGAAGAGGTGTAGGCAAGAAAGAAAAGTCTGGTTATGGGAATGCAATTTAGTATTTTAATTAGCTACTAAAGGCTGTGTCTTTGTTACATGCTGTTCATGTGAGAGATGTAGCACTTGTGGCATGTGGGAAAGTTGGATTTGGGGAGCAAACTATTGTTTCTTTTTGTTTGTAGCTTTCGCAATAATAGCATGGACTTTGCATTACTTTTTCTATTGAACTTCTAAAATAGGAATCATAAAAATATAATTGTTACATAAATGAGGGGATTCATTTCTGCAGTCCGTCTTTATGAATTCAACACTTAAAATTCTCTTCACATATATTATATGTGGTAGATAATGCATAACTTCGAGGCTCCCTTGTAAACAGATTTTGTATGACAGAGGAATTATACCTCAAGGTTTGCTGGGTCATGACTTGTGTCCCGAGCAGGCAGAGGACATAAATCATGCATTTATACAGTGCCCATATGCACAGCAGTGCTGGGATCTGTTGAGTAATTACTGCCAAGGATTTAAGCCTTCTTCCTTGCCGGCATTGCTCACATTCACGTCTAATGCCTGGTCTGTTTCCTCTCTTTCCTTCATAATTCGAATCATCAATCATTGCAGGTTCCTCCTAATCTTAAATTTTTGAAGTGAATTGTTAGTCTCTTGTTTTCCCTTTTCCCTCGCTTCTTTTTTGGTATAAATCTGTGCTCTTTGGCGTTTTGCATCTTGTGATGTTTTGTATTGTCCACATATATAGGCATTTAGAAGCAAATGGAGCATTTTTTTTTTTTTTAAGGAATTTGATGTGTAATTTATTCTGACGAATTCAACTTCAGGGATAGAGCAGATTAAATAGTTTTGGGAGATCAGATATCATTTATAAGAGTGAAATATCTCCAGATGAGGGTTTGGGATGGGAATGAAAACGATTTGTTTCAAAGACTCTGGATAACTTGATTGCCTTCAAAATAGAAGCAATAAAAGTCGTCCCAGCAAATTTTTGAAGGCAGCTACTGAAAACCAAATTAATTAACATGATTTATTACACATGAATGTAGCTATTTTAGAAAACAACTGGTTGCTACACATCAATCAAAGCAAAGTAATAGACCTTTTATCATTTTTTTTTTTAGAAAAATCTGACATTTTTTTGAAACATCGAGTACCATTAGGATTGTTGAATGTACTTAGCTTTTCATGCAAATTCTGGCATACCCCCTAAAGATTTCTGTGGTTCTTTAACCAGACAAATAGCTTGTATTCTCACTAGACAGAGCCGAACCTGCACCGTATGGAGCCATGTGTGCAAATGGGTTTCTAGGTGCAATAATTTCCTCTTCCCCCTCCAGTATCCTCACCACACTACCCATTGAAGGTCTTTCTTCTGGTTCATACTGAATGCACCATAATGCCACTTTAAACATTCTCTCAGCCTTTGCTCTATCCTTTGCTTCTATTCTAGAGACTGATAATACGACATCCAATTGCCCCTTTTCGAACTTCTGCCAAACCCATCTTGGGTACCATTCCTGGCTCTCAGTGTGCTTCAATTCAAGATTCCTCCTCTGTCCCAATATCTCAAACAGAAGCATCCCAAAGCTGTAGACATCACACTTGTGAGTCACAGGGAATGGCAACCATAGCTCAGGTGCCGCATAGCCAGGTGTGCCCCGAGCTCTTGTAATAATCACATGAGTGCTCTCTCTGTTGCAGAGCTTTGCCAATCCAAAATCAGCGACCTTGGGAGAGAAGTTTGCTGTGAGAAGAACATTGCCTGGCTTTATGTCATAATGTATTATCCTTTTCTCGCACTCTTCATGCAAGTACCTAATTCCCTTAGCAGTCCCAATTGCTATCTCATGTTGCTTCTCCCATTCAATGCCTTGATTTCCATTGAACAAGTATCGGTCGAGTGATCCATTCTCCATGTATTCGTACACTAGGGCTTTGACCGTTGTTTCAAAGCAAAATCCATAGAGCCTAACCAGATTGATGTGGTAAGTCCTGCCAACTGTACCAATTTCTGCCATGAACTGCTCCTCAGCTCTCTTGTCCAAGGTTCCGTGAAGGACCTTAACTGCCACCCGAACCCCATTAGGGAACCGTCCTTTGTAGACTACACCAAAACCACCTGAACCCAGTTCTTGTTCATAGTTGTGGGTGAATTCTTTCAGATGCTGAGGTGTAAATCTCATGGGTTTCTCCTTTAAGATGTCATCAAGGAACCTGTTCATTGATTCCATTTCAAGGTTTAATGAGTCCATGCTCGAAGTAGTAGGTGTAGTTGCATCATGGCTGTTGGTTTCCTGTGTCGGTGCATTAGTGGATTGCATCCTGGATTTCTTAATAATGCACTTGGTGATGGAGCAAACTGTCACAATGAGCACTATGCCTCCCATGATGATTCCCGCTGCAAAGATTGAAAGGAAATTGACGGCGAGCATCTAAAATACAGTGAAATGTAGAAGTTTCTCAAGAATTTTGCTTACTTTTGAAAGTGGTGTTGTTCGTGGTTGACGATGGACTGCCACTCGGAGAACTTGACATGTTTGTCAAGCCTTGATAAAGTTTCAGAAGAAGGCTCTTTAGATGATGACATTAAAGGAAAAGAAAGAAAATAAAAGGTTCGTCAGTGATGAACAATGAGAACAGAGTAGTCCAGGGATAGATTGTTTTCTTCATCTATTTTTTCTTTATTGACTGCTGCTGCCAGGTGGTGCACTAAACTAAAATTAAATTCTATTGGTCTCTATCCACACAGATTTGGGATCTCATAAAAAATAACTGCGAAAGGTAAGTCATGGGTGTTGCAGAAACAATATCTAATATAGCAGTAAAATTAAGCATATGCAGTAACTAGCTGAAGCAATGACTAGCCAAGATGATTTACTTATGCTGTTTAGCATTCAAAAGAGCTAAGTTGCACGCTCCCTCATGAAGTGCCAAGATCAGATGCTTTAACATAAAGCCTGGCTGGTTCGGCCTTCAATTTTGAGCAAATGGTGAGTAATGTTGTTCTTGTAATAGCTGAAGTAGCCTTCTTGTGTATTTGGATATGCTTTTTTAGTCATTATATATCTGAAGTAGCCTTCTGTCATATACTTGGGTCTTCTTTTTAATCATTTTTCTCTCACCTTTCTGAATCATAAGACGAGTTTGCAGCTAATGTTTAGCAAAGTTATAACTGCGAGAATAAATGCAAGTGAATATAACTAGCAATTGCTCCAGTTGGTAACAATTAGTTAAGCAATTATCTCGCTAATTATTCAAAAAATAATGCCCTATGGTAGTGTTTGGTTTGGGAAAGTGGAATAGTAATTGTTATTCCAGTTGGAATAGTCATTCCTCTTTTCTCTTTGTCTTGAACTCTTTATTCCTGACTAGAGGAACTCTAGGACTGAAGGTATATCTGTACATCTAGAAGAAGATTAAAAAGAAAATAACAAGGGCCTGATTCCAAGAATAAAATTATTCCTCTCATTCCTCGCATAATCATACTAGTAATAAGCAAGTTAAGTGCTCTAATAATTGTTCTTATTCCAGCTTTTTCAAACTTATTTGGCAGCAAGAGGGCATATTCCATAGTTCCTGATGTATTCTCAAGTCAGAGAAGAAAAGGTAAAGGGGACAACCTCGCACATGCGCATGCACATGCGCGCACACATTGGAGGGTCCTTCAGGGAGGGCCAAGGGTTTTGTTATTTTTCTACTCTGTCTAGGATGTAACTAGGGTCATCAATCTTCCCACCACCCCCCCCCCCCCCCCCCCCCCCCCCTTTTTTTTTTGGAGGGAGATCCATCCACACGATAACTACCATGGTTTGGATTTTGGGAAAACTCCAACAATCAAGCTCGAAGCCTCTTGTCCAAGAGCATAGTGTAACCATTGGGACAATCCGGTTTAGCTAAATTTTCTTGGGGCGGATATTTGGGGACCTTGTTAAGAACTCATTTGCTAAATTTTGTCCTGGGCAGCGGCAAAATTTTTTGGCTGAGGAGATTTCCTCTCTTTCTTTGAAATCAAACCAGTTAGAGTAGGAAAAATGAAGATGGCATGAAGGAAAAGAAATAAGGAAAAATACATCCTTCCAAAATAACTAAAAATCGGCCAATACTGGACCTGTGGAACCCTTGTTGCCACTGTAGTTCTTAAAGGAATCCAAAAGTTTAGGAGAAAATAAAAAGACAAAAACTTGTATACTTTGAAGGAGATCCTGGGTTTTATCCTTGAAAATGTTTATCAAAAATTTGGCCGAGTAATACTAACATGTGGCTCCAATTTTAATTGATTGATAAAACCCATTACTATCGGAAAGGATATAACTTTACCAGAAAAATCATTAACTGATTGATATTTTTTGATTGCTGACTCCAATTTTTGGGATACTCTCGGAACATCTCCAATTTATATCCATAGTTTTAACTAATTGATTTTTTTTTTTTTGAATGGAAGAAAGGCAGAAATAGCCATCCCATCTTTATTGAAGATTAGAAAAAAAACACAAGAAAGAGAAAAAAGATTTAAAAAAATTATAATGTGGTCGGCGTATAGAGCAATATTAAACAAAAAATAAACAAAAAATTATATTAACCTTTATGAAGATATCTAAAGATATTTTTAATCTTCCTCGAACTTTTACAATTAGTTGGGGTTGTGCATTAGCACTGTCCACGAAATTCTAAACATAAAAATGGATGACTTGTTCCTCAAAAATCAAAGACAAGATACTTAAGGTAGCCATGATGGGGGATATGATTTTTACCTGTGTGCTTTGCTGCCACACTGAATGCTTCCTATTTCTTTCTCCTCCTCTTCCCCCAATTTACATGCTTAAGGCTAGTGCCACCGACCTTGTTCCATTGATAGCAGAGCAGTTAGGTGTAACAAGATTCTTATTGACTATATTTACCAAAAAAAAAAAAAATCCATATGGCCGCATAGAAATCTATATGTGAGTATCTAGATATACCTTTCAGTTGACAGCATAAGATTTGTCATATGCAGATAACATCTCTTTCCATTATATGCATGCAGCTTTGAAATCAAATCACTATACACACACACACACACACACACACACACACACACACACACATATATATATATATATATATATATATATATATATATATATAAAGATAAATTAGAATCAAATCGATCGGATTTGGATTCAGATCCGATCAGATCAAAACTCTATAGTAGAAATTTTATATCGATGTTCCAAATCGTTCGATGTGATCTAATATTTTAAAATTACTTACACATAAAAAATCATATGATTTGGAGATCTCTAGTTTATGCATCAAGTAGTAAAAAATTAGATAGCCTATATAAAATTAAATTAAATATATTTTTTAATCATTTGATGCATAAGTTAGGAATCTCTAAATCATATGATTTTTGGTTTGCAAGTATTTTTAAGGTAGTAGATCACATCCAACTACTTAGATCATCAATGTATGATCTCCATGATTCAGTTTTGATCTGATTGGATCTGAGTCTAAATTTGATTGACTTTATTTAAATCTATCCCATACGTATGTGTGTGTGATACATATATATATATATATATATATATTAAAAAATAAAACAAAAAGAAACTCACTTTCCTTTTGTGAAAAAAAAATCACCTTCCATACTTTTCTATGACTAATATTCCGAATAATATACTTGGTAGGAATTAATTCCAAAAGAAAAAATCTCAAGAGTTGAAATAAGTGATGCTGTGTGATATGATGATAGCCTTCTACTATCCACACAAAAAATAAAAAAAGAATAAAAAGAAGAAGAAAAAAATCCCGACCTTCCATATTTTTCTAGGAATTAATTTTAAAAAAAAAAATCTCAAAAGTTGAAATAAATGACGCTGCGTGATAGGATGATAGCCTTCTCTTATCCACACAAAAAATTAAAGAAGAAGAAGAAGAAGAAGAAGAAGAAGAAAAAACCCGATCTTTTATACTTTTCTATGGCTGATATCCTGAATAATGTTCTTGGTAGGATTTAATTCCAAAAGAAAAAAACTTAGAGTTGAAACTAAGCTATGCGATATGACAGGATGACAGCTTTCTGCCATCCAGAAGAGAGGAAAAAAAAAATTCAAGACTCATTTGGTTCATGAAAATAATTTTTCTTCTTAGAAAGTAGCTAAAAAGTAACTTCTCAGAAAGTTAATTTCTGAGAATAAAATTTTGATATGTTTGGTTAACCACAGAAAGATGATTTATTATAAAGTAGTTTATATTTGGATGAACATCTATTTTTCTGAAAAAACTATATAAAATACCTATTATACCCTTAGTAGATATAAAACCATACATTTTTACTCATAAACTTTATATAAATATAAATATTATATTTATATTAATATAAATATTATATTTATATTAATATAAATATAATATTAATATATTATAATATAATATTAGATCATAATAATTTATTATATTAATATAATACTAATATATTAATATTATATTAATAATATAAATATTTTAATATAATAAATTTATTAATATATATAAATATAATATAATATTAATATAAATATTGTATTAATATTAATAAAAATATTATATTAATATAAATATTAAAATAATATTAAAATATAATAAATATTAATATTATATTTATATAAATATTAAGATAATATTAATATAATATTATATTACTATTCAGTATTTTATCCTAACCATCCATTGATATTTTACTAAATTTTAATTATGGATCTTAAAAGGATATTTTAGGAAAGAAAAAAATACGACCACTTCTCATATCACAGGAAGTGCCAAAGTTCACTTTCTTCATGAATTTTCACTTCCTATAAAATATGAGAAGTGATTTTTTATAAAAAATATTGTTTTCACTCTCTCTTTTCTTAAAACTTCAACTAAACTAGAGGTCCTCCCTTCATTTTTCAAAAAAATATCTCTTTTTTCTTCCACTTTCCACCAACCAAACAAGTCCTCTGTTTTTTTGTATGACTAATTTTCCCGGATAATTTTCTTGGTACAAATTAATTCCAAAAGAAAAAAAAAGTTCGGAGTTGAAACTAAGTGACACTACGGGACAGGATGATAGGAATTTTATCATAAAAAAAGACCATCCACTGGGGGAATCATGCTAGTGAATGGACCGTGGCCCATAAATTTTATCTGCGACGCGTGAACTACACGGTAGGGTGACATTCGGTAGATCACCATCTTAACGCGTCCGTCTTAATTTAGGCTATGACAACAACCGTTCCTGGTTCTTACGAAATCTAAACAGAATAGACGAAGCAGATAAATTTTTTTAATAACTTAAATATTATTTTACCGGCCTTCTCGTCTATTAAACTAGTCATATGAACAATATTGTTGCATGGTCCGGTCCAGATCATAGCTTGATGTTATCGTTCGTGATTTGGAAATAATGCGATGTCTGTCATGATATTGATACAGAGAAATTTTTTAATGCTAGAATTACAAGATTACGTAACATCAACAACGAATAAGAAGGACGTTACCAGGAAAAGGAACCATCAAGAAAGGATGGTTATTACAGGAAATAACTGCCTATTTTCTTTATAAGACGGGAAAAAGGTTTCATATAGGATATCACATTTTTTTTTTTTTTTTTTGATGAAAAAGGAGAGCAATGAATTACCACTCGATTTTTATTCATTCAGATGGATATGTACAATGGACACTTCGTATATGGATACTTAAATGTTTCATCCTTGGATATAAGACTTCCATACATCTTCTATGTACCTCATAATATCTCTTATTAATTTTTTTTTTTTTTTTTTATAAATCTTGGTGCAGTCAAAAACTCATGGCTCGACACGTGAAAAGATATTATCTATTTTGGTTCATAGATCTTACGGTTTTATTCTTTTAAAAATATCTCAAAGGATGATCATTTTCTACAAAAATTAGAGTCCTTTTTGATTCACAACTAATATGAGACTGATGATGTTTTTCTTTTTACACCACAATAGATCTTTTATTTACTATATTTTTGATCAGAGTTTTTGACAGATTTAGTTTGAAAATGTATATTCTGTTTCATAATTTTAATATTATTTGATTGCTTGTGTGGGGGGGGGGGGGGGGGGGGGGGCGTGCTGTGCTTTGAACGTTTGCTATATACGTTCCTTCGATAGTTGATCTACTAGTATGATGGCTTGCACTATCTATGTCTACTCCATATGTAATACTGTTACTATAAGTGTCTTTATAGTATTGGCCATCTTGGATCATCTAATATTTTTTCAACGAGTCATTCATATCGTAATTACTTTTTAATGCTATTAACATAGATTTCAATTAATTTTCTCTAACATTTGGGTTTCGTGGAACAAATATAGCTTCTCAGCTCCATGTGTACCGACATTGTGAAATATATTGCTGTTTATCCTATTGGTAGTTTTTGACCATCTAATCGTTTTGCAATTACAATCTTGGTTAGGTTTATCAACAATTTCTGAACCTCCTGGACTTATCCATCCAATCAAAATACATAAAGTTCTTATTTCATGGAAAGTCTTATTTCTCCAAATTTATCTGAATAATTTTTTGATTCTTTCAAAATTTATTTAGCAATGAAATGCAGCCTAAATCTATTTGCCTCCCGCGGTCGCTTGATCTTTCTAAGTCGCGTGGTAGGCCACGCGGCTTCCTTTCACTTCACCATATCAATGTCAACTCAGTAGAACGTCAAAAGCAGTGCTAGCCAGCAGCTTGTCTTTTTTTGGGTAACACCCCTGGCTGCTGAGTGAACAGGATTCATCGCTGAGCTCGTGGACCAGTCCTGTCCAACCAAACATTTCACCTTTTCACGGGCCAAGAGCTGCCGATTAACATTGCTTGTGGCTTTCTACTGATTTTGAAAACCACCTAATAATTTCTTCTTGCAAAACCACTATCTTTTAAGAGTTGAGATGGAAATCTGTCTTTAGGAACTATACAGGTTTAGATAGCTGCCATATCGTCTATCTTAATAAACAAGTATTATAATGTGTTATGTTTAGCATCTAACATAATTATATCACTATCTTAGAAAGTCACAGAAGCCATCTGTTATAGCCCAAACCATTTCAGCCCAGCTAAAAGTCCAAAACAAAAAAAAAAAAAAAAAAGAAGAAAAAACAGAGGATTCAAAAACCGGGAAGAAGACTCCCAATAGGAGTCTTCTTCTCCGGCAAAATCCGGACGAGACTGGGACTCCTAAGACCCCTCGGAGTCCTAGGATTCCCTATAAGAAGACCCCTCTCCCTTGAGACCAAACATCGGCCTCTTTCCCCTCTCTTTCTCTCCGATTTTCCCAAAATAAAGCCGCGGTCACCGTTTTAATTTCTCACCGTGACTGCCGCCGACGAGGTCACCGGAGGTCAAGATAAGCTTCCCCCCTTTTCTTCTCTTCCTTCCCTTCTTTCCATGCTCCTATGCGCGGCTGCCGGCGACGAGAGTCGTCGATTTCTGGTCGGGGAAAAAGACTCTATTTTTTTATCTCTTTCCCGTGAATTTTTTCGACGCCGGCGATCGGAATCGATCGCCGGCCACGCTCCTCCGTGACCGGGGGAGTGGCCCCCGTCGGCCGTCGGCCTCCGCCGTGGCGGCCGTGGCCCGAACGGCCGGTCAAGGCCGGAGAACCCCCACCGTCCCCTGTTCGGCCTGGAAGGAACCAAGGAAAAAGAAGAAGAAGAAGAAAAAGAAAAGAAAAAGAAAAGAAAAGAAAAAGAAAAGAAAAGAAAAAAAAAAGAATAAATATAATAATAATAATAACAAAATATATATATATATATATATATGTAAATATATATATATATATATATATATATATATATATATACTTATATATATATATATATATACTTATATATATATATAAATAAGTAAATAAACAAAATAAAAAATAAAAAAATGATGAGAGAGAGAGTTTCTCTCTCTTCTCTCTCTTCTTTCAGTCTGAACCCTGACTTTCTCTCTCTGAAATTGAACTTTCTCTCTCTACTTTCTCTCTCTAGAATTTTCTCTCTCTAGGATATTTCTCTCTCTTGATGAATTTCTCTCTCTCTAAGGTTATTCCTCTAAGAATAGCGAAGTGGAAGGCTTCATCTGATGATTCTGATCGAGTTTAGAGACGAGTCTGATTTTAAGTGAGATTTTGATTTTGGGATTTGATAGATTTAATTTTGAATTAAAATTAATATAAAAATATAATTTTGGATAATAGGCACGGAAGAATCTCCTAGAAGTTAGTCGATCTGTTCATTCAGTGCTCCATGAAAGATAAGTAATGAATCATCTTCTCGAGATATTCCATATTTATTTTGAAAATAAATAATTATTCTTTGAAATTATGCATGATTCATGAAATTATGTTTTGAAAGAAAAGTGCTTTTTAAAATATTATGGTATGTCGATTATGCACATGTTCAGTGAATTATTTATGGTATATTATGATACAAAGGGTTTTGATACATATCGGATTTTTGCTCTCAGCCTAACTATGTTTCAGTGGGCCCCACCAATGGGGATTATACGTTGGTACTTAGTGGATCCTGCCAGTGGGGGTTGTGCGCTGGTATTTGTGGACCCTGTCAATGGGGGTTGTGCGCTGGTATTTGTGGACCCTGTCAGTGGGGGTTGTGCGCTGGTATTCTGTGGACCTCGCCAATGGGGGTTAAACGTTGGTCATAGTCAAGGCTGTTGAGTTTCGAGTGTTTTGAATCGGATCGGATTTATGATTATAATTATATGTGAATATTTGGAAATATTGGATCTGTATTAAATCAGCATGAAATATATTTTTATGTTTATTTGCAGCATTATTCTTGAAAATTATATAATATTTGAAATATCTGGTAGAGATGCTTGTTACTTACTGGGCTGTTTAGCTCATTATCTTTCTTTCTATTTTTTAGATTCAGATAATTAATTTCGAGCGTGGGAAGAAATATTGGGACAGAGCTTTTAGAGGCGAGATTTAGCATTGTCAACTTCAATAAACTTAGATCTATTGTTTTATTGTTAGTAAAATTTTATTAGATGTAAGACATTTGATTTAATTACTTGAATTACAGATGAATAATAATTATTTAAATTTATTCTGCTATGATGCATTGATATCGTGATGAGATGCCTTGTATGCTTATGGAGAGAGTTCTTCATGAGTATGCGGCGGTTGCCGCGACCCTCGATTCACAATCTCGGGTTGGGGGCGTGATAATTAATATGGTATCAGAGCATAAGTGGATAAATTATGACACATAAAATTTGACATAGTATGAGTGTAGGTGGGTAAACATTAGGAATATTGGGACGTTAAAGTATGAGCATCATAATAAACCCATCCTAACAAATAGATAAATGAATCTAATAAAGTTTTACTACCACAAGGTTACCATGCCTCCCCGTAGAATGACAAGAACTACTCAAGGAATTGCAAGAGGGACATCACAACCACGGGATGGTAGCACTCCCCATCTGACCAGTGGCACCCCTCAGGAGGAGGGAGTCGTAGATCCTAATGGGAGTACTTCGAGAGCACGTCAAGAATCAGATATGGCTCAGTTAATGCAGACCCTAATCAGGATGGTACAAACACAACAACAAATACAACAGCAAATGCTTGAACAACAGCAGATACAACAAGATACACAACAACATCAGCATCCACCACCACAACATGGAGAGCAACCAGTACAATGGAACAATATTTCTGAATTTAAAAAGCTTGCTCCTCCAGCTTTCAAGGGGACTACTGAACCTTTGGAGGCTGATAACTGGATAACGGAGATGGAGAAGGCCTTCGCTATCCAAGAGTATCTTGATGAAGAAAAGATTCGATATGCAGCTTATTTACTACAAGGAGAAGCATACAACTGGTGTCAGCGACTACAGCGCAAGCATGAACAAGACGGCGAAATACTTACCTGGGAAAAATTTCGGATTGCATTCTATGATCAGTATTTTTCTCGGAGTATAAGGATTCAGAAAGAGCAAGAGTTTATTTATTTGAAGCAAAAGGGTATGAGTGTGACTGAATATGAAGCAAAATTTATAGAGTTAGCAAAATTTGCTCCGAGATTAGTGGATGGTGAGCAAGAACGTGTTCACAAGTTCGAGATGGGACTGAGAACTGAAATTCGAAAACAAGTGGTTCCATATGAATTGACAACTTATGCAGATGTGGTAAACAAAACACTGATAATTGAAAGGGAAGTCAATGAAGAATGCATGGAAAGGGAAAGAAGGCAAAGAAAGAGAGCACAATCAAATGATACACAAGGGCAGAATAATAAAAACATCAAAAGATCAGCTAAGGGAGCAGTAGACAATAAGACTCAATAGATTGATGGTGAGCCGTGCTCCAGATGTGGCAAAAATCATGCAGACAAGGATTGCTATTGGAATACCGGTGCTTGTTTCAAATATGGACAGAAGGATCATAAAATTGTTAGCTGCCCGCTAAATACTGAAAATCAAGTTGGCCAAAGAACTCATGAAGGACAACATAAGGGTGGTGGACAGATTTCTAAAACCCAGGGAAGAGTCTATGCGCTTACTCAACAGAATCCACAGGCTTCCAATACAATGGTGACAGGTATGAAAAATTTTGAGGACGAAATTTTTTTTTAGGGGTGAAGAATGTTATAGCCCCAACCATTTCAGCCCAGCTAAAAGTCCAAAACGAAAAAAAAAAAATAAGAAAAAACAGAGGATTCAAAAATCGGGAAGAAGACTCCCAATAGGAGTCTTCTTCTCCGGCGAAATCTGGGCGAGACTGGGACTCCTAAGACCCCTCGGAGTCCTAGGGTTCCCTATAAGAAGACTCCTCTCCCTTGAGACCAAACATCGGCCTCTTTCCCCTCTCTTTCTCTTCGATTTTTCCGAAATAAAGCCGCGGTCACCGTTTTAATTTCTCGCCGTGACTGCCGCCGACGAGGTCACCGGAGGTCAAGGTAAGCTTCCCCCCTTTTCTTCTCTTCCTTCCCTTCTTTCCGTGCTCCTGTGCGCGGCTGCCGGCGACGAGAGTCGCCGATTTTTGGTCGGGGAAAAAGACTCTGTTTTTGATATCTTTCCCGTGAATTTTTCCGACGCCGGCGATCGGAATCGATCGCCGGCCACGCTCCTCCGTGACCGGGGGAGTGGCCTCCGTCGGCCGCCGGCCTCCGCCGTGGCGGTCGTGGTCCGAACGGCCGGTCAAGGCCGGAGAACCCCCACCGTCCCCTGTTCGGCCTGGAAGGAACCAAGGAAAAAGAAGAAGAAGAAGAAAAAGAAAAGAAAAGAAAAGAAGAAAAAAAGAAGAAAAAGAAAAGAAAAGAGGAAAGAAAAGAAAAAAGAAAAGAAAAAGAAAAGAAAAGCAAAGAAAAGAAAAGAAAAGAAAAAGAAAAGAATAAATATAATAATAATAATAACAAAATATATATATATATATATATATATATATATGTAAATATATATATATATATATATATGTAAATATATATATATATATATATACTTATATATATATATATATATATATATAAATAAGTAAATAAATAAAATAAAAAATAAAAAAATGATGAGAGAGAGAGTTTCTCTCTCTTCTCTCTCTTCTTTCAGTCTGAACCCTGACTTTCTCTCTCTGGAATTGAACTTTCTCTCTCTACTTTCTCTCTCTAAAATTTTTTTTCTCTAGGATATTTCTTTCTCTTGATGAATTTCTCTCTCTCTAAGATTATTCCTCTAAGAATAGCGAAGTAGAAGGCTTCATCTGATGATTCTGATCGAGTTTAGAGACGAGTCTGATTTTAAGCGAGATTTTGATTTTGAGATTTGATAGATTTAATTTTAAATTAAAATTAATGTAAAAATATAATTTTGGATAATAGGCACGGAAGAATCTCCTAGAAATTAGTCGATCTGTTCATTCAGTGCTCCGTGAAAGGTAAGTAATGAATCATCTTCTCGAGATATTCCATATTTATTCTGAAAATAAATAATTATTCTCTGAAATTATGCATGATTCATGAAATTATGTTTTGAAAGAAAAGTGCTTTTTAAAATATTATGGTATGTCGATTATGCACATGTTCAGTGAATTATTTATGGTATATTATGATACAAAGGGTTTTGATACATATCGAATTTTTGCTCTCAGCCTAACTATATTTCAGTGGGCCCCACCAATGGGGATTATACGTTGGTACTCAGTGGACCTTGCCAGTGGGGGTTGTGCGCTGGTATTTGTGGACCCTGCCAATGGGGGTTGTGCGCTGGTATTTGTGGACCCTGCCAGTGGGGGTTGTGTGCTGGTATTCTGTGGACCCCGCCAATGGGGGTTAAACGTTGGTCATAGTCAAGGCTGTTGAGTTTCGAGTGTTTTGAATCGGATCGGATTTATGATTATAATTATATGTGAATATTTGGAAATATTGGATCTGCATTAAATCAGAATGAAATATATTTTTATGTTTATTTGCAGCATTATTCTTGAAAATTATATAATATTTGAAATATCTGGTAGAGATGCTTGTTACTTACTGGGCTGTTTAGCTCATTACCTTTCTTTCTATTTTTTAGATTCAGATAATTAATTTCGAGCATGGGAAGAAATATTGGGACAGAGCTTTTAGAGGCGAGATTTAGCATTGTCAACTTCAATAAACTTAGATCTATTGTTTTATTGTTAGTAAAATTTTATTGGATGTAAGACATTTGATTTAATTACTTGAATTATAGATGAATAATAATTATTTAAATTTATTTCGCTGTGATGCATTGATATCGTGATGAGATGCCTTGCATGCTTATGGAGAGAGTTCTTCATGAGTATGCGGCGGTTGCCGCGACCCTCGATTCACAATCTCGGATTGGGGGCGTGACACCATTCATCTCCAGATGGATGGCAGAGAGGCTACTCAGGAGAATTTTAACTCATTCACCATGTTGCTCATCCTTCAGCTTGGTAGCTGCATGCCTCTTGATGAACCATGGTGGATGGGAAATAGGTAGTGCCGCATAGCATTTCTCAGTAAAAAGTAATTGATAGGAAATTGCTAAAAAACATATATGCCTAATCCTAACCTTAGAAAATATAAATCCTAATCCTAGAATTGAGAAAGGAAGAATCACCAGGTTGAGTGATAGCCAGTGTCGAATGGATGGAAGCGTGGCACAGGAAAAATGATGTCATGGTTAGACAGAGGAGGAGCAGAAGAGTGCACTTGGAGGGATGAATGAGTGCACTCTCAAGCGGAAGGGTTGAAGGGGTGGATGATGAAATCGATGCTATTTATTGAAAGATCAAAAAAATGATCCTTGGATCCCCACCTCATGATGTCGGATGGATGGAGAAAGTGAGAAGCACACCTAAGGCAGAGGAGAAGAGGTGTTGGGGTGGGGGTCGATTGGGAAAGAAGAACGAACTCAATGAAAGCTTTGTCCCATCATTACATCGTATTCGTATCAGGCTTGAGTCTTTTATTTCAGTACATATGTATATAGATATGGGGTCGGATTTGGGATGGGATATTATTATCTTCATTCGATTCGAATTTGTTTCGCATTTTCATCTAAATTCACACTCATCTTTAAATTTAAATGGGTTGGGTAAAATCTATCTTATTTGGATCGAATATCCATCAGATTGGATATCTATTGGATTGATTAAAATTGTCATCTCTACAAACTATCATAATTGATTTATGATACTATTTAGGTACAAAAGGAAACGTAATTAGGACGGGACCATCACAATTGAGCTGGGTATACTGGAACGGGCCATCACAATTGAGCTATGATACTCTTTTATGTACAAAAAAAAAGAAAAAAATCAGTGGAAATTTAAAGGTACACATTCAAAAAGATAAAAACTCATGAAATAGAGACATCAATAATTTCTTTTTCACATGGAAACTTCGTCATGAATATATTGTATCCCTTCTTTCAAGACATGTAAAAGACATACAATAATTCACGACGAACATATTACCATCTCTATTTCATGCATCCTCGTCGTACGCTTGGAGTCTTCATTTGGATTTTCATCACGTGTTTCTACAGTTGCTGTTGAGCCCGCGCTGCTGTCAGTCCAGTTAGCAATAGCTGCCCCAGATGTGAGCAAATGCTGGAATGGATTCAACGGGGGGTCGATTTCCATCTCTCCCTCCAGCATCTTGACCACTTTGCTCATAGGGGGCCTTGCTTCAGGCTGATACTGAACACACCACAAGGCCACCTGACACATTCTCTCTGCCATCTCTCTGTCCTCTTCCCTTATTCCACAAACTGATGCCACCACCCCTAGTTGCGCAGTCTCAAATTTCTCCCACACCCACCTGGGGAACCACTCCTGGCTTTCTCCTAGGCTGATGTCGAGATTCCTCCTCTTCCCAACTATCTCAAACAACAGCATGCCAAAACTATAAACGTCGCACTTGTATGTGACCGGAGAGGGCATCCACATCTCCGGTGCAGCATAGCCTGGCGTCCCTCTTCCTCCTGTCATGCTCACATGAGTGTTTCTCCTGCTTAATAGCTTAGCTAGGCCAAAGTCGGCTACCTTTGGACTGAAGTCTGCATCAAGGAGGATGTTCGCAGGCTTTATGTCGTAGTGAATTATCCTCTGCTGGCACTCCTCATGCAGGTATCGGATTCCTTTGGCTGTTCCAATTGCAATCTCATGTAGTGTTCCCCATTCGATCTCGGGATCCTCGTGGAACAAGTGGTTGTCAAGTGAACCATTCTCCATGTACTCATACACGAGAGCTCTCATCGTGGCATCGAAGCAGAAGCCATAGAGCCTCACTAGATTGACGTGATATGTTCTCCCAATCGTCCCCACTTCAGCCATGAACTGCTCTTCAACTCTCTTATTCAAGCTTCCTGTAAGGACCTTAACAGCCACCGGCACGCCATTTGGGAGTTCTCCCTTGTAAACTGCTCCAAAGCCACCGGAGCCCAATTTTGTGGAATAATTATGGGTGAAAATTTCTATCTCCTTGGGTGAAAACCTGATGGGTTTCTCTTGAGCAATGTCGTTGAGAAAATTCTCCACCGTTGTCATCTTGATCTGCGAATATGGGATTGTTGCAAAAGGTTGTGATGTGGCTGCTGTAGCTCCGCTGGTGTTAAAATTTATTGATGGCAGCCCATGCTCCACGAGGCACTTGTAGAGAATGAAAACTATCGCGACCATCCCGGCCACACTTGCCACTGCAATTACTGCAAAATATTGTGCAACAATATGATGAAAATTCTGGCCAATAAGATGATAAATATTTAACTATGAAGAGTCATTTCTTACTGATGCTGACTGCTGCAGCTGTATGCTGGAAATCTTCGAATACTTGTTTGGCACTATCATCCATATTAGATTGTGAATTTGGTAGCCAGAGGAATCTATAGCTGACACGACGAAATGTGAAGATAAGGGAATAAACTAAAGGATAAGCAGAGAGGATCTTTACAAGGAGGAGCGAGAAAATGGTGACTTGGGATACAGAGAAATGCATTTGCAGGATTAGGCTTTGAATTTTTTTTTTTAAAAAAGGATAAAATGTCATGATTTATGCATGCATAAGACATTCATTGTGCAAATTGATGTGCTTCAAGAAGGTGACTCTTCTTCTGCATCATATTAAATTCTCACTGTAAATCATTCAGTGATTGTGTGCTTTGATACACATTGCAGAATTTTGTGCAACTCGCCAACTAGAACATACTCTTATAGACCAAAGATTATATGGTCCAGTTATGAGCTCGGAAATAAGAAGTCATTCACCTAACCGTGCCTTCTTCTTCTTCTTCTTCTAATTATTATTTTTGAGGGGGAAAAAAAAAAGGAGGTTATGCCACCTGCTTCTTATTTTTTTGGCTAGGAATCACACTATGCCAGTCAGAAAATTGAAGAACATCTAGTTCAAATGTCTTTCGGCACACACTTTTTCTGGTTGATATGAATAACTGCAATTTAAGAATAATAACATATTTTGTAGGTTTTAACTCGTTCCAAACTAGCTGCCGTGTTCCCATATGGTCACAGCTCAGTTCTGAAAGGTACCAATTGCTGGTCCAACGTATTTCCAGAATGAACCAAGCATATTTCTGACTTCCTCTTCGGAAACCAAACGCCTCAGTATTGATTGAGGAGAAGGACGCCACTGACGTCCGCAGCTGTCACGCCACTTATCGACAGCCTTCTGGATCAATTTTGTCATATCCCTTCTCTCTTCTTCCCTCGCTGCTCCCCCCAACCCTCTTCTCTCTCGCTCTCTTTCTCTCACCATATTCTTCCCGTTGATCCTTTTACATCCACACAACAGGTAAGATTAAGATAACATAAGATAAACCTGTGCTCTCATCTAATTTTTCAATTTTGAACGAGTCCATTTTCTCTCTCTCTCTCTCTCTCTGTTTTTTTAAGCATACTCCATAAATTTAATTTCAGTTGATTCATAAAACTATCTCTCAATTTTAGGATTGTTTTGTGGGGATTCCACGATAAGTTGTTAATATTGAAGTTGTTCTCTGTTTCTTTTAGCCGGTAATGATTGAGATTCAGCATAAAGTACTAGACTGAAGAGGAGATGAAAGCCAGCATGCTTGAGGTACGTTTGTAGGAACTGTGTTTCGGTAAGAACCCTGGTGATCTCAAAGAAAAATCTCGAACTACTTATAATTGCTTCGGTTCTAAAGCCAAGCATATATCAAGAGGAAAAAGAAGGCCAGAGGCAAGACTTACCGGCTTGATCAGTATTGCAGAGAACGAAGATACTTCCTAAATCTTTAAGCGCCCAAGCTAGAAGCTATCACTTTGGATTAAAGTCTCTGATGCATGAAGAGAAACGAGATAATACTAGTGCTTTCTTTCACTTAAATCATCACAGGAATTGGGAAACACAAAGCTGGAAAACAAGAATCTACGCCATAATTTTCTCTTTGGACAATGTCAAAATAATAAGACGGTCCAAGCAAGCAACCGTGAATTGTTCTACTCCAAAATTTTTTGCACAAAAAAAGAATTCACCTCCTGATGTCTTATTGTTGACTCTGGGTGGAGCTTCCGTTGCAAAAGCTAGGCTTTGGGGTCTGGCAGAAGCCGCAGAACGGACGTAGAGCTTCGTTGGATTGTTTGATATGGGTTTCAGCCCAGCCCAAATCCAGTTGGAGCGCTGGTGGGGGAAACCGTCAAAGTATTTCCCATGAGGCTGCGGCTGACAAATGCCTACAAAGGACGAAGGGAAGCAGGGGCGGGCGAGGATGCAACATTAGATGCTTGTGACCTGCGCGCCAGGTCAACTTCACTAGGTCTTTCCGCCTTACGACTCATAAACCCATCTGGATTTAAATCCAGGTGTCATCCCTATCATATTTTTCAAAAATAAATAAAATATTGTGTCTCATTTCATTTTTCGAGCCCTTACTTTGTCATCAAGGAACAACCACCCCGACTTTTATCACACACCATTTCAAAGCATAAGGAGCATTGATCCAAGCACAAACATTTTAGTAGAAGGAAAAGTCAAGTTTAAGAATATATATGTATTTTTTTTTTGATATAAAAGTTTAGGAATATCATACACCTCTCTTGCACGCTATGTTGACATGGTAATGCCAATATTCCTGGGGGCGCTTAAAAGGCCTTTTTGAAGTTCAGAGGGTAACGGTGATGGACAATATATGTAATGGCCTAATATTGTATTCAGAAAAAACTAGCTAGAAGTATTATTTGGTTTGTTTAGTTTTGTTTAAGTGCCAAAAATCTCCTTAATACAAATTCAATATGATATTGTATGCATACCTATACGGATCCTCACATGTTCTTCCGGTGTAAGTCTTAGCATTCTTGCCAGATTCGGAGTCCAATCTCAAACACAGTCGCACACTATGGCTGAGTCATAATCATTTTCAAAAGGGAGTATGATACAATTTCCCACAATCCACATGAATCATGGACCTGGTCCTTCCATTATATTAGGACCTTGCATACTCTCAAAGTTTAAACTTGGGCATTCCTGCTTGCCAAGCTAAGCACCCACAGTCAAACGGAATTACATATCTTGAGCATCTCATAATCAATCTAAAAAGGGCCCATGCCGATTCATTTCTTTGGTTAGTTATCCTATTTGGTTATTAATTTGGCCACTCAATCCTTCCCTTTTAGTAAATTGAAGTTATTAAACACCATTCTTTACTCGAATTTATAAATTTTATTTCCAAATGATTAAGTATCTTCAGTCTTATAACGCTGTTCCTTTTTCATTTTAAGGTTCTTATGCTTCTTCTATACTATTTTTTCTGTTTATCGAAATAAAGTCTTATTGTTGCATTTTTTTATTTTTTAAGTTTGGGCATTTAGTTTCTTGTCTTGATTCTCAACCATGCTGAACAAGAAATATGGATATGGTGCGTCACAGATTGGTTTGTCTACTTCTTTTACATCCAGGCAATTATAATTCCTTTTTGAGATGTTTTTCTGACATCATCAGTAATTCTGTAATATTGGAAAAGTAGTTTCTTTTTTTTTTTTTTTTGTTGCTTTATAATATCTGGAGATATGTTCTTCTGGAATTAATTTCTGGGTGGCTCGACGGACTCGAGGAATAACATTTTATCTTATATGTTGAAAAGTTTCTTTTGACTCTTCTGTGTGGTGGTTTCCGCAAAATTGCCACCTTTGTTTCAATATATCTAAAGATCTATTCTCGATGGAACCTTATAAAATCTAAGCAATGTTTTTTTGATGGAAAAGGGAAGCAATGAATTGCCATCCGATTTTTATTCAAATAGATATATACAACAGAAAAGATAAACAAGGATAGAGCAAAGAGCAAAATATTAAGAAAGATATGCTCTTCCAAGCAAGAGCATTGAGGTTACAGCAATAGTTAAAATAACAAAAATATGCTCATTTGTATGTGACAAAAAAATCCAATAGACCGGAGATAAATGTGAAAAACTCTTCTTTATTCATCTTTTGTCCATAATTTTCAGTTCAACCAAACAATGGGGCTGCAGAGACTTCATATGCTTGTAGTTCCACTGGACCTTGAGGAGCTTGAAAGTAATCCCTGCAATTTAGTCCACAAAGCCTCATGTCCGGTAAACCTCTTTGAAGAGCAAAGGTTCTCTCACATCTTGAATCTATGGAGTATTCTTTGAAGGATTGAATATATATATAACGTGTTTTTTCATTAAAAAGATCCTACTGTTTCTTTCCAACCACACTTTTTAACACAAAGCTGCAATGAGTTGATCCCCTACTCTTTTTGTTGTAGTATTGAAAATCTTTCTTCTCTAAGATGATCAATAATCATTGAAATTGGTTGGCCAATCTTTGATGTTGAACTGTAACTTGAAAGCATATAGAAGTGACCAAGTGAATGAATACTTAACAAAGAGATGAGAAGTAGTTTTTTCAGATACACCACAGAGAATGTATCGCTAATATTCTTTTCGAGGTCATTAATAAGTTTAATAAATAATTTTTTTTTTATTTTTTGTGATGGATTTTTCTGTTGCTAATAGTTCCATCGCTAATGGTTATTAGTGATGAAAATCGTCGTCTGTAATACTCTTCCCACCATCACTAATAAGTTTAATAAATATTTTTATGATGGCTTATTTTTTGATCGTAATTGGTTGTCGGTAAAAATATTTATTAGTGATGGCTTTTTTACTGTCACTAATAGCCGTCGATAAAACTGTCATTAGCGACAGATAATTTTTCATTGGTAATACCGTTGCTAATATCGATTAATAGAGACGGCGAAAATGCTGTCGCTAATATGTTAATTTCTCGTAGTGGCGCTAAGGAAGGATGAGAAGAAAATTCCAAGAGGTTACAAGGTTGAGAAGAAAGGTCGAAGAGAAAATTCGAAAAGGCCGAGGAGGAAATCTAAAAAGATTTATAAGACTAAAAAGGAAAGTCGAAGAGGAAATCCGAGAAGATCGATAAAATCGAGAAAGAAGGCCGAGGAAGAAATCTGAGAAGGTCGAGGAGAAAATTCGACAAGGCCGAGAAGAAAGGGGAAGGAGAAAATCTAAGAAGGCTGATAAGATCGAGAAGAAAAGTCGAAGAGAAAATTCGAGAAGGGTGACAAAGTCGAGAAAGAAGGCTGAGAAGAAAATCCAAATAGATCGAGGAGAAAATTTGGGAAGATGAATAAGGCTAAGACGAAAGGTCGAGGAGAAAATCCAAGAAGATCGGAGAGAAAATTTGAGAAGATTGACAAGGCCGAGAAGGAAGGCCGAGGAGGCTGAAAAGATCGAGGAAGGCAAATCTGAGAAGGCTGAGTAGGCTAAGAAGATCGAGTAAGTCGATCTCATTAGAAAGGCGGATAAGTTGACCTAATCAAATTCTAAAAAGGTCCAAATGAGCTGACCAGAATAGGTTAACATTATATATTATAATATTTTATTATATTCTCTTTATTCTTATTCTTTCAAAGTCTGATCTGACTTAAGTATCAGAGGATCAGACCAGAGCCAATTTGATAAGCTTTTTTATTCTTTTGGTATGTAGATCAGTGACTCCAAGGTAGATTATATTTTTACCATCATGGATCAAACAATGCCCTCCAGATGGATCTAATCGGGTTGGATTTTGGTAGCAACAGTTTGGCAGGTTGGGGGTTTGAATCTTTAGCCCTCCAACTTTCAACATATATTTCATTCTCTTTTTGTCTTCCTATTATGGAAATGATATTTAATGTAAAGCAACAAAAGATCCATCTTGAACCACATTGAGCTACAACAACTGAAGTAATCTCGGTCAATTGAGAAAGACCTCTATGAATCACTATTCGACTTGGTTGGATGAGAACCAACCCATGACACATACGAGCTCTGACTCAGATGATTCGACTTGGTTGGCTGAACACCGACATAATAAAAGATGCGAGCTTTAACTCAAGATGATTCGATTTGATTGAATGAGACTCGACCTAATAAAAGGTATGAGCTCTGGCTCTAGCTAATCGATTACAAAGGGGCTAACTCTTTCGGGACTCCATATGGCCGCATGGCAGGCCAAAAATGATGACGACATTAGCTTGGCAAGATTTACTGCCAAGGTTTAGCTTATGATCTACTTCAGATATTTCGACTTCTAATCTATTTCGATATTTTGACTTCCGATCTACTCTAGATATATTAGATATTTCGACTTCTTATTGACTACTTTCCTTGACCAAAGCAATGAAAATGCTTCGGACTCGAAAGTGGGAGGTGAAGGATCGGATGGTGCACCAGATCGGTTCGGATCAGATGCAATGGAATTTAAATTTTTTTTATCCAATCCGACGTGCGAGATTTAGATCCAAATCAGATAAAATCATAATAAATAATATACTAAATAATAGAAATCAGCATGCATAAGAGATAAGAGGTGATCTTATCACCGTGTGCGGATAGATGATCTTCACGATTGATGATCCAATGACCTCTGAGGTTTGCTGTGGAGCCGCGCACGTGTCCGACTTCTATAGTTATCCACTCAGACTTAATCTAGGATGTCTTCTCCTCGATCAATCCACCTACTCTTAGGTGGAATTACAAGTTCTTTGATCAAATTCAAATTTGATCTCCGATAGGATTTTGATTAGCTCTTGATCGCAGCTTTTTTGACTCTCCGCATAGAACTGACGGTGTTCGACATCTTGAACCCACTAGATGGCTCGTCCAACATCCTGGAACATGGAAGAGGGATAGAGAATAGAGAGAAAAGAGGGAGGAGGCATGGAAAGGAGGAAGGGAGGCATGAAAAATGATCTATTTGTTGTAACCTCTTTGGTCAATCAAAAAGAATCTCTTTTTATAGGAATCTGATCAGATCAGACGTCTTAAAACAGAAGGACTCTCCTAAGTCCGCCCCAATCTGATTTCTTCCTTGTTTTATTATACAAAAATAATGAAAAATTCAAATTGACATGGAGATAGGATAAGATTGTTATCATCTCATTTCAATCAACCTTCATTTTGAATTCAAACGATTTAAATTTGAAGTTGAATTCTAATCTAAATTTAAATTCAAGTGAGATCAAATCTCTTATCCTCATCCACTAATGGATGAGACTTATCACTCTCTTTCTCTCTTATCTGATTTGGGTGACACACACATGGATCCAATCCATATGGGTGTGCCCCATCACATGGTCGAAAAATATTGGGTGGTGCCAACATTTGGCGCCCCCACAAACCCAACCTAATTAGGTTAAATTCGTGAACCAATATTTGGATTCCAATTGAAACTTGCACCAAATTGATTAAATTCTATCTTATAGGATCCAAAATTGAAGAGGAGAAAATGGATTTAACCATGTGCTAATATGATTTTCTTAGACCCAAAGCTAGGACTCAATTGCCCCTAATCCAATTAGGCTATATTTAGCCTAATTGTGCAATCCAAGACCAAAACTCTTATTTGTGTGACTCCATAGGCACAATTCTGTATGGTAGTAAAATATATTGTGATCTCTATCAACAACATCATCGAAATTTTTTTCGACGGATCAAAATTCTTTTCAATTCAGTCAATTATAATTATTGATCATCGAAATAATTTTAATTAGTCCCACAATCAACTAGTGACACCTAACAATATATAGTGGCAATCTAGCAGAACTGAAGGATGGTCCTTTAGGTGTAGTTACCGTGTGATTTGATTCTTCTATCGTGAGTTTCGATAGAATCAAGATCAAGATAAACTCGTCAAACCTCACATCTGTCATATGATAGAATCAATCGATTCGAGTCTGATGTAAAATCTAATAGAAACTCTTTTCTATCTTTTACACTACCATGGCCATGAATTTTTGGACTCAATCTCATGATTTACATGGGATCGCTCCTCTATCGAGATCGATAGATCTTATCTTGATGCAATCCAATTTCTACAATGATCATACTGCAGCCAACATACACCTCAAGACTCTATATGACTAGGAGATCAAGTTATGATGTAGTTAAACTGCAGTACCTTCAAGATGAACTACCGATGCATCTCAGATCAGAGAACTAAATACACAACTATAGCTATGAACATGTCACTGACGAAAAAATAGATATTTTTATGACTGTTCGTAAATGATCATATTCAGTACCCTTGTTCTTAACAAACATCTATACTTTTACTCTGATGTCTCCACACCGTAGACTCCAGACTCATCTATCTAAAAAAAATAATCGTACATCAATCTTCTAGATCGATCACTGTTTCCGTAGTGATCCTACGATTGAGAGTAATTTATGAGTTAACTAAGATTAGCACATGTCTCAAATTTTCAGCTCTTGAGAATACGTGTTATCTTATCTATTAATCTAATAGACGATTTATAGATGCTATTAAATATAATGTGAATAAAAATAATCTAATTTTATTAATATCAAAGTTAAATTATAAATAGTATCCTAAAAGTATTTTACAAGTGTCAGCCAATCTGACTTCTAGGACATACATCTAACAAACTCCCACTTGATCTAAAGTTAATTGGCTATAAATTTAAGTTCCATCTTCTCATAGTGGGCTTTAGTCTTTTGCTGGGTCAACAGCTTCATTAGTGGGTCAGTCACGTTGTCTACGATGTTGACTCTTCACCTCGATGTATTCTTTCTCGAGGTAATCATGGATGAGGTGAAATCGTTGCTCGATGTGCTTAAATTTTTGATGAGACCTCTGTTGGGAATAGTATCCCAAAGTCAATCATCAGCCTGTTGACGGTTGTGCTCTTTTTTGTATTAGTACATGAATTATAAATAAATAAAAATTATTTTGGTATTTTTTCATCACAAATATTTCATCTTCTAATGAACTCCTGTGTTGTGGTGAAGTCCTTAGGACTATTTAGACTCGACAAAGGAGGATTTGTCGCTTAGTCCTTAAACATGTTCGCGACCAAATGATACATTGTTATCAAGGACGACAACGTTTATCGAGCATAGGTCATTGTGTGCCATATGGGTTGGTTGTCCTCATAACCAAAGAGTGTGGAGACACTGGTATGGCATACAGGTGAGATATAATGGTACATCTGCACTGAACGTGATCAACTCCGGAGCTATTTCTGCTGTCAAGATTTGCTCCGATGGGATATGGGTATAAATATCCCTCCGACCTGAGACCGCCACGGTGACTTGCAAGCAACTCACTGCACTTAGGCACTGGACTACCTGAATTTCTAATTCAGTGACGGAAGGCTGCTGGGTGTAGTCAAGTACTTGACTTGTCGGTGCGTGTGTCAAGATGGGATTGACCACTCCAGTTTAGGAGCTGTGTACAGTCGTGTTTCAATTTAGCAAAACCTTGGCCAGGGTAGTCCTAGTGAGGAGTCACAGGACTAATTGAGTTGAGCACGATTCGGATGATATCATCAGGGTTGACAGTTTAACCCTGAGTCATCTTAAACACAGGGGTCAAAAGGGATGAATTATACGGTAACCATATTCACGTAGGTTCTGAATATTACGATTGTGATTATTCGACCTATCTGATCGTCGGGTACCATTGCTAGATGATCACTTCGATTAGTACAGAAATTGATTCCTATGCTACCGACTTAGGTTCGAACCTACGGGGTCACACACATTAGAGGTTCCTTTCTGATCTGATGGCTGATTATAAGTCTTATCTATCTGAAACTCTATGATTGAGAATTAGGATTCTCTAATCATGAGTTCCACATATTTTGGGTACCTGGGTCAAAATTTTGAATTTCAAATTTTGAATTTGAAATTTGAACTCTTTGATCAGGGTTTCATATCGATGGTCTCTGATGCCTGATTGCCCATCGGATTTGGACTCAATATTTATGAGAGGTTTAATTAGTGATTTAATCACTAATTAACTCAATTTGATTGAGTAATTATTTTTGGATCAAGTCCAATTGAATTGGATTCAGTTTGGATTGACCCGATTAGGTTAAATATTGACCTAATCGCTAAGGTGGTTTAGTCCCTGATTTGATCAGGGGTTAGGTTTAGTTAATTCTTGATTTGATTAGAATTTTATTGAACCTAATTAAGCCTAATTATGTTGGGTTTAATCTGGTCTAATTGTGCTTAACCTATTTTAAACTATGTTGGCTCAATTTGAATAAAACCACCTTGTTTTAAATTCCCTGCGACACCCAACTTCCTTGCACCCATTTGAATTCACGAGAAGAAACTTCTCGTGAAATTTTTCTCATGCAAAACCCTTCCCCACATCCTCAATTGTGCGCCATATGGATGGATAAAATAATTAGTTAGCCATTTAAATTCAAAGCATGTTTGAATTTGAATGGATAACTTATCACTTGCCCTTTCATCCTTATCCATTTTGTGCGCCACATTACTTACACGAGAAAAAGTTTCTCGTGAAACATTTTTCATGCACAAAGAGCCACGCCCCTTCTCTTCTCATGCCCAAAATGATAGGGATAAGTTGGTTTTCGTTTGAATTCAAATTTGATTTGAATTCAAATATGTAACCTCTTGTCTTTATCCTCTCACGCGGATAAGACACGTTCGACGTTGTTTTAAAAAGAGGAGAAAGGTGGGACGTGCGTAAAAATTTTAGGAGAGAAACTTTGGGGTGTGAGGAAGGCTTCTGCGTAAGGTGAAGGTCCAAAACCTTCCGAGAGAAAAAGAAAGAAAAGAGAGAAAATTTGGCGTAGGATTTTTGGTGTGTACCCTAGGGTTTCTACCTAGGGTTCGGGAAGTGAGATTGGTGTGCCACGAGTGTCGTGAGTCCACCAAATTTCAGAGAGAGATCCATCAGCCTCTCAAGCAATTGTGCAGATGATCTGGAGCATCCGAGAAGTCAGCACACATCGATCGAAGGAGTTCGATCAACATCTGCCATCAAAAGGGTGAAATCACGAACTAGCATTCGTGAGGAGCTGATCAGACGGGAGCTTCGTGTGGATGATCCGCAGAGGTCAGACATTTGTGTGGCTGCGACGTAACGATCAGAGCCCCCCGATGATGATCAGATTACGGTGATCGACTATCCGTAAAAGGTGATGTGTTCTGAACACAGTACTGTAAAAGGTTTACTAATTTAAATTTGAATTTTAAATTTAAATGCATGCTGTTGTATCATATTTAGATCCTAGTATAGGATTAATTAGTATTAATTAATGAGATTAATTAATAATTTCACTGTAAAATAGTAATTTTGAAAAAGTTTTAAAATTACCATTTTGCCCCTGCACTAAATTTTCGCTTCAAATGGTATCAGAGCATGGTTCTAGAATATGATATACATATGCATGCGTAGATTAAGGTGTAATCTATAAGTTTAAATTTAAAATTCGAAATTCAAAAAGATTTGAGATTTGAAATTTGAAATTTGTTAGAAGTTTCAAATTTGAAATTCAAAATTCAAAATTTGAAATTTGGTTGAAATCTCAAATTTGAAATTTAAAATTCGAAATTCAAAATTCAAAATTTAAAATTTGAAATTTGAAATTTGGTTGAAATCTCAAATTTGAAATTTGAAATTTGAAATTCGAAATTTGAAATTCAAAATTCAAAATTTAAAATTCAAAGATTGAAAATTCGAAATTCGAAATTTGATTGAAATCTCAAATTTGAAATTTAAAATTTGAAATTTGAAATTTAAAATTTAAAATTTAAAATTTAAATTTTGAAATTGGTATATTTAGATATACTTGATCCAAGTAGCAAGTAATCTAATTGGGTTGGTTGCCATGGCCGTCCGGTCATAGGAGAAAAGTAGGGTTTAAAGACCCTCTCTTCCCATTCGATGGGGTCTCCTATGGCGGTAGGGGTGCCGATGCAATTATATCCCATGTCGATGAAGCAGCGAAAGGACTTAATTAAGAAATTTATCATGAATGTGTTAGATTAGATCTAAAAGAAAATTTATGATTTATTTTGAGTTATTTTCTGTTATGAAATGAGCAATAGAATTGCTGTTTATGAAATGTGCTGACCCATTTGTGAAATGAGTTAACACATTTGATGAACAGAAAATAAAATCTTTCAAATTTAAAAATTATTTTCGAAAAGCCAAACCCTGACCCATCAGCCCAAGTACTTAATTAAAAGAATTAAGTGTTGTCTAGTAGGTCTAGAATTGTGAATTAAGACCTAAGACAATTGCATAAACTTGTGGGTCAATGGGTTAGATGAATTAAGTCCATAATTGGGTTAGACCTAAGGTTAGTTTAAAAAATGGACTAAATGGAGTAATTGGTCAAATCTAATCAAAAGTTGAATTAGATTAGGTCAAGGATACTCTAGACTCAACTTCAATAGTTGTAGTTGAATGGGTCCATGTCTTTAACTAGACCAAGATGGACTTAATTCATGGTTACGCGGTGGAGCCCTATTTACTAAGTTGATCAAAATTAAAACTAATGAACCGGTTGGTGTCTAAGGTAAGTTCGGCAGTTTTGATCAGTGGTTCTTAAGCGGGAGCTACTCGCATTGATTCGATCATTGACGAGTTAATGGCAAATCCCCACCACTGATCTCACTTACTTGGCCAATCTGGTAAGTTAGATTTTGATTAGATCACTTGGTGATTAGAGCTCACCCATGTCATTAGGTAAATCAGTGTGACTGATTTAGGTGCTCCTAATGCCAGCTTTAATTAAATCCTTTTTTAATCTGACTTGGTGAAGTCAGTGGGAGGATTGAAATTGGCTGGATGATTTCTTCTCTACTATTCTTTAATAAAATCCTCAAAATTATTAGGTCCCTAAAATGATTAAGTTATAATGATAACTAAGTCATAGCCTCCCATTAAGTGAGTGATAATGAGTCCATTAGTTCAATGATCATTGGAGGCCCAAAGGCCTGGTGCTCATTGGCTAATGGAATTATTATTCATAATATGATAATTTGATTGAGTCTTTCTGATGGTGGTTAGGTTGGCCGGCCAAAGTCGGACCTGATCATTTATTGGTCTGATTCACTAAATTAAGTCATGTTAATGGTTGGACCTAACCAGATCTTTTCAGTGGAGGCCAAAGCCTACTGATTAGGTTCTAGGGCAAAATCAATTACTAGAAGTTGTTTAGAGAAACAACTGGTTAAGAACCTACCCATAGATGCACATGGGTTGACCAACCAAAGTTGGGCTCGTGTGTAGTCTGTGTGGATTCTAGTACCCATTAAGGAATTAAAGTAATTCCTCGAATTGGAGGATGAGGCTACCAGTTCGTAAAAATATTGAAAAAAACTTTAGACTAAAATCCAAGTCTTTAGTATTAATTTATGTACTAATAGAGGTCTCGTTTTCCTTTAAGCAGCTATGGCCACTACCTTGTCGCTCCGATCATTATTAGATAATGACAAGCTCATGGGACCCAATTTCGATAGCTGGTATCGAAAATTGAAAATCGTCCTTGAGCATGAGCAGATCCTTTATGTAGTAACGGATCCAGCACCTGAGGAGCCAGCTCCGAACGCTAGTAAGGCGATCCGAGACACTTACTTGAAGTGGCTCAATGACCGCACCACCGTTCGATGTATTATGATGGCAGCAATGAATGATGAGTTCAACCGAAAGTTTGAGAACGCCCAGCCACAGGAGATGCTTCAAATGTTGAACGACTCCTTTGGCACGTCTGACGACGTTGAAAGGCACAAAACTAGTTGTGCCATTTTCAATGCTCGGATGAGGGATGGGGCCTCAGTCACTGATCATGTACTGTACATGATCGAGATGGTTGAGCGCCTAAGCAAATTGGGCTTTCCTCTGCACGAGCAGCTCGGTAAGGATGCGATCCTTAATTCCTTGCCCAAGTCCTTCCTCCCATTTCTTACTCATTTTCGAATGACAAAGCCTGCAGTAAACTACCACAGATTGTTGGGGTTGCTGCAGAACTTTGAGAAGGATCACCAACTCCATAAGGAGTCGGTGAATGTAGTGGGAGGGTGTTCTTCTCGTCGTCAACCCTTTGGAAAGGGGAAGAAGAACAAGAAGAAGAAAAATAAGAAGGTGCAATCTCATGCTGGGACAGTAGCACGGGGTCAGACCAAGAAGCGCAAGCACGACCAGAGCCAGGCGGAGTGCTTTTTTTGCAAGAAGCACGGGCATTAGAAGAGGAACTGTCCTCAATACATTGCCTCCCTGGACCCGAACAGGCCAAAGAAGAAGCAAGGTAATTATATGATAACTCCTTGCAACTTTTCGATTTGTGATACTACTGCCTGGGTATTGGATACCGAAAGCCCTTATCATATTTGTAATTCGATGCAGGGTCTGCAGGTCAGTAGGAGATTTGATGAAGGCGAGAGGTTCCTGAATGTTGGAGATGGAAGCAAAGTTCCAGTTCTAGCTTTAGGAATCATGAGTCTTGTAATCAATTCTCGTAATGTAATTCTGAGTGAATGTCACTATTGTCCAAGTTTTTTATTAAATATTATTTCTGTAGGCCTTTTGACCATGTACGGTTATGATTTTTTAATAAAAAGAAATATTTACAATATCATTTTGAATGGTGTTACAATATTTGTTGGACAATTAAATAATAGAATTTACTTACTATCACAGCCTGTTAATGTGGTTCAAAAATTCGGTAAATGCTCTAGAATAGATAATGTGTCAGAAGTCTACCTTTGGCACTGTAGGCTAGATCATATCAATAAGAACAGGATAAACAGGTTGGCTCAAGAAGGAATTCTTTAGGTTAGTGATTGTGAATCACTTCCAACCTGTGAGTCCTGTCTTCTTGGGAAGATGACCAAGTCACCTTTTACTGGAAAAGGTGAGCGAGCCAGTGAACTCTTAGGTCTGGTACATTCTGATGTATGTGGATCCATGAGCTTAAGTGCAAGAGGTGAATTTTTCTACTTTATAACCTTCACAGACGACCTATCTAGGTATGGGTATGTCTATTTAATGAAGCATAAGTCGGAATCATTTGAATTGTTCAAACTATTCCGAAATGAGGTAGAAAAACAAACTGGAAAGTGTATTAAAACTCTTCGATCTGATCGAGGAGGTGAATACTTTTCCAATGAGTTTCTGACGTATCTAGGAGAGAATGGGATTCTCTCTCAGTGGACTCCTCCTGGAACACCACAGCATAATGGTGTGTCTGAAAGGAGGAATCGGACCCTGTTAGACATGGTTCGATCCATGATGGGGTTTGCTGGTCTGCCGATCTTCCTCTGGGGATATGCGCTCGAATCGACTTGTTACCTTCTAAATAGAGTTCCGAGTAAGTCTGTAGCCAAAATTCCATATGAGATATGGATAGGACGTAAGCCAGTACTCTCGCACCTTAGGGTTTGGGGGTGTCCGGCTTATGTTAAACGTTTAATTACAGACAAGCTTGGACCTAGGTCTGACAAGTGTAATTTTATAGGGTACCCAAAAGAGACCAAAGGGTATTATTTCTACCTTGCTGATGAGCAAAAGGTGTTTGTCAGCCTTAAGGCAATCTTTTTAGAAAAGGAGTTCCTTAGTGAAGGAACTGTTGCCTCTAAAGTCGAACTTGACGAAGTTCGACAGGTGAAAAAATCGACACATGTTACTGAACCTAAACCGGATTTGATTAGATCAGATCCGGAGCCCATTGATTATGCACCCTTAAGGCGGTCTGGTAGAGTACCACATCAACCAGACAGATATTATGGTTTCTTGGTCCGAGATGGTGATCCTGTCGAACTTGATGAAAACGATGAGGATCCGATCACCTACATGGATGCAATGCAGAGACCTGACTCTGAGAAATGGCTAGAGGCCATGAAATCCGAAATGGAGTCCATGAAGATCAACGATGTGTGGACATTGGTTGACCCATCCGAAGGAGTAAAACCCATAGGGTGTAAGTGGGTCTTCAAAAGGAAGAGGGGCGCAGACGGAAATGTGGAGACCTATAAAGCCCGTCTGGTTGCCAAGGAATATCGTCAATGTTATGGTATAGACTATGACGAGACATTTTCTCCTGTGGCAATGTTCAAATCCATTCGGATTATGCTTGCGATAGCTGCCCATCTGGACTATGAAATCTGACAGATGGATGTGAAGATAGCTTTCCTAAACAGAGAGCTGGACGAAGAGGTGTATATGATACAACCTGAAGGGTTCACATCCACAGATGAGTCTAAGGTGTGCAAGCTACAGAGGTCCATTTATGGACTTAAGTAGGCATCTCGGATTTGGAACATACATTTTGATAGGACGATCAAAATGTATGGCTTCGTTAAGAACGGAGAAGAGCCCTGCATTTATAAGTGGGCTAATGGTCCAGAAGTAGTATTTCTTGTATTGTATGTGGATGACATTCTCTTAATCGGGAATGATGTCCCTGCATTACAGGGAATAAAGATTTGACTATCGTCACAGTTCTCCATGAAGGATCTGGGAGAAGCTTCCTACATCCTAGGGATGAGGATCTGTAGGGATAGATCCAAAAAGTTGCTTGACTTATCCCAGTCCACGTACATTGATACTATGCTGAAAAGGTTCAGCATGGAAAATTTCAAGAAAGGCTATCTACCGATAGGCCATGGAATTTCTCTCTCGAAGAGGGATTGTCCGACAACACCTCAAGAGAGAGAGCGTATGGGTAGGATTCCATATGCTTCGACAGTGGGATCTATCATGTATGCCATGACATGTACACGACCAGATGTGGCATACTCACTAGGGGTAGTGAGTAGATATCAATCTGATCCAGGAGAGAATCACTGGAAGGTTGTTAAAACCATCCTGAAGTATTTAAGAAATACTAAGGACCAGTGGCTTATATATGGTGAATCAGACTTGAGACTTATAGGATTTATAGACTCTAGTTTCCAGTCTGATCGTGATGATAGCAAGAGTGTGTCAGAATTTATTTTTACCCTTAATGGTGGGGCTGTCTGCTGGAAGAGTTCCAAGCAGCACACTGTGGCTGATTCAGTATGCGAGGCGGAGTATATTGCTGCATCAGATGCTGTCAAAGAAGCGGTGTGGCTGAGAAAATTCATCACCGAGCTCGGAGTAGCACCCTCCCTTGTTGGTCCAGTTCTGCTCTACTGCGACAGCTCTGGAGCCATTGCTCAGGCGAAGGAACCAAAGGCACACCAGCGGACGAAGCATATTCTGCGCCGCTACCATCTCATCCGGGAGATCGTGGATCGAGGTGACGTCGACCTTCAGAAGATCGACGGAAAGGAGAACCTGGCCGACCCATTCACTAAAGCCATTGCGGTGAAGGAGTTCAACGACTACAAGTCGAAGATGGGTATTAGATACTGCATCGATAGGCTTTAGGCCAAGTGGGAGGTTGTTGGGAATAGTATCCCAAAGCCAATCGTCAGTCTGTTGACGGTTGTGCTCCTTTTTGTATTAGTACATGAATTATAAATAAATAAAAGTTATTTTGGTATTTTTTCATCACAAATATTTCATCTTCTAATGAACTCCTGTGTTGTGGTGAAGTCCTTAGGACTATTTAGACTCGACAAAAGAGGATTTGTCGCTTAGTCCTTAAACATGTTCGCAACCAAATGATACATTGTTACCAAGGACGACAACGTTTATCGAGCATAGGTCGTTGTGTGCCATATGGGTTGGTTGTCCTCATAACCAAAGAGTGTGGAGATACTGGTATGGCATACAGGTGAGATGTAATGGTACATCTGTACTGAATGTGACCAACTCCGGAGCTATTTCTGCTTTCAAGATTTACTCCGATGGGATATGGGTATAAATGTCCCTCCGACCTGAGACCGCCACAGTGACTTGCAAGCAACTCACTGCACTTAGGCACTGGACTACCTGAATTTCTAATTCAGTGACGGAAGGCTGCTGGGTGTAGTCAAGTACTTGACTTGTCGGTGCGTGTGTCAAGATGGGATTGACCACTCCAGTTTAGGAGCTGTGTACAGTCGTGTTTCAATTTAGCAAAACTTTGGCCAGGGTAGTCCTAGTGAGGAGTCACAGGACTAATTGAGTTGAGCACGATTCGGATGATATCATCAGGGTTGACAGTTTAACCCTGAGTCGTCCTAAACACAGGGGTCAAAAGGGATGAATTATACGGTAACCATATTCACGTAGGTTCTGAATGTTGCGATTGCGATTATTCGACCTATCCGGTCGTCGGGTACCATTGCTAGATGGTCACTTCGATTAGTACAGAAATTGGTTCCTGTGCTACCGGCTTAGGTTCGAACCTGCGGGGTCACAGACATTAGAGGTTCCTTTCTGATCTGATGGTTGATTATGAGTCTTATCTATCTGGAACTCTATGATTGAGAATTAGGATTCTCTAATCATGAGTTTCACACATTTTGGGTACCGGGGTCAAAATTTTGAATTTCAAATTTTGAATTTGAAAATTGAACTCTTTGATCAGGATTTCATATCGATGGTCTCTGATGCCTGATTGCCCATCGGATTTGGACTCAATATTTATGAGAGGTTTAATTAGTGATTTAATCACTAATTAACTCAATTTGATTGAGTAATTATTTTTGGATCAAGTCCAATTGAATTGGATTCAGTTTGGATTGACCCGATTAGGTTAAATGTTGACCTAATCGCTAAGGTGGTTTAGTCCCTGATTTGATCAGGGGTTAGGTTTAGTTAATTTCTGATTTGATTAGGATTTTATTGAGCCTAATTAAGCCTAATTATGTTGGGTTTAATCTGGTCTAATTGTGCTTAACCTATTTTAAACTAGGTTGGCTCAATTTGAATCAAACCACCTTGTTTTAAATTCCCTGCGACACCCAACTTCCTTGCACCCATTTGAATTCACGAGAAGAAACTTCTCGTGAAATTTTTCTCACGCAAAACTATTCCCCATGTCCTCAATTGTGCACCATATGGATGGATAAAATAATTACTTAACCATTCAAATTCAAAGCATGTTTGAATTTGAATGGATAACTTATCACTTGCCCTTTCATCCTTATCCATTTTGTGCGCCACATTACTTACACGAGAAAAAGTTTCTCGTGAAACATTTTCCACGCACAAAGATCCACGCCCCTTCTCTTCTCATGCCCAAAAGGATAGGGATAAGTTGGTTTTCGTTTGAATTCAAATTTGATTTGAATTCAAATGTGTAACCTCTTGTCTTTATCCTCTCATGTGGATAAGACACGTTCGACATTATTTTAAAAAGAGGAGAAAGGTGGGATGTGCATAGAAATTTTAGGAGAGAAACTTTGGGGTGTGAGGAAGGCTTCTGCATAAGGTGAAGGTCCAAAACCTTCCGAGAAAAAAAGAAAGAAAAGAGAGAAAATTGGGCGCAGGGTTTTTGGTGTGTACCCTAGGGTTTCTACCTAGAGTTCGGGAAGTGAGATTGGTGTGCCACGAGTGTCGTGAGTCCACCAAATTTCAGAGGGAGATCCATCAACCTCTCAAGTAATTGTGCAAATGATCTAGAGCATCCGAGAAGTCGGCACACATCGATCGAAGGAGTTCGATCAACATCTACCATCAAAAGGGTGAAATCACGAACTAGCATTCGTGAGGAGCTGATCAGAAGGGAGCTTCGTATGGATGATCCGCAGAGGTCAGATATTTGTGTGGCTATGATGTGACGATCAGAGCCCTCCGACGGTGATCAGATTGCGGTGATCGACTACCCGCAAAAGGTGATGTGTTCTGAACACAGTACTGTAAAAGGTTTACTAATTCAAATTTGAATTTCAAATTTAAATGCATGCTGTTGTATCATATTTAGATCCTAGTGTAGGATTAATTAGTATTAATTAATGAGATTAATTAATAATTCTACTGTAAAATAGTAATTTTGAAAAAATTTTAAAATTACCATTTTATCCCTGCACTAAATTTTCGCTTCAACCTCGGCTCCTTAGCTAGAGCTATGATGCTATTGTTATCGGAGTAGAGAGGGACGGCGTTTGATGGCATCATTCTAAGTTTTGCAACAAACTTCTTGAACCAGAACATCTCCTTCGTAGTCTCCAATGCGGTGATGTATTTTGCTTCCATGGTGGAGTCTGCAATCACAATCTGCTTGAAACTCTTCCAACTAATAGTGCCACTATTACATAAGAAAATACTTTTCAATGTTGACTTTCGATCATCGATATCAGACATGAAGTCTGAATCAGTATACCCCTATACCTTCAGTTCTCCATTTTCAAAGATCAAAAATAAATCCTTAGTCTTTCTCAAGTACTTAAGGATATACTTCACAAAAGTCTAGTATTCTTTCCTTAGATTCGATTGATATCTGCTTGTGATACTCACAGCATCAGCAATATCAGATCGTGTACGAAGTATGACGTACATGAGGCTCTCTATAGCCGAAGTATAGGGGATCTTACTTATGCGTTCAATCTCTTTTAGTGTGTTGGGGTACATCTTTTTAGAGAGATGAATGCCATGTCTGAAAGGTGTAAGACTCCTCTTGGAGTTCTCCATGCTGAACCTTTTTAGCACCTCCTCAATATACATCTTCTATGATAGTCACAGCATCCTTCTAGATATATCTCTATAGACTTTTACCTCCAAAATGAAGGATGCCTCTCCTGGGTCTTTCATAGAAAACTCTTTAGACAACCACACCTTGATCGAGGTTAATATGAAAATATCATTCCTAATCAGGAGAATGTCATCCATATACAATACGAGAAAAATGATAGTGTTCTCACTAACCTTCTTGAATACATATGGCTCTTCCTCATTCTTGAGAAATCAAATAATTTGATTATATCATTGAACTGAGCATTCCAGCTCTATGATGCTTGCTTTAGTCCATAAATGAATTTTTGTGGTTTGTAAACCTTGTGATCACCATCGTTGAAAGTGAAATCAAGCGGCTGTTCCGTATAGATATCTTCTTCAAGATACCCATTCAGAAAAGTCATTTTCACATTCATTTGCCATATTTCGTAATCGAAATATGCTGCAACCGCAAGTAATGTGCAGATGAACCTAAGCATGGCTATAGGCGAGAAGGTTTTCTGATAGTCAACACCTTTGCATTGATTATACCCTTTTATCATGAGTCTAGTCTTAAAGATCTCTACCTTTCCATCTGCACCTATCTTTCTCTTGAAGATCTATTTACACCCAATAGGTATAATACCTTCAGATAGATCTACCAAAGTTCAAACTTGATTTGAGTATATTGAGTCAATTTCTGACTTTATTGCCTCTAACCATTTCTCAAAGTCATTATCTGATATCGCCTCATTATAGGTCTTGGGGTCATCTCCATGTACGTCATTTTCTGTAAAGAATATTTCCTCTACATCCTCTGAGATGATACCTAAGTACCTCTTAGGAGGATAAAAAATCCTACTAGACTTATGAGGTGGAGGAGGAAGTATGTGGATCAGCTCAAATTGAATTGGTTCTTCAATTTCTAAGGCTCGCTACTCTTTGGAGACTTTCTCCTCGGATCTAATTTGTCTTCCCATACCTTCATCTTGAATAAATTATTTTTTAAAAAAAATTATATGTTGACTCACAATCATATTGTGGTCTTTCGAAAGATAGAAATAATATCCTAACGACTCTTTAGAATATCGGATAAAACGAGCCCTGAAGGACCTAAATTTTAACTTGTATGCCTGTTGTCGTTTGACATGGGTCGGACAATCACAAATCTTGAGATGACTCAGATTTGATTTCTTACCATATCATATCTCATATGGTGTGGTAGGAATGATTTTAGATGAAATCCTATTCAGTATATATATGGCAGTCAAAATATAATATCCTCAAAAAAATTCAGAAAGGTCTGTGAAACTCATCATGGAATGGACCATATCTAATAAGGTCCGATTTCTTCGTTCTGAAACCTCATTGAGTTGAGACGTTTTAGGTAGAATCCACTGTGAGATAATTTCATATTCCTTGAGATAATCCAAAAATTTTCCACCAAGGTAGTCACCTCCTCGATTTGAATGAAGAACCTTAAGGGACTTTTCGGTTTATTTTTTCACTTCATGTCTCAACTTTTTGAACTTTTTAAAGGTCTCAAATTTGTGATGCATAAGGTACACATACTTATATCATGAAAAATCATCGGTAAAGATAATGAAGTAGACAAAATCTCCTCTAACGACACATTGAATGGGCCGCAAACATCAGAATGCACCAAAGCAAGTAACTCCGTGGTCCTTTTCCTATGTCCTACAAAGGGCAGCTTGGTCATTTTACCTTGAAGGCATGATTCACAGACTGAATATGATTCGAAAGTCAACAGAGTTAATAGTCTGATTTTCTCCAATCTGTTAATCCTGTCTTGTACAATGTGACCTAGCCTTAGGTGCCATAAATACTTTTCATTCACATTATCTCTAGGACGTTTGGAACCTACAGCATTCACATTTTACTCGACCCACAGAATAGAAACATTAATATGTAATTAAACAAGATTATTGATAAAGAAACCATTTCCAACTTTATTATTTCTCAAATAAATAATACAATGATCCTTAAAAAAACTAATTATATAGTCTTCCTGCGTTAAACAAGATACAGAAATCAGATTTCTACTCGCGGTAGGTACAAAGAAATAGTTTCTCAAAAATAAAATGTTTTTGATGGTAATCGTAGAGGGTAAGTTTTCATGGCCACAGCAGTAACTTTTGCTCTGTTCCCAATACGTAGGATTATTTCTCCATTCCTCAGCCTCCTGTTATCCTCAAGATCCTGCAAAGAAGTGCACAGATGAGCACTAGATTTAGAGTCAATCACCTGACTGGATGCAGAAGAAATTATCATGTTTGTTTCTATGATGAGCATACCTCCTCCAGAAGGTCTATCCTTCTTATTCTTTAGGGTCACCAGGTAAGCTAGATATTTTCACTTTTAATGGTCGTCTTTATCACAGTGGAAACACTTCTTCTTCTCGACAGCCTTTTTCTTCAGAACTTGCTTCTTCTCTTTCTTCTTGTTCTCCACTTTCTACTTCTTCACGGACTTTTTCTTCTTTCCAGTAGATTTTTTTTAGGAGTCCATTCCATAGCAAGTACAGAGCCCCTTGAACTCTTTAAGGTATCCTCTGTTGTAACCAACATATTGACCAACTCATGAATGGTATACTGGATCTTATTCATATGGAAGTTTATAATAAATTATCCATATGAATCAGTCAAAGACTATAAGATCAGATCAACCTGCGAGTCCTTATCCATAGACAATCCGAGCTTCTCAAGCTCCTTAAGATCTTTGATCATTGTCAGACAATGATCGTGGACCAACTATCCATCATGCATCTTCACCTTAAAGAGTCGCTTGGATAATTCGAAGTGAGCTACGCGGCTCTGCTCACCATACAACTCTTGTAGATGAGTCGGCATATGTCTGGTAGTAGTCATATCCTCATGTTGATATTGCAGTTCGTTAGACATTGATGCCAACACGTAGCACCATACTTTGTGGTCATCGTCCAACCACTTTTCATGAGACGCTCTCTGATTAGCAGTTGGATGGACTGGGAGAGAGGAAGGGTCCTGGTTAAGGACATAGATCAATTTCTTGAAACTCAAAATAATTTTCAAGTTCTGAAGCTAATCCTTAAAATTTGATCCGGTCAACCTATTGGTTTCTAGGATACGGGCTAGGAGATTGAAAGCAAACGTTGTTCCTATAGAGAGTCAAAATTTCTAGTTAGATTTTATAATTGACTTAATCAATTTATTTTAAAAATTTTATTTTTAAAATAAAATAGGACTTTCATTATTTTTTTTGATTTTTCAAACTCCCTTGGAAGAGAAGCGAACACCTTCACGATTAAGATCTTAAGTGGGTACTGCGGTCTCACCAATTGACTTATCACCTCATCTAATAGTTATTAGTATTGGATCGATTGATAAGTGGATAACATTTATCCAGTATTTCTTCAAACACATTTTAGCCAATATCGATCTCTAATTCATGAGCTTCACTGTATCTGGAATATTGGCCCACTCCTTAGTTAAGTCAGACCTACCATCTGCGTGAAATGAATTCATCATTGGGACTCATCATATCCAGAATATTAAGCCCAATTCCATCTCTAGTCTGTAGCATCTTATGCCTAATAGTCATGATTGCATCTTTTCGGTGTAACTGAACCACTGTATCAAATCGAGAATAATCAATCTCAGAAAGAGCCCGCATAACTATAATGGTGTAAGATCTCTAGACTTAATATTTTATTAGAGAGATTTGGTTTAGATCTCTTCCTTAATTAGTCATAACGGTTATGATTAACCTAGTGGCATGGGCTAGCTCGAGTTCAACAAGTTGACCTAATACAGAAACCAACCTTCCAAAATGGTAAGGTAAGTTAAGATATGTGGGGGTCTCTCTGTTGCTTTCCTTAGAAACCAACGTAGTTGGTCAGATCAGATAATAGAACCAATTAAATAACTACAATCTATGTACTTATCTTAGACATCAAATTGGTTGATTAGAATCGATCAGGTTAACCTATTGACCTAGACTCGAACCACTGAGCCGAATTAGGTCTTAAATTGATCGATGACATATGGTTGTTAATTGATCTGATCAAATATATAACTATTGAATTGGTCTGAAGCACTCTTGATCTAAACCTAATCAACTCTTGAGTCGGTTTGTTCAATCGCTCCCATTAGACCTAATTAAGCTATCCACACCCTTGAACCCATGATTTATGAAGTTGTGTCAGATCTGAATTCCCAATTAGATCTTTTAATTCCATCTTTAATTCCTAATTAAGTCCATGGGTCTTATGTCTAAACAATTTAGATCATATTTTGTATCATATACAAATTCTATACACTGGAGTGGGTCAACTCACCTTAGAATTGAGTCGGCTCAATGAACTTAGTCGGCTCAGTTTAAGGACTAAGTCGACTAATCCTATAACAAACAGAAACCCTATTGGTCCAGTCTGAAAACTTAGTCGGCTCAGTTGGAAATTGAGCTGACCCATCAGGACACTAGGTCGACTCAAACAAGGATTGAGTTGATCCAGCAGACGTGCCAGCAGCAAATTTCAGAATTTTAATATTTTCTTACAATCCATGCATAATAAAAGTTCTAATTTAATAATTAAAATAATTTTAAAAATTAAATAACTTAATTATGCATCAAAAACTAAGATTTTTGGATTTAGGATTTTGTAAAAAAATAAAATTTTTCTTTTCACGGTTCTTCTTCATGGATGTATTCACATGGCACTCTTATATGCTATAAGAGCATCCCATCGAATGAAAAGAGAGGATCTTTAAATTCTATTTGCTCTTATGATCGGACGGCTTGATGATACGTCCATTTCGAGTACTAAGCTACTCAAATAATAAAATAGATCTATGCATATATTATATATATCAAAAAGATCTAATCTACTACATGCTAAATTTAAATCTAAAATAATTTTAGATCAAACTAAACATGCAATATTCAGATCTAATCTAAATATTTTTAGATCTAATCACTCTTTAGATCGCATCTAAATTAGATCTAATCTAATTTAGATCTAAGATCCAAACAATCTGGCTCTGATACCAGTTGAAGGATCGGATGGTGCATCGGATCGATTCATATCAGACACAGTGGAATTTAAAATTTTTTTATTTAGTTCGACATGCGAGACTTAGATCCAAATCAAATAAAATCATAATAAATAATATATTAAATAATAAAAATTAGTATGCATAAGAGATAAGAGGTGATCTCATCACCATGTGTGGGTAGACGATATCCGCGATTGATGATCCAATGATCTCTGAGGTTCGCTGTTGAGCCACGCACGTGCCTAACCTCTACAGATATCCACTCAGATTTAATGTAGGATATCTTTTCCTCGATCAATCTGCCTACTCCTAGGTGGAATTACAAGCTCTTTGATCAAATTCAAATTTGACCTCTGATAGGACTCTGATCAGCCCCTAATCATAGTCTTTTCGACTCTTCGCATAGAACTGATTGTGTTCGACACCTTGAACCCACCAAATGGCTCGTCCAACATCCTTGGATGTGGAAGAGGGATAGAGAATACAGAGAGAAAAGGGAGGAGGTATGGAAAGGAGAAAGGGAGGCGTGAAAAATGATCTATTTATTGTAACCTCTTTGGTCGATAAAAAAGAGCCTCTTTTTATAAAAATCTGATCAGATCAGATGTTTTAAAATAGAACAACTCTCTTAGGTCAACCCCAATCTAATTTCTCTCTTATTTTATCATACAAAAATAATAAAAAATTCAGATTAACATGGAGATCGGATAAGATTGTTGTCGCCTCATTCCAATCCATCTCCATTTTGAATTCAAATGATTTAAATTCGAAGTTAAATTCAAATCTGAATTTGAATTCAAGTGAGATCAAATCTTTTATCATCATCCACTAATGGATAAGGCTAATCCCTATCTTTCTCCCTTTTCTGATTTAGGCGACACACACATGGATCCAATCCATGTGGGTGCACCCCATCACATAGCCGAAAAATATTGGGTGGCGCCAACATTTGGCACCCCCACAAACCCAACCTAATTGGGTCAAATTCAAACTTGGGTGAACCAATATTTGGAACCCAATTGGAGCTTGCACCAAATTAATTAAATCCTATCTTATAGAATCTAAAATTGAAGAGGAGAAAATGGGTTTAACTATGTGCTAGCATGATTTTCGTAAATCTAAAGTTAGGACTCAATAGTCCCTAACCCAATTAGACTATACTTAGCCTAATTATGCAATCCAAGATCAAAATCTTTGTTTGTGTGATCCCATAGGTCCAATTCTGTCTGATAGTAAGATATATTATGATCTGTATCAACAATATTATCAAAATTCTTTTCGATGGATCGAAATTTTTTTCAATTCAGTCAATTAGAATTATTGATCATCAAAATAATTCTAATTAGTCCCACAATCCACTAGTGACATCTAGCAGTATATAATGGCAATCCAGCAGAACTAAATGATGAACCTCTAGGTACAGTTATCGTGTGATTTAGATTTTTAATTGTGAGTTTCGATAGAATCGAGATCAAGATAAACTCGTCAAACCTCACATTTGTCATATGATAGAATCAGTCGATTCAAGTCCGATGTAAAATCTAATAGAAACTCTTTTCTATCTTTCACACTGTCATGATCATCGATTTTCGGACTCAATCTCATGATTTATATAAGACCATTCCTCCTTTGTTGAGGTCAATAGATCCCATCTTGATGCAATCTAATTCCTATAATGATCATACTGTAGCCATCATACACCTCAAGGCTCCATATGGCTAGGAGATCAAGTTATGATGTAGTCAAACTACAGCACCCTCAAGGTAAACTGTCGATGCATCTCGGGTCAAAGAACTAAACACACAACTGCAGTTATGAATATGTCACTAACGAGAAGGTAGATATCCTTGTGACTATTCGTAAATGGTTACGCTCAGTATCCTTGTTCTTAATAAATACCTGTACTTTTACTCTGACGTCTCCACATCATAGACTCAAGACTCATCTATCTGAAAGAAGCGATCGTACACTAATCTTTTGGATCGATCATCATTTTCATGATGATTCTACGATTGAGAGTAATTTATGAGTTAACTAAGATTAGCACATGTCTCAAATTCTCAATCCTTGAGAATATGTGTTATCTTACCTATTAACCCAATGGACGATTCACAGACACTATTAAACATAATGTGAATAGAAATAATCTAATTGTATTAATATCAAAGTCAAATTACAAATTGTGCTCTAAAAATATTTTACAAGTGTTAGCCAATCTGACTTCTAGGGCATACATCTAACAGGAGACATATAATATGGCATATAAAACACCTCCTTATCATTGGTTGGTATGTGGCAAGCAATTTTATAAAGATTTAAATTCTAGACAGTTGTACATTTACTATTAAGAGAAATTTAGAAATAGAAGGATTATTATAACAAATTTAATCCAAAATAAAGAAAGAAATTGAATGCTGATAAGGCAAAAATTATATCTCAATTCTTGATTTCTGCAAGAGATCCTTCCTCTATACATATATAAATAGAGCCAAGGGACTTAAAAAATGAGAGACTTTGAGAAAAAAAGACTCCTGTAACTCAAAGCTCTCATGGTGAGAGGCTTACAAGCCCTAATCCATCATATTGTCTGCTTCTTTTAGTATAGATCCATAGGTCATTAGAAATCTAAGAAGGTCGAGGAGGAAATTCGATAAGATCGAAGAGGAAATCCGAGAAGGCTGACAAGATTAAGAAGGAAGATCGAGAAAAAAATTTGAGAAAACTGACAAGATCGAGAAAGAAAATCGAGGAGAAAATCCGAGAAGACTGATGAGAAAATTCGATCAAGTCGAGTAGGAAATCTGAGAAGGCTGATAAAGTCAAGCAGGAAGGCCGAGGAGGAAATCCAAAAATACTGACAAGATTGAGAAAGAAAGCCGAAGAAGAAATTTGAGAAGGTCGAGGAGGAAATCTAACAAGACCGAGGAGAAAATCCGAGAAGGCTGATGAGGTTAAGAAGAAAGGCCGAGGAAAAAATCTGAAAAAACTGACAAGACCGATCGAAGGAAGGCTGGGGAGAAAATCTGAGAAGGTCGAAGAGGCCGAGGAGGTTAAGAGGGAAGGTCGAGGAGGAAATCCGAGAAGGCCAAGGAGGAAATCCGAAAAGATCGACAAGGAAGGCCAAGAAAAAGATTTGATAAGGCTGACAACACCGAGAAGGAAGATCGAGAAGGAAATCTAAGAAGGCTGACAAGATCGAGAAGGAAAGTCGAGGAGGAAATATGAGAAGGCCGAGGAGGAAATCCGAGAAGGAATATTGAGAAAAAAATTGGAGAAGACTGATGAGGCCGAGAAGAAAGGTCGAGAAGGCTGAAAAGATTGAAGAAGGCAAATCCGAAAAGACTGAAAAGGTCAAGAAAGTTGAGTAAATCGATCTCATCAAAAAGCCGAGTTAGTCAACCTCATCAATCCTGAAAGGGTCCAAATGAGCCGATCAGAATAGGATAATATTATATATTATAATATTTTATTATATTTTATTATTTTTTTTGAAAATTCGATTTGACTTAAATATCGGAGGGTCTAGGTGGTCCCAATCGAATTGAATTTTGATAGCAAAGTAATAATAATAAAATATTAAGGCTAAGGCAAAAATTTGTACAACTAGCATCTGGTGAAGTGATCCTGATAATTAAATAGACTTATATAGTGTTGGTTGTGTGGGTAGCAGAAGCACATCGTGCAATTTAAGGTGGTTACGGCAACAACATCAATTTAATTAGTACGATGTAATAATAATCAATTAACAATAATTATTAAGTATGAACGTTTATTATTGAATCTTAGTGTCAAGCATTTTTTTACACGCATTGTCTTTAGCTTTCTAAGCTAAAGGTGTGTCCGTATTCGTTTTGGTCTAGGCGAACGAGGAGGGTGCTGCGGGAGCATGTGCTTTGAGCCCAAGGCCATCAAGGGTAGGGATGGCAAAATTAACCCGACCCGATGGGTATACACCCTATCCGAACCCGGTCAAACCCGAAAAATAGGGTTTGACTGGGTTTGGGTTCGGGTTTGGGTAAAACCCGAAAACTATAGTACGGGTATGGGTAGGGTATGGGTAGTGCTATTTTCTACCCGAACCCGACCCGAACCTATGGATATGGATAATATCCGAACCCATATCCGAATATATATATATATATACATATATACACATATCCGAATATATATATACATATACATATATATATATACACATATCCGAATATATATACATATACATATACATATACATATACATATATATATATATATATATATATATATATATATATATATATATATATATATATATATATATATATATATATACACACACACATATACACACACACACATACACACACACACATATATATGATCTCTCTCTTTCTCTCTCTCTCTCTCTCTATATATATATAATTATATATATGTATGTATGTATATGTATGCATGCATATATGTATGCATGTATGTATGTGTGTGTGTGTGTTAGAAGTGTGTATGTGCGTATGTATGTATGTATATATATATAATTGGTAATTCTATTTTTGATTGATAATATGTATAAAATTATTTTACTTTTTTTTTTGGTATAGAATGGATGGGTATGGGTTGGGTATGGGGCGGGTATGGATTGGGTATGGAGAAATGGGTTACCCACGGATATCCCCGAACCCGTTGGGTATGGGGATGGGTATCTCTTTTCTTATCCGATTGGGTATCGGGTAGGGTTTGGGTATAGGGTATTAAGTTCGGGTTTGGGGATGGGTAGTATACTACCCGACCCAAACCCTACCCATTGCCATCCCTAATCAAGGGAGATCGTATTTGGGAACATGATCGGCTTGCGGTGATGGCCTTTTTTTGGATTCAGATTGGTTTTTATTTTTTACAGATTTTTGATTCATAATCGAAATTAAAAATAAAAATAAAAATAAAATAGATTTGAATGAAAATCAGAACGGTCAAACCTTCTGAAGTATTTGATTTATGATCATTCCAACCACTTAGTTAGGAGGAGTTCCATTCCGATTTCAAAATGAAATGCGAATTATCCGATCTATTTAAAACTCAACTTCCACTCTTCTCTATAAATTTAAATTTTTATTCTGATTTCGATTCGATTTCGATCGCTAACCAAGCACTTTCTTATAGAGAAGAATGAAAATTGAATTTTAGATAGGTTGGACCATTTCTATTCCATCTTAAAATTAAAATCAGAATAAAATTTTTAAATCAAATGATTAAAATAAAAATCATCCATTCCAATTTTTATTTTTGATCTCTATTTTACCATCGTAATTTGGACCGATTCTCCGCAGAAAGATTTGGGTCGCCCGGGAGGCTCTCGAGGGAATCGTTGGTGTAGAATAGGAAGGTGCGAGTTTGTGGCTCAATAAAGGTATAAAAGAGAAGGTACGTAAGTCAGCAGAAATTTATAAAGGTACGCATATATTTTTATCAAAAAAAAAAGGTACATATATTCTAAAAAACAGATATACAAAAATTCATGAAATAGGGACGGCAACTTCATCATAAATCTTTCTTTTTTTACGTGGAAATTTCATCATGAATTATTGTCTGCCTTTTATAAAGATATGGAAAAGACGGACAACGGTTCATGACGAACTTACCACCTCTATGTCGTACATCCTCGACGGAGGCGTGGAATATTCATTCGGACTTTCATCACTTGTTTCTGCAGTTGCCGTTGAGCCCGAGCTGCCGTCACTCCAGTTAGCAATAGCTATCTGATATGTGAGCAAATGCTGGAATGGATTCAATGGTGGGGCGATTTCCGTCTCCCCCTCCAGCATCTTGACCACCTTGCTCATAGGAGGCCTTCCTTCTGGCTGATACTGAGCACACCACAAAGCCACCTTACACGTTCTCTCTGCCATCTCTCTGTCCTCTTCCCTTATTCCACAAACTGATGCCACCACCCCTAGCTGCGCATTCTCAAATTTCTCCCAGACCCATCTGGGGAACAATTCCTGGCTTTCTTCTAGCTGGGTGATGTCGAGATTCCTCCTCCTCCCAACTATATCAAACAACAGCATGCCGAAACTATAAACGTCGCACTTGCATGTGGCTTGAGGGCTTCCGCATCTCGGGTGCAGCATAGCCTAGCGTCTCTCTTCCTCCTATCATGCTCACACGTACGAGTGTTTCTCCTGCTTAACAGCTTAGCTAGCTAGGCCAAAGTCGGCTACCTTTGGACTGAAGTCTGCATCCAGAAGGATGTTTGCCGGCTTTATGTCATAGTGAATTATCTTCTGCTGGCATTCCTCATGCAGGTATCGGATTCCTTTAGCTGTTCCAATTGCAATCTTATGCAGTGTCCCCCATTCGATCTTGAGATCTTTCTGGAACAAGTAGTTGTCAAGAGAACCATTCTCCATGTACTCGTAGACGAGAGCTCTCACTGTGGCATGGAAGCAGAAGCCATAGAGCGTCACCAGATTGACGTGATATGTTCTCCCAATTGTCCCCACTTCAGCCATGAACTGCTCTTCAACTCTCTTATTCAAGCTTTCCGTAAGGACCTCAACAGCCACAGGCACGCCGTTAGGGAGTTCTCCCTTGTAAACTACTCCAAAGCCGCCCGAACCCAACTTTTTGGTGTAATTATGGATGAAGTCTGCTATATCTTGAGGTGAAAACCTGATGCGTCTCTCTAGCAATGTCGTTGAGAAAATTCTCCACCGTTGTTCTCTCGATCTGCGAATATGGCACTGTAACAAAAGGTTGTGATGTCGCTGCTGCGCTTACGCTAGCATTAGAATTTGTTGATGTCTGTCTTGTGTGCTTCTTGATACACTTGTAGACAATGTAAGCCTGCAGGCCAACACGGCCAAACTTGCCACTGAAGTTACTGCAAAATATGTCACAACACTATGATGAGAATTCTGGCCTATAAGATGATAAATATTGAACCATGAAGACCAGTTTCTTGCTGAGGCTAACTATCACGGCTTTATGGGGTTCATCGTAAGGTCGGCTTTGAGACATCTTGGTTGAGAGGGATCTGTATCTAACACAAACAAAATGTGAAGATAAGGGAAGAAACTAATGGATGAACGGAGGAATTAATTTTGCTTACATGGTGATTTGGGAAACTGGGAAATTATTCACAAAACTAGGCTTTGAGGTCTGGCTAAATTACTTTTTAAGAAGAAACGTAAAAAATAAAAAAAAAAGGGTAAAATGCAATGATTTATTCAGGTAAGACATTTATATTGTGCAAATTGATGTGCTTCATGCTAGTGACTCTTCTTCTGCATCATATTAAAGTCTCACTACAAGTAATTCAGTGATTCTGTGTGCCTTCATACACATTACAGAATTTTGCGCAACTCATCACTGACTAGAACGTTCTCTTGTGCCAATTTATGCAGTAGCGTATGCGAACAAAGATTATATGGCCCAAGTGCGACTCCGGGATCTGAAACTAAGCTCCTCAAATTAAGAAGTTCTTGAAGTCATTCACCTAATTATTTCTTCCTCTGTTTTTTCTTTCTTCTTCTTCTTCTTCTTCTTCTTCTTCTTCTTCTTCTTCTTCTTCTTTTAGGAGGAGAAAATGAGGCTATGCCACCTGCTTCTTATTATTTGGTTTGGAACCACACATGCCAATCAGATAATTTAAGAATATCTAGTTCATATGTCACACTCTTTTTCTGGTTGAAATGAATAACTAGAATTTAAGAATAATAGCATATTTTGTAGGATTTAACTTGTTCCAAACAAGCTTGCTACCATGTTTCCATATGATTACAGCTCATTTCTAAAAAGGCTACAATCAGTGGTCCGACCTATCTACAGAAAGAACCAAGCAAATCTCTGACTTCCTATTCAGAAACCAACTGCCTCCTTATTGATTGAGGGGAAGGACTACACTGACGTCCCCACCTGTCACGCCACTTGTCCCTACCCTGCTGCATAATATTAAGATAACATAAAATAAACCCTGTGCTCTCATCTATTTTTCCAATTTTGAACGTGTCCATCCTTTTCTCCTTTTTAATTGCCATATTCCACAAATTTTATTTTAGTTGATCCATGATACCATCCCTCGAATTCAGCATTGTTTTGCTTGGATTCCACAAATAGTTGTTAATATTTGTATTGTTCAGTTGCGAAGTTTTCCCCCTTTTCTTTTAGCCCGTAAAGATTGAGACTCGGGTTTCGGAGAATGATTGATCTTTTTTCCACGATATCAACCATTGATCTTGCTTCGCACAGCTCTCAAAGCACTCCAAACTCTCTCTTCTATCTGCCTGCATGGATCGGAGTGATCCAACGGTGCATATCACAAGGGACAAAAAAAAAAAAAAAGGTGAATCATCAACCAAACCCTTGAGACTCGGCATAATTAAGTGCTAGAGTGAAAAGGATATGAAATCCAGCATGCTTGAGGTACCTATATAGGGACTGCGTTTCGGTGAAAAGCCTCGCGACCTCAAAGGAAAATCACGAACTACTTGTAATTGCTTCCGTTATAAAGCCAAGCATATCAGCCGGAGGCAAGGCTTGCCGGCTTGATCAGCATTGCAGAGAACAATGATACTTCTTAAGTCTTCAAGCTCCCAAGCTGAAGACCATCACCTCTGGATTGAAGTCTCTGATTCGTGAAGAGAAATGAGATAATACTAGCACTTTCTTTCACTTAAATCATCCCAGGAACCGAGAAACGCAAAGACAAGAATCTACAACATAATTTTCTTCTTAGGACCAAGCCAAAATAATTAAATGGTTAACTCGGTACTCTCGTTTCTCCCGTTGTATTTCATGTCACTCTTCAGATTGCCAGTCTGGGTTGCTAAAAAAATTGATGCTTATCGACGTTCTTTGTTTGGAGCGGTAATTCTTCTTCCAATGAAATTGTTATAGCAAGCACAAATATAGGGCATATACAGATTCGTACAATCACACAAAATAGAGAAGAGAAGAAAAAACAAACACAGGTTTACATGGTTCGGCTGAAAAGCCTACGTCCACGGGCAAGACACGAGAGAAAATTCCACTATGATGAAAAGAGAGATACAATCACTCAAGAACTCTCCAAACCCTAGCCGCAATTTGATTTCCCAAACCTCTCTCACAAAACTGCCGAGATTGGCAGAAAATACAATATTTATACTGGTCCGTACCGCGGGGGGCATGCCCTCCGCTACCACCACAGACCTCCCAAAATATTTCATTCAGGTCGCAATGCGGGCTTTTCAGATTGGGTCATAGTTCGAGCCCATAAAAGATATCCAAAATTCAAGCCACATTAACAATTCTTCCCCTTGGCTTAAATTTTCACTATCATCAACAAAATTATCTTAATACTCTGTCTTGCCAAATACCCTCGCAAGGGCACTACTGAGCACTACAAACACCAACCAAGTCTAGGCAATGCCTAAACTTGCTAACTGAAACTGTCTTGGTCATCATATCTGCCAGATTATCATGTGTAGAAACTTTCTGCACAACTATAGTACCTTGTGATACAATGTCCCGAATGAAGTGAATCTAACATCAATGTGTTTCGTTCGCTCATGGTACATCTGGTTCTTTGTAAGATGAATGGCACTCTGACTGTCACAAAACACTGTTGACTTGTTCTGCATCAATCCAAGATCACTCACCAAACCCTGTAACCATATAGCTTCTTTTACTGCTTCTGCTAGAGCCATATATTCAGCTTCTGTGGTAGACAATGCAACTGTAGTTTGCAATGTTGCCTTCCAACTGATAACACTACCAAAAAGAGTAAACAAATAATCTATCAGAGATCTCCTCTTGTCTAAGTCCCCTGCAAAGTCTGAATCCACATAGCCAACAACTGAATCACTCATCTTGGCCCTATCGAATATCAGACCAACATCTGTAGTACTCTTTAAATATCTTAAAATTCATTTCACTGCTTGCCAGTGCTCTCTCCCAAGACACGCCATGTATCTACTCACAACACTGACTGCATGTGAAATGTCAGGTCGAGTGCAAACCATAGCATAAATGATACTACCCACAGCACTAAAATAAGGAACACTTGACATGTGTTCCATCTCTTCATTTATTTTAGGTGACATATCTGCAGATAACTTGAAATGGACAGCAAACGGAACAGTTACAGACTTAGAATTATTCATGTTGAAACGCTGAAGTACTTTCTCAACATAAGTCTGCTGAGACAAGAAAAGCTTTCCAACACTTCTGTCCCGGATAATCTCCATTCCCAAAATCTTCTTTGCAGCACCCAAATCCTTCATCTCAAACTCATCACTCAACTGCTTTTTCAGTATATTAACTTGTGACATGCTTTTAGCAGCAATAAGCATGTCATCTACATACAACAGCAAATAGATAAAAGAATCATCTGAAAGCTTTCTGTGATACACACAACTATCATATGAGTTACGGATAAAGCCATTACAAATCATGAATGTATCAAATCTTTTGTACCACTGCCTAGGAGACTGTTTCAAACCATATAAAGATTTCTTAAGCAAGCAAACATGATTTTCCATACCTGGAATGACAAATCCTTCAGGCTGACTCATATAAATTTGCTCCTCCAACTCACCATGCAAAAATGCTGTCTTCACATCTAATTGCTCGAGCTCTAGATCATGAAGAGCAACCATAGCAAGAAGGGCTCTGATGGAACTGTGCTTCACAACTGGAGAGAACACTTCATTGAAGTCAATCCCCTCTCTCTGAGTAAAGCCTTTAGCTACCAACTGTGCCTTGTAACGAGGTGCTTCTATCCCTGGAGTGCCTTCCTTTTTCTTGAAAATCCACTTGTAGCCTACTACTTTCTGTCCCTTAGGCAATGTCACAAACTTCCAAGTTTGATTCTTATGAAGTGATTCAATTTCTTCACCCATAGCACCGACCCATTGATCTGCATCTGAACAAGAAATAGCTTCCCTATAATTACTTGGTTCATGCATATCAACTATCTCAGCAACTGATAAAGCATACGCAACTAGATCTGCATATGCATATCTCTGCGGAGGTCTGATCTGTCTTCTCTCCCTACCAGTTGCAATGCTATATGGCTCTTGTTGCTGTTGTTCAGGTGCATCCTCTTCTTGATCAGGATCCTGCACCTCATCATCTGAATCACTGAACTGAACTGCTGAAGTATCAACCTCAAGCTTCACCTGTTCTCTGACACCGTGATCTGATTCTGATATTGACTTCTCCTTCTGACCATCCAGTAAAGCAGACTCATTAAAGTCACATCCCTGCTGATTATTAACCCTGGAGACTTTATATCATTGCACCACAACCTATAGCCTTTCACTCCAGATGCATACCCTAGAAATATGCATTTCTTTGCCCTCGGCTCAAGCTTACCATCCCTCACATGAGCATAAGCAGGACAACCAAATACTCTCAACTGAGAGTAATCAGCAGGTGACTCGGACCAGATCTCATAAGGAGTTTTACACTCAATAGCTGTAGATGGAGATCGATTTACCAAGAAACAGGCTGTATTAATTGCTTCAGCCCAGAAATCCTTTCCCAAACCTGAATGTGAGAGCATGCTTCGTGCTTTGTCACAAAGCATTCTGTTCATGCGTTCTGCAATACCATTATGTTGTGGTGTCCCAGTACAAGTGCAGTGTCTCACTATACCTTCGTCACTACAGAAAGCATCGAACTCACGATTACAAAATTCCAATCCATTATCAGTTCTAAGACGCTTGACCTTCTTTTCTATCTGCTTCTCGATCATCGTCTTCCACTTAACAAAAGTTGGAAATGCCTCGTCTTTTGTTTTCAGAAAATACACCCAAACCATCCGAGAGTAATCATCAATCAAAGTCATGAAATACCTGACACCATTCTTGGAAGGAATTCTGTTAGGACCCTATAGATCTGAATGGATGTAATCTACTGTACCTCTGGTCCTGTGCACTGCATTTTCGTTGAACTTCATCCTGGTCTGTTTGCCAAACACACAGTGTTCACAAAAATCCATAGATTCTGTTTTCTGTCTGTCCAATAAATCTCGCTTGCTCAATACAGATAACCCTCTCTCACTAATATGACCAAGACGCAAATGCCACAGCTGAGTCTGATTCTGATTACTGCTCCTAGATACTACTGCAGCTTCCCCTGAAACTATACTTTCCTGAAGAACATACAATCCTGAAACCAAACTGCCTTTCATGAGTACCATAGAGCCCTTGCATACTTTGAGAATTCCATTCTCTGCATGGTATTTGTATCCATGAGAGTCTAGTGTCCCAAGAGAAATTAGGTTCTTCTTCAATCCTGGAACATGCCAACACTCCATAGTTCTGACAATCCCATCAAACATCCTTAATCTGATGTTACCTACACCCTCCACAGGTAATGCACGATCATTCCCCAGAAATACTTTACCACTCATCTGTTTATAAGTGACAAACTAATTTCTGTGTGGACACATGTGATAAGTAGCACCACTATCAAGGACCCAGGAACTCTGTCCATGATCTGAACTCACAGATAGAATTTCTCCAGCACTATCACTGTCATCAGAATTATTGAACCTGTCAACAACATTCGCAGAACTCTCTGATTGCTTTCCCCTTTTATTTTTCAACTTGGGACAATCTCTGTCACGCCCCAAATCGGGGACATAATACGGCCATGCTACCGAGGGATGGAGCCCACGATAACACGAAGCCAATTCATCATAATCATCTAAAATCCGTCAAATAAAAAGATTCAATTCTATTATTCATCAAATAATTGAACCAATATGGGTTCAGAGCATCTAAATCCAAAAGCAAGTACTAACCCGAATCTCAACATTCATAAATAACTACAAATTCATGATTATAAAATAAATTAAACTTCTGTTGTCAAATTTTTCAGCTTGCTATGCCGATCTTCAAGCTTGAATTCCTTTTACCGATCCTAACCTTATTTCTCTGTTCAAACAAAAAGAAAATAAAAAAAATATGAGCTACACTAGCCCAGTAAGTAGAACTTGCACTTCCTTATCGGATCAAGCATAAGTTTTTCATGATAATGCAATATTTAAAAAATAACAGATAATACAAAATAAAGCATTTCATAGAGCATATAACAAAACAAGTTATAAACTCATCATGCATGCATAAATTATGTATATTTCACAATCATGAATCGTAAATCATTTTCATCATGTATTCATGTCATGTTTCAAAACATTGCTCACAGACATTCGTGCTAAGGTCACTATTATACCCGTGACAGGGCCATGTTTCTTAATCGACAGAGTTCTTAATTCATGTGCCAACTTTATACCCGCTGGCAAGGCCATGTTTCATGTGGATGCTAGCTCCGGATGTCGACCTTCCCGAAGGGATTCATTCATAGCCATCTGAGAGCCTTTGAAATCTTTATATCTTTTTCTTAAAGCATACATATACATAGATGGGAAAACAATGAAATTCATGCTTCATAATCATGCTATTTTCATAAAACATATTCATGAAATCAATGCTTACAATAAAACATGCTTTTTCATATCACATATGCCGATCCTTAGTTTATAAAAAATTATGATTTCATCGATAGCAATTCTTTGCATAAAAATATATTCATTTAAAAATAAATAAGGAGCATAAGATCTACTTACCTCGTTCATCTTAGATCTTCGGACTTCGTTAGAAGAATCAGCTAATCCTATTTAAAATATCAAATCATTATCAAATTCTATTCCATAAAATAATAAGATTAAATCATAAGGAAAGAGGACCGTTGACCGAATGTGTCAGACCATTCAGATACCAGGGCAATTTAGGATCTTTGATCTGAGGGTCAGATTCAAGTGACTTGATCAAGAAATCGTGAAACACAGATCGAATTAAGATCAAGTTCAATCAATAAGGTTCTTTAATAATGGTTTTGAAAAATACTTGATATGGCCAAATGAGGTTGACATTCAGCACGGATATCAAAGCAATTTTGGATCATCTTATTAGAGTCAATATGAGCCTCTAAAAGATGAAGGCATGACTCGATACAGGATTCATAGACCTTCTTAAAGAAAGAAAGTCGGTCATGAGAGAAAAAGTAGAGAGAGAAAGTGGAGAGAGAATCTTCGTATCCTTTAAAAGTGGCAATCATGATTGAGATCATCAGAGATCATATCAAGGTGACTTAATATAGATTGACCATGATTGATATTATCAATTTCGAAAAAGAATCGGATCGGGATCCGATCTACTGCACGAATTTCGGAGCAGTCCCAGATCATCATATTTTCATCTCAAGTTTATCCTAGGGTCTGTGATGTAATCAGAGAGAGAGAATGATCCTAGAGAGACGAAATCCATAATGAGAGAGAAAGGTCTAGAGAGAGAAAATAAGAAAAAAATCTAGAGAAAGAAAATATAGAGAGAAGGTAGAGAGAGAAAGTCCAATTCTAGAGAGAGAAAGACTTTAGAGAGAGATGAGAAAAAACTTTCTCTCACATGTATTTATTATTATTATTATTATTATTAATATATATATATTTCTTTTTCTTTTTCTTTTTCTTTTCTTTTTAGAGAGAGAAAATAGAGAGGGAAGAGAGAGAAAGAGGGGAGAGAGGAAAATTTTCTCTTTTCTTATATTTTTTTTTTCTATTTTGTATTTTCTTTTCTTTTCTTTTTCTTTTTCCTTTTTCTTTTTCTTTTCCTTTTCTTTTCTTTTTCTTTTTTTTTTTCCTTTTCTTTTCTTTTTCTTTTTCCCCCCGTGGCCTTCTTTGGCCGGAACAGGGGAGGACTAGAGAGACGTTGCCCGTGGTTCAGCGGGCTGTGGCGGCACGACCGGTGGTCCGGCAGCGGCGACCGACGGCGATGGAGCCGGAGATGGCCGGCGGCGAGGTTCGGCCAGTGGGAAGTTAGAAAAAAAATAGAAAAACAGGGGACCGCCCCTTTCCTTGAATTTTCTCCGGTCATTGGCCGATCACCGGCGGCCATGACCTTCGGAGAAGATAGGTAGAGGGGTGGGGGTCCAAACCTAGGGGTGCGGCGCCATGGACGGCGGCGCTGGTGGCCGAAAAAGGGAGGGAGATGGCTCGGCCGAACAGAGCAAAACATGATCTTGGATCTTTGTGGATTTTCTGACGAACCCGACGGCCGGCGAGGGTGCACGAAGCCATGGGAAGGAGGGGAAGGAAGAGAGGAAGGAGGGCCGGGGCTTACCTTCGACTTCGGTGAGGTTTCCAGCGAGAAATCGCGGCGAGCACAGGTCGAGGGGCCGCGGCTTCAAACGGGAAAATCAGAGAAAAACTCCGACGATCGTCGGTGATCGAAGGATCTACACTTAGAGGAGAAGAGGGGGTTCTTATAGAGCTCGTCCTAAGGTCTTTTAATGGCCCTAGGACTCCGATTTTTGATCGAAGACGGGGAAGAGGAAGACTCCGATCGGGAGTCTTCCTCCCTGCTCTGTTTTTTTTTTTTTTTTTCCTGGTGGGCTTTGTGGGCTGGTTTTGGGCCCAATTGGGCCGGATTATCACATTCCACCCTCCTTAAAAAAAAATTTCGTCCTCGAAATTTAACATACCTTCATTTTCAAATAAGTATGGATATCTCGTCTTCATATCATCTTCAAGCTCCCAAGTGGCCTCTTTCTCTTCATGATTACTCCAATGAATCTTTACATACGGAAAGATATGCCGTCTTAGAACTTGCTCTTTTCGATCAATAATTCGGAGGGAAAATTTTTTTTTTTTTTCTAGCATCCATTTATTATCAGTAAAATCCTTCCTTATTTCCAACTAACGTATTTCATAATATCTTTTGATTTAAAGGATTAATATTTCTAATCAATTCAGACCACCACGCTTTTGCTGCGCACTCTGATCTCAACTTACCAAATTATCTAAGTCTATCAAAAATAAAAGATATCTTCGTATATTAAATCAATCAGAGATAGATCCAACTTTCAGATTTCATATACAATTAAGGGTAAAATTTAAGGTTTCTTTGTCATTACTATCTCTTAGGCATAGCACATCAAAATTAAATCTTCATCCACCTTCTATGTTTGAACTTATTACATAAACTTCACCACTCCTCAAGAATCTAATATGTCTAGAATTAATTTGATTTAACCTTCGATTTACCTTACAATCATTTAGACAACTTCCAAACCAACCTTTCTTTGCAAAGAAATTAACATCAAAATCAGCAAAGTTATCATGTCCTTTATCCATATAGGTTTAGCATTCCAATGTCATCAAATATACCTAACATAATATATCAATACCTCCCACTTCATTTTAGGGTCAACACTTCTCGTACTCAGATCAACCTTGCTAATTGAAATCTAAAATATAACTCATCATATGCCACTTATGCATAAATTTCATCATAATACCTATTGATTCGAAATCAAATTATTGAATCATTTCTTTTATATCTATCATGTTCCTCATGATCTTAGCTTCAAGTTCAAATATCATTAAAGTCACAATCTCGAATAATGATAATCTTAAGCTCAAATACCACTTAAGTCATATTCTCTAGTGATCATAACCTAAACTTTATATCATTCTATCACGTCCTTAATGATCATAATCTTAAGCTCTGATTTTATCCATTATACTCCACTCGGTCACATCCTTTTGATCATATATAAAGTTTTGATATCACTTTATAATCTCAATGATCTTAAACCTAAACTCTGATATTAATCTATCATATCCTAATCATTTATATTATTTATATCATAATCCTCAAAGATTATAACCTAAGATCTGATACCATAAAATGTCACGCCCCAAATCGGGGACATAACACGGCCATGCTACCGAGAGATGGAGCCCACGATAACACGAAGCCAATTCATCATAATCATCTAAAATCCGTCAAATAAAAAGATTCAATTCTATTATTCATCAAATAATCGAACCAATATGGGTTCAGAGCATCTAAATCCAAAAGCAAGTACTAACCCGAATCTCAACATTCATAAATAACTACAAATTCATGATTATAAAATAAATTAAACTTCTGTTGTCAAATTTTTCAGCTTGCTATGCCGATCTTCAAGCTTGAATTCCTTTTACCGATCCTAACCTTATTTCTCTATTCAAACAAAAAGAAAACAAAAAAAATATGAGCTACACTAGCCCAGTAAGTAGAACTTGCACTTCCTTATCGGATCAAGCATAAGTTTTTCATGATAATGCAATATTTAGAAAATAACAGATAATACAAAATAAAGTATTTCATAGAGCATATAACAAAATAAGTTATAAACTCATCATGCATGCATAAATCATGTATATTTCACAATCATGAATCGTAAATCATTTTCATCATGTATTCATGTCATGTTTCAAAACATTGCTCACAGACATTCGTGCTAAGGTCACTATTATACCCGTGACAGGGCCATGTTTCTTAATCGACAGAGTTCTTAATTCATGTGCCAACTTTATACCCGCTGGCAGGGCCATGTTTCATGTGGATGCTAGCTCCGGATGTCGACCTTCCCGAAGAGATTCATTCATAGCCATCTGAGAACCTTTGAAATCTTTATATCTTTTTCTTAAAGCATACATATACATAGATGGGAAAACAATGAAATTCATGCTTCATAATCATGCTATTTTCATAAAACATATTCATGAAATCAATGCTTACAATAAAACATGCTTTTTCATATCACATATGCCGATCCTTAGTTTATAAAAATTATGATTTCATCGATAGCAATTCTTTGCATAAAAACATGTTCATTTAAAAATAAATAAGGAGCATAAGATCTACTTACCTCGTTCATCTTAGATCTTCGGACTTCGTTAGAAGAATCAGCTAATCCTATTTAAAATATCAAATCATTATCAAATTCTATTCCATAAATATAATAAGATTAAATCATAAGGAAAGAGGACCGTTGACCGAATGTGTCAGACCATTCAGATACCAGGGCAATTTAGGATCTTTGATCTGAGGGTCAGATTCAAGTGACTTGATCAAGAAATCGTGAAACACAGATCAAATTAAGATCAAGTTCAATCAATAAGGTTCTTTAATAATGGTTTTGAAAAATACTTGATATGGCCAAATGAGGTTGACATTCAGCACGGATATCAAAGCAATTTCGGATCATCTTATTAGAGTCAATATGAGCCTCTAAAAGATGAAGGCATGACTCGATATAGGATTCATAGACCTTCTTAAAGAAAGAAAGTCGGTCATGAGAGAAAAAGTAGAGAGAGAAAGTGGAGAGAGAATCTTCGTATCCTTTAAAAGTGGCAATCATGATTGAGATCATCAGAGATCATATCAAGGTGACTTAATATAGATTGACCATGATTGATATTATCAATTTCGAAAAAGAATCGGATCGGGATCCGATCTACTGCACGAATTTTGGAGCAGTCCCAGATCATCATATTTTCATCTCAAGTTTATCCTAGGGTCTGTGATGTAATCAGAGAGAGAGAATGATCCTAGAGAGACGAAATCCATAATGAGAGAGAAAGTCCTAGAGAGAGAAAATAAGAAAAAAAATCTAGAGAGAGAAAATATAGAGAGAAGGTAGAGAGAGAAAGTCCAATTCTAGAGAGAGAAAGACTTTAGAGAGAGATGAGAAAAAACTTTCTCTCACATGTATTTATTATTATTATTATTAATATTAATATATATATATTTCTTTTTCTTTTTCTTTTTTTTTTCTTTTTAGAGAGAGAAAATAGAGAGAGAAGAGAGAGAAAGAGGGGAGAGAGGAAATTTTTCTCTTTTCTTATATATATATTTTTTTATTTTTTCTATTTTGTATTTTCTTTTCTTTTCTTTTTCTTTTTCCTTTTTCTTTTTCTTTTCCTTTTCTTTTCTTTTTCTTTTTTTTTTCCTTTTCTTTTCTTTTTCTTTTTCCCCCGTGGCCTTCTTTGGTCGGAACAGGGGAGGACTAGAGAGACGTTGCCCGTGGTTCGGTGGGCTGTGGCGGCACGACCGGTGGTCCGGCAGCGGCGACCGACGGCGATGGAGCCGGAGATGGCCGGCGGCGAGGTTCGGTCAGTGGGAAGTTAGAAAAAAAATGGAAAAACAGGGGACCGCCCCTTTCCTTGAATTTTCTCCGGTCATTGGCCGATCACCGGCGGCCATGACCTTCGGAGAAGATAGGTAGAGGGGTGGGGGTCCAAACCTAGGGGTGCGGCTGTCACGCCCCAACCCAATACCTGAGTTGGGCACATGACACGGCCACACAAACCCTAGAGCAGCACCCTAGGATCATGTAAGGCCTAAAATTTTAACACTTCAAAATTTTAGATAACTAATTAAATACCAAATCAATCAACCAATGTCACAACTTCAAATCAAATGCAATCTTGTTCAATACAACTATTCAAATGTTCTTTGGCATCAGAGAATTTAAACTAACTAAATTACTAAAGACTTCAGTCCTCATTTGCTCTCGCCCAAACCATCCAATCTAAGTTTCCTGTGAGTCTGAAAAAAAATTAAGAAGAAAAATATGAGCTTCTCCAACTCAGTAAGAATCACTGCACATGTACATCAAGCCAGTAAATAGAATTAATATTTCTAAAACCAATGCAATTGAGAAATCTTCTAGGTATACAATAACTAGAATAATATCACAAATATGCATATGTATCATCATACATCATCAGGTGGAATCTTCATTCATTGTTGAATTTCATATTAAATATTGTATCTTATCATATTTTTGATCTGTCAATATTTCAACCCTTTTTGGCTTTGGACTAACCCAGACCATACCTCAATCTCTTTCCAATCCAATTATTCTTTCATAAAAGCCTTTCAAGGCTGTCCCAGGATGAGCTCCTGGCCGGCTGTCCCACGTACAAAAGCCCGTGAGAGGCTGTCCCAGGCATAAGCTCCTGGCGGGCTGTCCCAGGCATGAGCTCCTGGCCGGCTGATCCACCTGTAAGCCAGTGGGGGCTGTCCCAGGCATAAGCTCCTGGCGGGCTGTCCCAGGCATGAGCTCCTGGCCGGCTGATTCATATGTCGAGGTTAGTCCAAAACATACCCTTTTCATTCAATTATGAATTTTATCGAATTATTTCAATTTACAGAATGAATAAGTTGATAATTCATGTCCATAAGATTCATACCATCAATCATAAAAATTCTTTCATAATATACTCAAAAAAATATTCATATAAGCCATATCTCAACGTCTAAAGCATGGAAAATTCATCGATTATAATTTCAATATTGTAATTTCAACATATAAGATTAACAAATAAATAACATAAATTTAGCGATGATCATGTACAGGATTCTTACCTCGATAATTGGGAATTCAAATTCACAACCTTATAGTCCGAAAATCAAGTCCTACTCGTTGTCTCACTGATCGTTAGACTGCTCTCCTATCAAACAAAATAAATTGATTTAACCAAATAAATTTTCTATATATTTTAAGGTCATCTGACTCATACCCATGTTCCCCCACCTTTTATATATATATATATATATATATATATATATTTCTTATATATATATATTTTTTTTTTATTAAAGAAGAGAGAAGATGCTTCTTCTTCTTCTCTCCTTACGTTCGAAAACAGGGACCCGAGCCCCCATTCGAACCTCTCCCCATATCCCGACCCAGAGAACACCCCCAGCCACCTTCCCCGGCAACGTTCCGACGCCGGCAATGCTACCGTGTCGGCGGCAGAGTCACCCTCCTTGTTGCCGGCGGCAGGGAAGGAAGAAAATCACAAAAACAGGGTATCCCTGTTGAGCCCGAACCAGCTCCTTGCCGGCTTCCAAACACCGGTGACCGGAGAATAACAAGGAGAAAAGGAAATACCTGGTTCCGCCGTCCAAAGAAAGCTCCGACGACTCCTCTTTCTTCCGATCAACCCCCCCACGGTAATCTTTGAGAAAGTTTCTCAAAACCCTCGATTTTCCTCAAAATTTTTGGTTGTAATTTCCTAAAGGAAGGTCGGGGGATCTTATAGTGGAGGTTTCCTACCCTAGCCGGACTCTTTGAGTCCGAAATTGCCGGAATCGTGAAGGAAGAAGACTCCGGCTAGGAGTCTTCCTCCTTCTCTGTTTTCTTTTTTTTTTTTTTTTTGTGTTGTTGGGCCGTCTGGCTACAGGCCCAGATAACCGGGCTGCTACAATCTCCCCCCCTTAAAAAAATTTCGTCCTCGAAATTTACATACCTGAGTTTTCAAAAAGTTGTGGATACTTGATCTTCATTTCTGTCTCGAGTTCCCATGTAGCCTCTCTCTCGCTATGATTGCCCCATTGAATCTTCACATAAGGAATAATTCGATGTCGTAACACCTGATCTTTCTTGTCAACAATCCGTACTGGATATTCTTCATAAGTCATATCCTTCTGAAGACGCAAAGGTTCATAACTCACGACATGACTTGGATCTGGAATATACTTCCTCAACATCGATATATGAAACACATCATGAACACCAGATAAAGTCGGCGGTAATGCTAATCGATATGCAACCTCTCCGATCCTGTCTAAAATTTCAAAAGGGCCAATATATCTTGGACTCAACTTACCACGAACTCCAAATCTCATTACACCTTTAGTGGGAGAAATTCTCAGAAAAACATGATCGCCTACATGAAATTCCAGCTCCCTTCTTCTATTATCAGTATAACTCTTTTGCCTGCTCTGAGCCGTACGAAGTCGTTCCTGAATCATGTGTACTTTTTCCACTGTCTGCTGCACTATTTCTGGTCCCAACAGTTTTCTTTCCCCCACCTCATCCCAACAAATGGGCGATCTACATTTTCTTCCATATAATGCCTCGAAAGGAGCCATCTGAATGCTTGCTTGGTAACTATTATTATAAGCAAACTCAACCAATGATAAGTGATTATCCCATGCTCCGCCTAAGTCCATGACACAAGCCCTTAACATATCCTCTAGGATCTGTATGGTTCGTTCTGATTGTCCGTCAGTTTGAGGATGAAAAGCTGTACTGAAATTTAACTTGGTTCCAAGAGCTTTATGAAGACTCTTCCAAAACTGCGAAACAAATCTACTATCTCGATCTGACACAATAGTAACTGGTACTCCATGCAGTCGTACAATCTGCTCTATATATAAGCCTGCCAATCTTTCTAAGGAGAGACCAATCCGAAAGGGTAAGAAATGTGCTGATTTCGTCAATCGATCAACAATTACCCATACGGCATTATTATTTCGAAATGTTTTAGGTAATCCAGTTACAAAATCCATAGTAATATGCTCCCATTTCCACTGAGGAATAAGAAGAGACTGCAGTGGTCCTGCTGGTCTTTGATGTTCAGCTTTTACTTGTTGACATACCAAACATTGGGCTACAAATTGTGCAATATCCCTTTTCATACCAGACCACCAAAAATTTCTTTTCAAATCTTGATACATCTTTGTGCTTCCAGGATGCATAGTGTAAGCCGAACAGTGAGCTTCCTCTAGGATCTCGTCTCTTAATCCAGAAATCTTGGGAACACATAGTCTGTTATCAAATCTCAATGACCCATCCTCATGTATCCAAAATTTTGTCTGTATACCGGATTTCACTACATTTATGACCTTTTGTAACTCTGAATCCTCCTTTTGAGCTGCTTTAATCTTTTCAATCAAAGTAGGCTGTAGTACAAGATTTGCAAGCTGAACTTGAGAATCATGCAGTCGTATTTCAATTCCTGATTTCTCCAAATCCAGCAATATAGATTTTTGTGAGGTAATTAGAGCAGCCAATTCACCAGAAAACTTTCTACTTAGAGCATCGGCTACAACATTTGCTTTCCCGGGATGGTAATTTATTGTCACGTCATAGTCCTTTAGTAGTTCCAGCCACCTTCTTTGTCTCATATTTAACTCCTTCTGAGTAAAGATATATTTTAAACTTTTATGATCTGTGAAAATCTCGCAATGCTCCCCATATAAGTAATGCCTCCATATTTTTAAAGCAAAAACTACAGCTGCTAATTCTAAGTCATGAGTAGGATAATTCCGCTCATATAACTTCAGTTGTCGAGAGGCATAAGCTATCACCTTTCCTTTTTGCATCAAAACACAACCGAGACCTTTACGAGAAGCATCGCTATAGATAGTGAAACCCTCTGTCCCAGATGGAATGGTTAAGATTGGAGCAGTCACCAATCGTCTTTTTAACTCTTGGAAGCTTTGCTCACATTCGTCTGTCCATTCAAATTTTACTTGTTTCTGTGTTAGACGAGATAGAGGCATAGCAATACTAGAGAAACCTTCCACAAACCTTCGATAATAGCCAGCTAATCCCAAAAAGCTGCGTATCTCTGATACGTTAGTGGGTCGGCTCCAGTCAACTACTGCCTCCACTTTCCTTGGGTCAACTGAGACACCCTCCTTGGAGATGACATGCCCGAGAAAAGTAACACTGCTCATCCAAAATTCACATTTTTGTAGCTTTGCATACAGCTTCTTTTCCCTCAGAGTTTCTAATACAGTCCTCAAATGTTTTTCATGCTCGAGTGAGCTTTTCGAGTAAATTAAAATATCATCAATAAATACAACTACAAATCGATCCAAGTATGATGCAAACACTCGATTCATAAGATCCATAAAGGCTGCCGGTGCATTGGTCAGACCAAATGGCATGACCAAAAACTCATAATGCCCATATCTAGTCCGAAAGGCTGTTTTTGATATGTCTCCCGGCTGTATCTTCAACTGATGGTAACCAGAACGAAGATCAATTTTTGAGAAAACTTGAGCTCCTTGCAACTGATCAAACAAGTCATCAATTCGTGGTAAAGGATATTTGTTTCGCACTGTTACCTTGTTTAATTCTCGGTAGTCTATGCAAAGCCGAAGGCTACCATCTTTCTTCTTTACAAAAAGTACTGGAGCTCCCCAAGGTGACACACTAGGTCTAATGAATCCTTTGTCCAACAACTCTTGCAATTGTTTTTGTAATTCCTTCAATTCTGCTGGAGCCATTCGATAAGGAGCTTTAGAAACTGAACTCGTACCAGGGATCAGGTCAATAGAAAATTCAATCTCTCGATCAGGAGGTAGTCCAGGTAGGTCATCAGTAAAAACATCAGAAAATTCCTTCACAATAGGGATATCCTCTAACTTGAGTTTTTCATTCTGAGTTTCTAATACAGTGGCTAGAAATCCTTCACATCTTTTTCTAAGAAATTTCTGAGCATGAATAGCTGAGATGAACTTCTGGTGAAAGAAGGGTTTAGTGCTCTTAAAACTAAACTCTGACTGTTCTGAAATTTGAAACATTATTGTCTTTTGGAAGCAGTCAACTGTAGCATGATATGCTGCTAACCAATCCATCCCCAAGATTAGATCAAAGTCTTTCATCTCTAAGACTAATAAGTCTGCTTTCATCTCCCTATCCTCGATACTTAGCACACAATCTTTGCAAATTGAATTTACCAGGATCACCTCTCCACTTGGTGTACAGACACAGAGATTATTTTCTAAAGGTGTAGGAGACATCTCTTTATTCTTCTTAATAAAACTAGTTGCTATAAAGGAGTGGGTTGCTCCAGGATCAAATAGAGCATAGACATTGTTGGATGCAATTTTAATCATACCTGTCAGATATTCATTTATCATTCAGTGCTATATGTCCTTATATATCTAAGCATATAATAATTCATGACATATATATAAAAGAATTTTTAAGAGATCGATTCAGTACCTGTCACCACTGAGTTAGAAGCATTAGCATCCTGTTGTGTAAGTGCATAGACTCGTCCTTGGGTCTTTGATTTTTGTTGTCCCGCATCTTGTCTTTGTACATCTTGGGGTGCTCGATTAGCGGGGGTATTCTGATAATTTTGAGGCATCTGCTGTCTCTGAGATTCTCCTCCATTGCGGCATACAACTGCTTTATGGCCATCTCGTCCACATTTGTAACATTGTCCCCCAGGCCATGTGCAATCTCGTTTAAGATGGGATCCTCCACATCTATAACATATAATGCTCCCCTGATATTGAGTTTTACTTTCAACTGCAGACTGGCTTGATTTTGGGGTTTTTGGCTTGAAGGCCCTGCTACTTTGACCTTGAGAATCAGTTGCTCGATCCCTTTTCTTCATACTTTTCTCTCTTGCTGCTTGAGCATCATTGAGTCCTTTTTCTATTATTAAGCATTTGTTTACGACTTCTTTATAAGTGGGCAGCTCAAAGACAGTCACCAACTGTTGAATTCTATCCCTTAATCCATTCTCAAATTTTCTGGCTCGAACATTTTCTTCAGCTATCAATGCAGGGGCGTATCTCGACAATTCTTCAAATTTGGCTGCATATTGAGCAACTGTCATATGGCCCTGCACCAGACGATCGAACTCTCGAAATTTCTGGAGTCGGATACTCTGGGGAAAATACTTTTCATAGAAAACCTTTCTAAATTCTTCCCATGTAAAAGGTACATCATTTGGCCCAAGCTTTCCAATTTCCATCTCCCACCAATCGGCTGCCTCACCTAGTAACATAAATGTGGCAAAGGTGACCTTGTCTTCAGCAGGACATCTCAAAGCATGGAAAACTTTCTCTATTGCTTTTAGCCAGCTTTCAGCTTCCATAGGATCTGAGGTCCCTGAGAATGCCGGCGGTGCATATTTTTTGAAGTCTAATAAATTGATTCGACGTTCATACTGATTTCCCACTCCTTGTTGTTGCTGGGACTGCCGCTCCTGAAATATTTGTTGTATGATCTGCTGTTGGTGTCCCTGTTGCACCTCCAATATCCTCCTCATATCTTCCCTTGCAGCCACTTGTTGTTGAACCAGTACTTGCATTAACTGAGCTGTAGTAATTTGTTCCCCAGGTTGAATTTCAGGTTCTCCTGGAGTTTCTTCCCCGGGAGTGACCTCAGCAGGCTCAGTAGGATATTCTTGTTGTGGTGCTTCATCATCCGATAAGGGTGGAGCATTTTCTTGTGGTGTAGCTGGCTCCCAAGCACTAGAGCCATCTGCAAAACGAGTAGGTCTCCGATTTCGCCCACGTTCAGTCCCTCTTGCCATGACAACCTACACAGTTTCACTTTAGTCAAGAATTTAAGAATAATGTTTCGTATTAATCAATTTCCATCTAAAAATCTACCCATATACTCTCTCTCTAAAATAAACCTTAGGATTCCTAAACCTAGGCTCTGATACCACTCTGTCACGCCCCAACCCAATACCTGAGTTGGGCACATGACACGGCCACACAAACCCTAGAGCAGCACCCTAGGATCATGTAAGGCCTAAAATTTTAACACTTCAAAATTTTAGATAACTAATTAAATACCAAATCAATCAACCAATGTCACAACTTCAAATCAAATGCAATCTTGTTCAATACAACTATTCAAATGTTCTTTGGCATCAGAGAATTTAAACTAACTAAATTACTAAAGACTTCAGTCCTCATTTGCTCTCGCCCAAACCATCCAATCTAAGTTTCCTGTGAGTCTGAAAAAAAATTAAGAAGAAAAATATGAGCTTCTCCAACTCAGTAAGAATCACTGCACATGTACATCAAGCCAGTAAATAGAATTAATATTTCTAAAACCAATGCAATTGAGAAATCTTCTAGGTATACAATAACTAGAATAATATCACAAATATGCATATGTATCATCATACATCATCAGGTGGAATCTTCATTCATTGTTGAATTTCATATTAAATATTGTATCTTATCATATTTTTGATCTGTCAATATTTCAACCCTTTTTGGCTTTGGACTAACCCAGACCATACCTCAATCTCTTTCCAATCCAATTATTCTTTCATAAAAGCCTTTCAAGGCTGTCCCAGGATGAGCTCCTGGCCGGCTGTCCCACGTACAAAAGCCCGTGAGAGGCTGTCCCAGGCATAAGCTCCTGGCGGGCTGTCCCAGGCATGAGCTCCTGGCCGGCTGATCCACCTGTAAGCCAGTGGGGGCTGTCCCAGGCATAAGCTCCTGGCGGGCTGTCCCAGGCATGAGCTCCTGGCCGGCTGATTCATATGTCGAGGTTAGTCCAAAACATACCCTTTTCATTCAATTATGAATTTTATCGAATTATTTCAATTTACAGAATGAATAAGTTGATAATTCATGTCCATAAGATTCATACCATCAATCATAAAAATTCTTTCATAATATACTCAAAAAAATATTCATATAAGCCATATCTCAACGTCTAAAGCATGGAAAATTCATCGATTATAATTTCAATATTGTAATTTCAACATATAAGATTAACAAATAAATAACATAAATTTAGCGATGATCATGTACAGGATTCTTACCTCGATAATTGGGAATTCAAATTCACAACCTTATAGTCCGAAAATCAAGTCCTACTCGTTGTCTCACTGATCGTTAGACTGCTCTCCTATCAAACAAAATAAATTGATTTAACCAAATAAATTTTCTATATATTTTAAGGTCATCTGACTCATACCCATGTTCCCCCACCTTTTATATATATATATATATATATATATATATATATATATATATATTTCTTATATATATATATTTTTTTTTTATTAAAGAAGAGAGAAGATGCTTCTTCTTCTTCTCTCCTTACGTTCGAAAACAGGGACCCGAGCCCCCATTCGAACCTCTCCCCATATCCCGACCCAGAGAACACCCCCAGCCACCTTCCCCGGCAACGTTCCGACGCCGGCAATGCTACCGTGTCGGCGGCAGAGTCACCCTCCTTGTTGCCGGCGGCAGGGAAGGAAGAAAATCACAAAAACAGGGTATCCCTGTTGAGCCCGAACCAGCTCCTTGCCGGCTTCCAAACACCGGTGACCGGAGAATAACAAGGAGAAAAGGAAATACCTGGTTCCGCCGTCCAAAGAAAGCTCCGACGACTCCTCTTTCTTCCGATCAACCCCCCCACGGTAATCTTTGAGAAAGTTTCTCAAAACCCTCGATTTTCCTCAAAATTTTTGGTTGTAATTTCCTAAAGGAAGGTCGGGGGATCTTATAGTGGAGGTTTCCTACCCTAGCCGGACTCTTTGAGTCCGAAATTGCCGGAATCGTGAAGGAAGAAGACTCCGGCTAGGAGTCTTCCTCCTTCTCTGTTTTCTTTTTTTTTTTTTTTTTGTGTTGTTGGGCCGTCTGGCTACAGGCCCAGATAACCGGGCTGCTACAGCGGCGCCATGGACGGCGGCGCTGGTGGCCGGAAAAAGGAGGGAGATGGCTCGGTCGAACAGAGCAAAACATGATCTTGGATCTTTGTGGATTTTCTGACGAACCCGACGGCCGGCGAGGGTGCACGAAGCCATGGGAAGGAGGGGAAGGTAGAGAGGAAGGAGGGCCGGGGCTTACCTTCGACTTCGGTGAGGTTTCCGGCGAGAAATCGCGGCGAGCACAGGTCGAGGGGCCGCGGCTTCAAACGGGAAAATCAGAGAAAAACTCCGACGATCGTCGGTGACCGAAGGATCTACACTTAGAGGAGAAGAGGGGGTTCTTATAGAGCTCGTCCTAAAGTCTTTTAATGGCCCTAGGACTCCGATTTTTGATCGGAGACGGGGAAGAGGAAGACTCCGATCGGGAGTCTTCCTCCCTGCTCTGTTTTTTTTTTTTTTTTCCTGGTGGGCTTTGTGGGCTGGTTTTGGGCCCAATTGGGCCGGATTATCACAATCTCTCCTGTAGTGTCCCCGCTCCCTGCACTCAAAACAGTTAGCCTTTTTCATTCTAGACTTTGATCTAGCCTTAAATTTCTTTTTGGTTGAAAAACCTTCCCTTGACTGTGTTCTTCCCCTGCTCAACAAACCCTCTCCCTCAGATCTGTCTCTATTATCTGAAAAAATCTTTTTCAACTCCTTCGATTTTAGTGAATTACTAACATCATCTAGTGAAATACTGTCTTTTCCATACAATAGAGTATCTACAAAAGTCTTATATGAGGGTGGCAACAAACATAACACAATCAAAGCCTGATCCTCACTATCAATATCAATATCTATATTCTTCAGGTCCATAATGATTGAATTAAATTCATCCAGATGTTCTTTAATAGGCATACCTTCATTCATTCTAAGATTGTACAGTCTTTTCTTCAGATAGAGACGATTTGTCAGCGATTTGGCAGAATACAGCTCCTCCAATTTCTTCCACGCTTCAGGTACCAATTTTTCACTAGCAATCTCTCGCAGAACATTATCAGTGACGCTCATGAAAATCGCACTCAAGGCTCTCTCCTTCAGATTGGCCTTGTCCGCCTCCTTCATACCCTCTAGAAAGTTATTCTCAACTGCCTTCCACAAACCTTGCAGAATCAAGGAAGATTTTATTTTAATCTTCCACAGACTGAAACTCGATCCTCCGTTAAACTTCTCCACCTCATACTTCGTTGAAGACGATGCCATCTGTGAACCCTAAACTGCACGCATACAATGCTCTGATACCAATTTGTTATAGCAAGCACAAATATAGGGCACACACAGATTCGTACAATCACATAAAATAGAGAAGAGAAGAAAAAACAAATACAGAATTTACGTGGTTCGGCTGAAAAGCCTACATCCACGGACAAGACACGAGAGAAAATTTCACTATGATGAAAAGAGAGATACAATCACTCAAGAACTCTCCAAACTCTAGCCGCAATTTGATTTCCCAAACCTCTCTCATGCCCTTCGCTACCACCACAGAACTCCCAAAATATTTCATTCAGGTCGCAATGCGGGCTTTTCAGATTGGGTCATAGTTCGAGCCCATAAAAGATATCCAAAATTCAAGCCACATTAACAGGAATCAATTGCAAAGTAAATTGGAGAACTGTCTGCTTATAAAAAAAAGGAGGGAGGTTTAGGAGTCAAAGATATCCATCAAATGAATACTGTATTACTGGCAAAATGGGGATGGCGAATGCTTATTAAAGAAAATAGCCTTTGGAGAAGGCAAGTTAATTTTGCATATCATTATAAAGTCAGACTTTCAAAATCTTGGAAGCCAATCAAAAAATGCTCAAATCTTTGGCGAGATGTCATTAGAGGTCTTCCTTCTTTTTTGAACAGGGTTCAACACATTATTGGTAATAGGCAGGAGACTCTATTCTGGAGAGATAACTGGATTTGTGAAGCTCCACTACAATACATTTTTCCATTACTATTCCTTCGATGTAAGAAGAAGAATGGTAGTGTAGCTCAGTTTTATAATTTCAGAAACAGAATGTGGAAAATCAAATTGCCTCCTTCTGCTGGACCTCAAGACCGAATCGAATTCTCATACTTGACCTCCTTGCTCAACAGCATCAGTTTGAACTTGGAGAATGATCAAATCTCTTGGAAAGCAGATAGCAGTGGTAATTTCTCCTGTTCCTCATTATATTGCTTCCTAAATACTACTGGTGTCAAGTGCAAATTTACTTCTTCGCTCTGGAGCATTAGTATCCCTTTGAAGATCAAATGCTTCCTGTGGTTATGCTGGAAAAACAAACTCAACACTAGAGAACTACTTGGAAAGAAAACTGGACGTTTCTTGGGTGGCTGTGCTATCTGTAACCAGGTGCCAGAATCTACTGATCATCTCTTTTCCACCTGTCCCTTCTTCTCTAGCATTTGGAAGGCTCTTTGTTCTGCTTTAGGAGTACTTCATCCACAATCTTCTCTCAAATTTTTGTGCTTGGATTGAATTATAAGGAACTTTCCGAAGAAGACATAACCAGTGATCTTAATGTTCTTTTTGCAGCTGTGACCTGGAATTGTTGGAAAGAATGCAATACAAGACTTTTTCTCCATAAAAACTTATCTATTCATTCAGTGGCTGTCAATGCTTTTACTCATTTCAAAGATTGGTCCTTGCTTTGCAAGAGCTCAGAGTTACCAGGATTTACAAAAGTTTGGTCAAAGATTAAAGCAACACCTCTTATGATCCTCTCTAATCTCTAATGCTCTGTTTTCTCACATTGCTTGTACGTAAGGTTGGCAGTTTGGCACTTGTTTGTTTTTATCCTTTTCCCTTTTGGGTTACATAGTGTGTTGAGCTTTGTACCCTTGTATTTTCCTCTTCATTTGCAATAAAGGCTGGGTGGTTTTTTACCTCCCTTTCACTCAAAATAAATAAATAAATAAATAAATAAATGGTCTTCATCAAGAAAAAATAATAATGATAAAACAGTCCAAGCAAGCAGCCACTTGTGACGACAGAACAAGGCTATCATAGGTTTGAAGTGAAATGAGAAAGAAACCAAATATGAGCTTGGTCTTGTTCAAAAACATGACGGTCTTCCCTAATCCCTGATTGTTAAACAATATTGCAGCTGGCCTATGTGCACAGGGTATTTAGTTATACCCGGTTGTTAATTTTGTATTCACAAAATTGACTTTTCTAGATCAAAATATTTGGCTTCTCGCTTGTGGGATATCTCTTTTAACCTTCTCACATTAATATAATGCCAGCTCAACCCCGAGGCTATCATGTTTAGGGAGCTTTGTCCTTGCATCTTGTTGAATTCTCTTCACTGCTATTGCCTTTAATTCATTTTTTGGAGAGACTATGGTGGAGAAGTTGAAGCCTAGTTGTAACAATCCAAAACCTCATCCAGAAAAACTAGCTAAAAGATATTATTTGAGTTCTTTGGCCATGTATAAGCACCCAATATCTATCCAGTGCATAATCAATATTGTAGGATCAAACATATATACGCACGGATCCTCACATATTGTTTGTGTTTAATCCTTGGCATCTTTGTCAGGTTAAGAGTCCAAATCCATTTAAATCTAATCATAAATGCTATGATTAGCCCATAGTTAGCCCTAATGGTCCCGTATTATAGTATCCTCTAGTTCGCAAAGGCTATGGGCTAGATTTGCTTTGATATCATTTATCGCAATCTAAGATCTCATCTAACAAAATTAGTTTGAAGGTATTATTTGGATTCTTTAGCTTTGTATAAGTATCCAAGATCTATCAAGTATATAAACGATATGGGATTAGAAATATACCCATACAGATCCTCATACTAGTGATCACCTCCAAGATCTTTTTACTGCTATCTGACTGGGAACATATACTAACTAATCTTTGGAGTCTCCCTTTTGCCTTCAATCCTTGGTGGAAGTGCAGTCTTTTGGATTTATGTTGATCCAGCATTGATATTTTGCCTTTTCATTTTGCACATTTTTATTTGGCTTCTTTTCTTCTTGTATCACGTAATTTATGCATATTGTATACTCTTCTCTTCATTTATTCTGAATACAACTTGGTGAGTAATGTATGTAACCACTCTAAAGATAATATATATGTTGTTGCTGAAATTCGGCTCTTAGTCGAGATGATTGAAGTTGAGGTATAGGAATGTCCTTCAGAGAAAGTGACCTACAAAAGAAGCTCTGGCTGAAAGTGGCTTCGGCAGAGATCCTTCGATACTCAAATTAGATTTTAAGAAATAGGTAAGAAAGAGCGTGTGAGAGAGTATACGTATCTTGAGGATTCCTTTAAGATCTCTATTTATAGATAGAGGCGTGCATTGTTAGTGGGACGTTATTTCTGGCCCATCCCAATCAGATTGGATGCGGTGTGCCGAGATTTGGAAGCGAGATTCTCGAAGTGCGATAGTTATTTTTTGCCTTATCTGCTTTGGGGCCAATTGTTGTGCAGCGGCTATTTGAATTTGAAATGAAGGTATGAGATGGGATCAAGCTAGCTTCGATTGAGGGGGCTTTGGATTAGACATCGACATCACTGACGGAGATCTAGATCGGTCTGGTGGAGGTAAGCACCGAAGGGGAAAGACGATCGTGAGCTGGATATGCTGTGGAAGTATAGATTAGTTGAGTTCGAAGTATGCCTATCACTGAAGCTAGGATTAGTATATCCAAGGATAAGCATGCTGCAAAAGTAAGGACCGGTGGAACTCGATGTAACCTAATTGGGACTTCTTTATGTTTTCGGCATAAAAATGATATTACCCTCAACAATATATATCGGATAAACTTGTTATCTTGATGAGCGCAGATGGTGGAAATGGCAGGAAAAGAAGAAATAAGGCTTGTATTCATATCTAAAATTGGAAAAAAACTAACTCAAAACTGAGCATCTAAGATCTCGACAAAAACTCAGCAATTATCTAGTGATATGCCAGTTGTAATGGGAGCCTAGGAACTTAGAGTGATGGGAAAGAAAAATATCAAGGATTGAGAGTCTCTTGCCTTAGCTCTGGCAAGATTTTAGTGGGTGTTTGGTTCGCAACCAGAATCAGAATGGGAATGAAAATCGGAATGGCCAAATCTCCTGAAGCGTTTGGTTCATAACCGGAATCGAAATCAAAATCGGAATGAAAATTTGAATCCATAGAGGAGAATAGGGATTGAGTTCTATATAGATTGAGTCATTCCCATTCCACCCTACAATGAAAATCGGAATGGGACTCCTCCCAATCTGACGGTTAGAATGAGAGTCATCCATTCCGATTCCGATTCCAGACCCCCACTCTCTCCAAGCAAACATCCCCTTAAGGTGTTATAGGAAATCAGTATAGTAGCATTCAGGAGGAAGAAAGGTTGGAAACAACAATTGACCAATAGCGATCTTCAATGGGCCTTGAAATAGAAGCCCAAGCCTTAAATAGATGACTGATTGGAGGTGGATGGAAGCCAGAAGAAGTCCAATTCCTATCTGAATTGGAGTAGGTGTCGAAGGAGGAAAGAAGACTCCTTCGGGAGTTTGTTTCATTAGTGCCCCTAGCATGTGCACATACTGGGCTTAATAATTTTTTTCGGGTTTGGGTTTGCACTGTGCTTCTGGGCTAGTCAAATGGGCTAGACCCAGTTTATTTTGGAGGAGGGTATCACATGTTGTCCCAGCTATTATAATACAGATTTTTACTCATGCTGAAGAGTTGTTACTGGGTAAAATGGTGTCAAAGAATCAGTTCCATTTTCACTTATTTTCTAATAAAATTATATTATATTGAATTTTATACTTCCATAAAGAAGAGAAAATAAGAGTTGTGCACCAACTGAAGTGGAATTGCATTGAGTCATTGACTATACCAAATTATAGATATCAATATCAATGCATTCTCTAATGTTATTACAGCCATTCACATTTTTCATTGTGTGCATTGCAAGTGCTTAAGACAATGTGGTTGACTGATTGTAAGGATGCTTGATGCACATGATTAATGAGACATTTTGATGTAATGCAAATGATCAAATTCAATTTATTATGGCATAAATTTACAAACAGAATTTATTTTTAAAATAAGAAATTCATATTCTAATATCTTTATTGGGTCTGTTCTTATGATTACACCCCTCTATTACTAGATTCAAATCTTGGGTGGTTGCAATTCTAATTTTTGGGCTTAGATAATTAATATATGAGTGGGCATCCCTCCCATTCTCTCTCTCTCTTTCTCTCTCTCTCTCTCTCTGGAAAGAAGCATATTCATTAAAATATGAGTGGGCTTCCCTCTCTTTCTCTCTCTTAGAAAGGAAAAATATTCATTTAACTATTTTGGAATATGCGATATCTCTATGCTATTATTTGTTGTGAAAATGCTTAGATACATTGGTTGGCTATGAATCTACTTGAACCTAACCAATTCTTGGACTGAGCAATATTGGGTTGAATATTAGGCCTAGCCACATGGGAGCGGAAGGATAGTCTTAAGTTATTCAATATAAATATCGCAAAAAGATTTTGCAATCCTTGCATGAATTTGGGAAGACTTCTATTTTTTGTGTGATGAAATGGGGGCGCAACCACCCAAATTTTAATACGAATAAGCAGATACATAAAAGGTGAAATAAGGTTGAAAAATCAGCTTATTACACGCGAAAAAAAGGCAAGAGAAAATTTTCTTAAAAAAAATGCAGGGTTAGAACCATCTCATGAATATGAAGGGAGGGAGAAGCACCTGCTACCAAGTTAGATGAATGTAGGACTTGACTTGTTCCAAACAAGCTAGCTAACATGTTTCCATATGGTTACAGCTCATTTCTAAAAGGTAACAATCAGTGGTCCGACCTACTTACAGAATGAACCAAGCATATCCCTGACTTCCCATTCAGAAACCAACTGCCTCGTTACTGATTGAGGGGAAGGACTAAACTGACATCCCCAGCTGACACGCTGCTTATCCATGGATTTTTTTTTAATATTATTTTTTAAATATTTATTTTTCAATCTGTCCCCTTTCCAATTTAATTTTTTAAAATACAGTTGCTTGGATGAGGTGGTAAGGACGTGGCAAAACTGCATATGGAATACACGATTTCAAATGATATGGATAAAATATTTAATATTTAAATTTAATTTTAAATTTAAAATTGAAACTGCATGTTGAACATGTTGTTTCAATTTTTAAGGTGGAATCGCATCTTCAAGATACGGTTTTTTTTTTTTTTTTTTTTATTTTGAAATGCTGTTATTTTCTTTTTTTATGTCTGGCTTCATATTGGACTCGGGAGCTTCGTCAGGCTCGGAGAGGGGGGCCATCGGTCGGCTAGGGAAGTGGCCAGATGGCTAGGGCGATGGCGTGCGGCCCCGAGGGGTGGGGGGGTGTGGGGTGCAGATGCAGCGGTCTGAGGAGAGCGGAGGGGGTCGTGGGGGTGTTTTTGTGTTCGCGTATATGATCATCGGAGCCCGAGGAGGAGGGGAGAGGGGTGGTGGTCATGCGGAGTCAGAGGTGGATGGTGGGTGTGACACGGACAGCAGCGAGGTGAGGCCGCGACGGATGCCTCGTGAGGGGAGAGGCGGCCATGGCAGTGGGACGGAACCGGTATGGGGCCTGCGGCAGATGGCTTGGAGGACGGCGGTGGGGTGGGGCCACGGGTGGTGCGCTGGAGGAGTGTGGGTGCAGGTCGGCTGTCGACAGAGGAAGGTCGGCGAGGAGAGGGGGGAGGGAGGGAGGAAGGGAAAGAAGAAATGAGAAAAAAAAGATAAATAATAAAATATTTTTATTATTATTTTATAAATAATAAAATAATATTATTTGATTAATAATAAAATATTATTATTTGATTAATAATAAAATATTATTATTTGATTAATAATATATTATTATTATTTGATTAATAATATTATTTTAAAATATATTTATCACTAAAAATCAATAAATATAAATTAAAAAAAATATTGCAAGAAAAAAATAAATTGAAATTGCATTGGACAACTGAGGTGCAGGTGGAGGCTTCACCAAGATCGGAGAGGGAGGGGAGGGAAGGTAAAAAATAATATTTTATTATTAAAATATTATTATTTGATTAATAATAAAATATTATTATTTTCTTAATAATAAAATTTATTATTTGATTAATAATAAAATATTATTATTTGATTAATAATAAAATATTATTTAATTAGTAATTAAATATTATCATTTTATTAATAAAAATATTATCATTTAATTAATAAAAATATTATTTTTATTTAGTAATAAATATTATTATTTTATTGATAATTAATTATTATTATTTGATTAATAATAAAATATTATTATTTGAGGGGATGTCCCTCCTGCGCCACCATCCCTCCATCTCTCTGACCCCGACGAAACCCATACCTGCACCCCCGTCGCTCTGTGCGAACACAAAACTACCCAAAAAGGTGATCCCCTGGCACAAGATCGTCCCTTTTTGTGTGCCAGCCCAAAAAAATATACCAAAATTTTTTTTTTCAAAATAATAATAATTATTTTATTATTATATAAAATTTTAAAACAATATATATTTTATTATTATATAAATTTTTTATTTTAGTGATAAATATATTTATTGCTTCTTAATAAAATTATTTATTAGTTTTTAGTGCTAAATATATTTTAAAATAACATTATTAATCAAATAATAGTAATAATAAGTTATTATTAATTCAATAATAATATTTTATTATTCATTAAATAATAATATTTTATTATTAATAAAATAAAAATATTTTATTATTTATCTTTTTCTTTTTTTTCTTCGTTTCTGCCTTCCACCCTCCCCTCGTTTGACCTTCTGCCAGTGGCCGACCCGCACCCACTCCCTCCGACGTGCCACCCGTAGCCCCACCCTGCTGCCATCTTTCACACCGTCTGCCACGCCCCCACGTTGGTTCTGCCCCATTGCCTTGGCCGCCTCCTTCTCCCCTCGCAGGCACCCGCCGCGGCCATTCTTGTCGCACCCACCGCGGCCCCATCTCGCCACCGTAGATGGCCCCGACGGCCGTCCATGCGAACACAAAAATGCCCACCCACCCAACAATCCCCTCCGCCTTTTCTCAGCCGCTCTGCCTGCACCCCACGCCCTCCCCTGCCCCAGCCAACCAGCGACCCCTCTCCCCTCCCTCTTCGATCCTGGCGAAGCCCCTCGGTCCGATATACAGCTGAAAATGATGAAAAAAAAAACTAGCATCATTCCAAAACAAAAAAAAAAAAGATATAGTATCTTGAAAATGCGATTTCACCTTGAAAATTGAAATCGGGTGAAATCGCATATTCAACGTATCGTTCAGTTTTAAATTTAAAATTAAATTAAAATTTTAATTTTTTATCTATGTCTTTTGAACATGCGGTTTCGTCACGTCCGTGCCACCTCATCCAAACAATCATACTTTAAAAAATAAATTAAAAAGAAAGTAGATTGAAAAATAAGTATTAAAAAAATAATATTTTAAAAAAAATCCATTTATCCATAGCCTGCTGCATCAATTTTGTTATACATTTCTCTCTCCTTCCCTCTGCGGTCCCCCTCCTTCTCTGTCTCTGTCTCTGTCTCTGTCTCTGTCTCTCTTTCTGTGTCTCACAGTATTCTTTCCGTCGATCCTTTTGTATCCACACAACAGTCAATATTACGATAACATAAAATAAACCCTGTGCTCTCATCTAATTTTCAATTTTGAACGAGTCCATTTTTTTCTCCTTATTTAATAGGAATATTCCATAAATTTTATTTCAGTTGATCCATAAAACCATCCCTCGATTTTGGCATCGTTTTGCTTGGATTCCACAGATGGTCATTAATATTTCAATCGTTCAGTTGAGAAGTTTTCCTCCTTTTTCTTTTAACCGGTAAAGATTAAGAGTCGGGTTTGGGTTGTACCTTTCGCATAAAAGAATGATTGATCTTTTTTGCGACATCAACTCTCAAAGCACTCCAAACTCTCTCTTCCATCTCGCTGAGAACTGTGCGACCCAACGGTGCGTATCGCCCAAACAAAAAAAAAAAAAAAAAAAAAGGAAAAAGTGAATCATCAACCCGAACTCTTGGGACTCGGCATAGAGTGCTAGAATGAAGAGGTTATGAAATCCAGGCATGCTTAAGGTACCTATGTAGGGACTGCTTTTCGGTGAAAAGCCTAGCGATCTCAAAGGAAAATGACGAACTACTTGTAATTGCTTCGATTCTAAAGCCAAGCATATATCAACAGGAAAAAGAAAAAGAAGGCCAGAGGCCAGACTTACCGGCTTGATCAGTATTGCAGAGAACAAAGATGCTTCCCGAATCTTCAGATTAAAGTCTCTGATTCATGAAGAGAAATGAGATAATGCCAGTGCTTTCTCTTTTTTTTGAGTTAAAGGTGATGGAAGTAAGACACTTCCTCTTTCACTTAAATTATCACAGGAGAAGCACAAAGCTGGAAGACAAGAATCTACTCCATAAATTCAATAGGGCAAAGTCAAAATAATTAAACGGTCTTCATCAATAATAATAATAATAATACTAATAATAAAACAGTCCAAGCAAGCAACCACTTTTGACGACGACAAAACAAGGCCATCATAGGTTTGAAGTGAAATGAGAAAGAAACCAAAGGTGAGCTTGGTATTGTTCAAAAACATGACGATCTTCCCTGTGCCCTGATTGTTAAACAATATGGTAGCCGGCCTGTGCGCACAGGGTATTTAGTTATACCCGGTTGTTAATTTTGTATTCACAAAATTGACTTTTCTGACTCAACATAATTGGTTTCTTGCTTGTGGGACATCTCTTTTGGCCTTCTCATAGTAATGTAATGTCAGCTTGATCTTGAGGCTATCATGTTTAGGGAGCTTATAATACTCCTCCCATCTCTGCTGAATTTTCTTTAGAGTTGCCTTTAGTTCTTTATTTGTAGGAGACCATGATGAAGAAATTGCAGCTTAGTTATAACAATTCAAGATCTCACATAAAAAAGCTAGACAGAAGATATTATTTTGATTATTTGGTCCTATATAAGTACCTAAAATCCATCCAATGCATAACCGATATAAGACTAAACATATACTTACATGGATCCTCACATATCCCCACCGTTTAAGTCCTAGCCAATATAAGGGTTTGAATCCATTCAAATCTAATCATAAGTACCACGATTGGCTCACGCTTAGTCCCAATAGATCTGTGCTATAGTGTCTTCTAGTCCATAGAAATCATAGGCTAGGTTCACTCTAATATTATTTGTAACAATCTAAATATTTATCTAAAAAGACTAGTCAAAAGTTATTTTTAAGGTTCCTTAGCTCTGTATAAATACTCAAGATCTACTTAATGCATAATTTATGTGGGATTAAACATACATCCACATGGATCTTACACTAGTGATCATCTCCAAGATCTTTCTACTGATATCTAATTGGGAATAGATACTATTCTTTTGAGTCTCCCTTTTGCCTTCATACCTTGGTGGAAGTGTGGCCTTCTGGATTTATGTTGATCCAACATTGATATTTTAACTTTTCATTCTGCACGTTCTTATTTGGTTTCCTTTTTTTCTTCTATCACGTAATTTATGCAGGCTACATACTCTTCTCTTCATTTCTGAATAAAATTTGGTGAGCAATGCGAGTCTCTTCCATTACTCTCCCTCTTCTTCTTCCAAAAAGAAGGTCATTACAATGCATGTAACCACTCTAAACAAGTTCATATTATGTTTTCAAACAGTGAGGGATGTTAATGCATGCCAACATCCAGCCAAGATCCATTCCAGTGGCAGAATATGCTCTGCATGGTTCAAAAGTAAAGAGAGTCTGACTGACAAAGAAATGATCTACAGGGTGAAGCCTATATGGCACACTAAGGATTTTGGTTCCTTTCGAGTTAAGTGTCTCTAATTTTTTGTGCAAGATACTGCTTCTATAAATTCACATCCTACTGTCTCGTGATTGTAATACTCATCATCAAAAAGCATTGAATAGCACTTGTAGTTTCGGATGCTCAATCATTTTTTTTCATCCTGCTCTTTTCATAGTAATGCCAATATTTTTTGGGACTAAAAAGGCCTTTTTGAACCTTAAGGAGCTAAAGGATTGTAGGGATGACATTTGTGATGGCCTAGTATCTCATGCAAAAAAGATGGCCAGAAGGTATTAAGTTTCATCAGTTTTGTATAAGTATTGAAATCTCTTTAGTGTAAAATCAACGTAGGAATGTACATATACCTGCACATGTCCTTACATGCTTTTATAGATAAGCCTCCACGTTCTTGCCAGGTTAGAGGTCCAATCTCAGACACAATTACATTCAAATATAATCACACACCATGATTGACTTAAAGTATGTCTCAAAAGAGTCCATAATATAGTGCCCCATGGTTCACATGAGTGATGGATAGAGTTTGCTCTATTATGTTGCATCCTAGGCTAAGCATCCATACTCAAACATGTATCAGACCAGTCTCAAAAGGACCCATTAGAATTCATCTCCACCACATCATCAGCACCTTGCCACGTGTGCCACATCATTATCGCCTTTGCCACATCGTGGCTTGCATCATCATCACAACCACCACATCATCATTGCCTTTGCCACCAAGACTACTGCTATCTCTATTTTCTCCATTACCATTATCTCTACCGCTACATCACATCTATATTTTTTAAAAAATAATTAATCATACCAGATATTTTATATTTTAATAAAATAAAAAAATGAAACATATTTTTTTGCAAACAAAAAACAAAACTGAAATTGACACCCAATGGCACCTAAAATTTTAACATTATTTTGCATGTTTAAACGAGCATTCATTGTCCTGCATGATCTCATGTGACATGGTAAGTTAGGCCTCACAATAATGTAGGAAGAAACTAAAAAACCATGCTTGCGAGGATGGTCAATTTTATTACCAATATACTTTTCTATAAGTATTTCTTCTACATATTTATATTAAATCACCATAAAATAATATGCAAATTGAAATAAACTAATATACTAATCTAATTTGTTGCAATAATCTGTTGGCTCATAGGCATCTGTTGTAGACATAACCAGTCAAACTCATCCCTTAAAGACATCTAGTTCTCAATGGAAGCCTTGTTCTGCATGGCAGCAGCATTTAGCACCGTGCTATATATTGCTTTGTCTTTTTAGTGAGGATGTGCATGATAAAAGTTGGTTCATATAAAATACAACTGGAAGACGAATCACTGGCACTACAACAAAAATGATCTATAGCAACTAATAGATACTCGTCTACGTTCTCTACTGCATGGCATCTACACCTAGGTGATATGACAGTATGCAACTAATAGATACTCGTTAGCTGATTCTATGTATTCATGTTGATTCTATATCTTGCATGCAAACTCTTTCAAGACATAAGCTGGGGATCTTCCAGCTTGTTTGTCATGTAGTAATTTCTTAATTTACGGTCAGTTGCACTAAACTAGGAGCTGTTTGAACTGAATTCAATTGCTCTAAATTAGGAGCTGTTTTCTCCCTGTGCCATTCGGAGGATGCTTTGGGGAAAATGGATGGACTAGGACTTCTGAAATTTAAAATATTCTTGTTACCTGCATCTTGAACTAAAGTTCAACTGCACTGGTTTCAAATCTGTTGGTACTTGTAATCTTTTGAGTACTTGGTTGCAGAAATTCTAGACAAATCTTTGCATTACTTATTCAATTTGTCAAGTTGTCAACATATAACATGGTTGATGTTGGATGTTTTTTCTTAGTTTAGCACCATGATTCGGTAGGATGTACCCTATGTGCAAGCTATGAGCATCTCCCACTACAAAGAAATAGGGTTGTACCGACTGTTTTTTGCCGACGCTTTTTAGAAGCGTCGGCAGGTTGCGCTGACCTGCCGACGCTTTTAAAAAGCGTCGTTTATTAACGACGCTTAAAAGCGTCGTAAAATTTGAAACTGTCAACGCCGACGCTTTTAGCAAAAGCGTCGTTAAATAAAGAAAATACCGACGCTATTTAACGATGCTAAAAAGCGTCGTTAGGTTCGTTTAATACTCCCAATCTCCCGTGCCCTAATCCATATACTGCCGCGCCCCCTTTCCACCCATATTCCTCCGCCGCCGACAGCGCAGTGCCGTCCACGCCGCACCGGCCGTCCTCCCCTCCCCCCTCCCGGCGATCGAACGGGCTTCCAGATTCGGTGCCCGGTTCACTGGTTCAGAGCAGTCCTACCGCCCCAATCTTCCCGTGCGGTCCCAAGCCGCCTTTTTGCCCTTGTCTCCCTCGCTCCCGTGGTCAGGTGAGATCTCTTCCTCCTCCATCATCTCCGCCCCCGAATTCATGCCTCCTCGTTGATTTGGCTCGTCTCAAATGCCGACCCAAATAAAGAAATGATGGCTTCATCCAATAAGCCGACAGCGGATTGATAAAAAAATGGATATGATGCCTTTTGTGAGCTCTGAAGAGCAGATATGGTCTACATTCCATGAACATGCTGAACTTTCAGATAATTGTTGCCTATTCTGTTGCCTTCCCGAGACATGGATGTGTTCCATCTACTTGATTTTGCAATTGTCCCATTCAGGGCTTTCACGGTGATTTATGTTCATCTTTTTATCTCGGGAGACTTGCTCAGCATACAGTTCTTTATTTACATGTTTAATTTATCAGGTCTATTTCTCTATTTATGCAGCTTGGGAGGCCATTGTTCTCTTATATATCACACTCACATTAGGTTTTGTTGGTCACTGTTTCTGCCCATGCGCTATTGTGTGCCAACTAGTTATAATGGATTTTATATTGTGCCGGGCAGTCGGTTGTTATGTTAAATCCCCATGGTCTTGGTGTTTCTTTATATATTGGCAACAGAGTCTATTAATTCCTCATTTTTGTGTCATGCAGATACCCTTTTCAGTGAAAATACGATATGTTTTAGCTGTTGCCACTATGCTTCATACGGCAGCTCTGCCACAGTATTCGTTTTATGTTTTTATTTTGCTACTCTTAAGATTAAGCTTCATGACTTTGGCATTATCTATGCTGATTCTCCTGGACATGATTCGTTTTATGTATTTGGTCATGCATCGGCCGACCGCAGGTTCTTCTGTATTCGCTACCAAATGATTGAAATGCTTGTAGATGATTATTCGGAATCACTTATTTTATTATATGAAACAAGAATGCAGGATTGGATTTTGTTGTCGGGTATGATTCTACAAGAAAAAAATAATGTGGAAAGTTGTCATTTGATTTAGAACTAGATATAATAAATTAGTTCATATAACATCATGCTATGTTGATTGAACTGTGACATGATGACTAGTAGAGCTGGAGGTGGATTGGATTAAGCTGACAATCTCATTGAGTAGAATAAAGCTTATGGTATCAAATATATATCAAATTCGAGCTTGTATGACTAGACCCAAACCAACTGGAGACCAAGAATGGCACATGTTCTTCACCAAACACTACAGCCTACCTAAAATTTAAGAAATATATCTGCTGTTAAAATAAAATAATATTTCTCCAAAAGGATAAGAAAGTATGTGCCGACGTTAGTAAGAATCTGGGTATCAAATTTAGGTAGATATCAAATCTGGGTACCAAGTGGAGGATGATGACGATGACACTTATACACAATGTATGCCCTACAATTTTGTGCCAGCTGATGATTTAAATGCTACGACGACGTTGGTTAGAACAGAATTCGAAGAAAACACTACTGCTTGATTGTTACCGATAATAATTATTTATGATGTATATATTTTGCATTAATTATTGTGTTATTTTACTCCATATATTAACTGATTCTACCTTTTATTTATATAAATGCTAGGTGACATCATGCGTCGCAGGGGACGATATGCTGGTGTGCAGTTCCAGTTTTCACAGACAGAGGCCGGTACGTCTTCTTCAGCACAGCAGCCTGAGGCCAGTTCAGCTGCACAGCATTCTGAGCCCTGTCCTTCATCATCAGCACAGCACGATCCTCCTGTTCATCAGCCAGATGATGAGATACACGTGCAGGGTATATATTGTCTTTCATGTAATTTTTTTTAATTTCATTTTATGTATATTTATGATATAGTTACTTTTATGTATTTTTTGCAGACGGATCCGGGAGAGTACGCTCCAGACGCGGACCCACAGTAGTACGAGATGTGTGGCAGATGCGTGAGGGCGAGAGGATTGTTGTGGAGTGCAATCAGCTAGGTCAGCCAATTAAGAAAGCTGCCTGCTTATTGACTTCATTTTTGGGGACTGTTGCTCGGAGGCCTCAGCTATGTCCGTTGGGCTATGCAAAATGGAATGACATGCTTCCAACGTACAAAGTTGAGCTCCTCCGAGTTATAGAGGTAATGAATTGATGTTCATACTGTATATTAATTGTTAATCATTTATATAATTTATTTCATTTAACTTTTTTTTTTATAGAGCAAGTTTGTTCTCCCTCCATCCACTCATGATTTTGTAATGAAGTCTCTCAACCGCAAATGGAAAGAATATAGATCACAATTGAAGAAGGACTATATGAGACAGGGTATGACAGAGGAGGAGGTTGCTAGGAATTGTCCTCCTGATGTACCCCCTCATCAGTGGATGGAGTTGGTTCATTATTGGTTCTCCGAGAGGACACAGGTATATTATCTATTTATTATCTTTTTTTCCTAAATATTTTATAAAAATATTTATTTTTATTATATATTATATATATAACAAGTTCTTTACTTTATTTTACAGACTTATTCTGCTATTGGTAGAGCTGCACGAGCAGCTCAGTCTGTTCCTCATACATCGGGGTCGAAGAGTTATGCACGACTCCGACAGGAGTTTGTATGTTCCTTAAACTTTCATAATTAACTTTTAATTTTTATGTTGAAATATTTATATAACTAATATCATTATGTATCGTGGACCATGTCTGTATCATGATACTCATATATTTTTTTAAATTATTATAACTGTTTGCTTAAAATTGAAATTATTTGTGTAGGAGGATGAGCATGGGAGGGAACCCGGACAAGTGGAGTTTTACCGGATGACTCATACTCATCAGGATGGTACTTTTGTTCGAGATGAGTCGAGAGATTTATATGTACGGCATTATTAATATTATATTTTTTGCAATGATTTAAATTTAATTTTGTTAGCTATTAATGTATAACTCTTGTTTTCAAAAAAAATACAGGAGAGGGCTACATCTCTCATTGCGGAGCGTGACGACGAGTCCGCAGCATCTACGCAGCAGAGCCGTATCGAGGCCGAGGTGTTCACAGAGTTGATGGGACCAGAGCGCTACGGCCGAGTGAGGGGTTATGGAGTAGGAGTCACCCCCACTCAGTTATCTGAGGTTAGTAGATATACGCAGCATGCTGCAGCAGATGCTCAGGATTCACGCGTTCGCAGACTCGAGGTGGAGATACAGGAGATTAGACAGAGTCGTGCCGCTGAGATGGAGGAGATGCGACAGAGCCGTGCCGAGATGCAGGCCATGAGGGGACAGATTGATCGCCTTACATCTTTATTAGAGATGTATGGTTCATCTCAGGTAAACACATAATATTAAATATATATTTTTGTATTAATTTAATGATTTATATATTTTTATTTATAGATATGCAAATCATGCTTTTGATATGTTTCTTGTAGGCTCCTGGCACATCAGGCACCCGTCGAGATAGCGGCACGTCACGTGGAGACAACGACGACCATCCGCCTGCAGATTGATATTATTTTATTTTTATTATATTTTTATATTTATTTATATTACTCTTGATTGTAATGGACGATTAGTACTTTATTTTTATTTATATAAAATATTATCTTTTGGTTTGGTTAAATTTTCTATTTAAGTTTGCTTTTGATGTGAATGGTGGTGATGATTGTAAAGGTGTGAATGTGAATGTGGTGATTGTACAGGTTTATGTTCGAATAATTGATATAATTTCGTACAGGAATATATGTATTCTTTTTTTTTTGTAGATAATACCTGTATTTTTTTTTTCTCTTAAAACCTTTAACGACGCTTATAAGCGTCGTTAAAATTATTTTAACGACGCTTATAAGCGTCGTTAAAGACAAAAAGCCGACGCTTCCAAAAGCGTCTTGGGAGAGTTTATGACGCGGAGTCATTAACGACGCTAAAAAGCACCGTTAAAATTGCTTTTTGCGACGCTTTAAAGCATTGTTAAAAATATATTTAACGACGCTTATAAGCGTCGTTAAGACAAGTTTAACGACGCTTTAAAGCGTCGTTAATGTTAATTTTTACGACGCTTTAAAGCGTCGTTAAAAAATAACGATGCTTTTAAAAAGCGTCGGCGCTATTCGTCTCCACTCTTACATAGGCGACGCTTTGCCGACGCTTTTCGAAGCGTCGTAAAGCGAAATAGCGACGCTTTAAAGCGTCGTTAATGACCATTAATAGCGTCGTTAATGACCATTTTTCCTGTAGTGTCCTGATAAGAACAGTCTTTGTTCTTGTTATCTTCCATCAAAGAGCACCTTGGATTCATGTCCATGCATGAACTGCCATTCAAGAGCAATACAAAATTTCATTACTGGCGTTGTTGTTTGAAAATATTAGGCTTAAGGTTCTTGCATGTACATTCTTGGTTGCTTGTGTGCATGTGCATATTATTTTGATAATTAATATAAGGGGCTTCAAATCTTCTGACCTGAATGGTAAGGCGTCTGTGCTGCATTGATGTCTGATCTTCTGTCTTAGTTTCCCCAGGGAAATTACTAGGTATGTCTACTTGTTTGCTAGGATGTCCAAGCTGCAAAGCACCATGAATTCTTCATCATTTTCTTATAATGGCAAAAACTTAACTGCTGGTTTGCGCCTGCCAGCCTACATTTGCCCAGGTTTTTACCATGCAGACCACACTGCATAATACCATCGGATTTTAAGGTATCTTTTAAATGGTGAGAATTATCTCCCAGCTGGTTCCGCCATCCTAGATATCCCCAGGTTTTTACTGCAAAGATGCACTTTCTGTTATGATTTAACGTTAGTTGCACCACATTTCATTCATGTATTACTTGGGACTATACGGCTTCTGTAGTTGGTTGGACGTCTCGTATTGCGGACTGTGGCCTAGAATGTTGATTTTGTCATAGGTTTATTGCATAGTATATTGAACAGTGGCAGGCAACTCTTTTTCGTAATATGGTGTCTTTCATCATCTTGAGATGGAATTATTGGATATATAAAATAATGACAATTCTCCTCATTTCGATGGCTTTTTTTTTTTTTTTTTTGTTTGGGTGAGGGGTTGGGTTCGCTTCTTTGGTTTTGATGGGTGTCTTTATTGGAAAGCAGAATTTCTTTTGCAATAAAGTATGGCATTCTAAAGTTATCATCTAATTGAAGAAAAAGAAATTCAGAGGAATCCGAATTGTGTTTGTTGCTTTTGGATGCAATTTGAGTTAACTAAATCATTTCATTGCAGATGGAAGGTGGCAAAGTTAGAAAACCAAAAGACCGTACCAGCAAAGGACAAGCTGTGTAATATCTTAAATGTAAGACAAATCCTCCTCTCTGTTTTTTGTTTCTTCGCATTTTCTTGCTTTTTTCTGAATCCACTTCTCTCATTAGTGTGCATCATGTTGTTTGGTATATTGATGTGCGGTCGTAATGATAATCCATGTCACTGGTGCCATTTGTATGACCATGCGGAGGCACTGCATGGGTCTCCATTCATAATGGCCAACTATGTTTTTTATATCACCATGCAGCTGTACCAATTACATTGCATCAGTCCAAGTGAGGCACAAATGTCTTGACAAACAGGATTATTCTTGTATCTTTGTTCAGGGTTTTGTTTCGAACTGTTTAGACATCATTCATGAGCAATAGCAAGCATAGTATTCATATTTAGATCACACAGAATTGCAGATTTTGCGTTAAATAATAAGCATGCCAGTGGGTTATATTTTGCTATATTTAATTGAATGTAATTTGGATGGATGTCTACAACTTAGTATCTCCGAGAAAAAGGAATACCAATCTTGGACTGCAAGGTTTTGGGGTTGGGACTGAAAGTGGTATAGGCAACATAGGACGGTCTAGTTACCGGAGGACAATTTAATATTTTAATTAGCTGCTAAAGGCTCTGCTATTAAATATAACTAGTCTTTGTTACGTGCAGATCAGGTGAGAGCTGTAGCACCTATGGCTTGTGGGAGAGTCAGGAATTTGGGAGCAAATTAATGTTTGTTTCCGTTGCTAGCTTTCTCCATAATAACAAGGGCTTTGCATGACTGTTTCTACTGATCTTCTACAATAAGAATCATAAAAAACACAATTGTTACATAAAGGAGTTAGGGGGGATTCATTTCTGCGGGGTCCATTCTTGTGTGCTTAACACTTAAATTTGTCTTCATACATGTCATAGATAGCAGGTAATGTGTACAGGATCACAATTGTGGTATCCCTCTGCCACCATTCTGATAATGACATTCATCTGAGATTACATGCTGTGTCCGCTAAAGACTTTCCCCATGACTTCAGTTTCATCTTTAATCCTAGACTTATTCTAACCAATCCAGTCTCATGTTTTAGGTTAGTTGGGCTAATAAGCGCAGACCTTAGCATCAAACAACTGACGCTGCATTGGACCATCAAGTGGTCTGATGAGCATTCGACCTACTCTGAACCCTAAGGGAAGATGGTAACATGGGAACCAGTACGTGATTTCTGTTGACACCGGCAAGCCTTGCCAATTTTGTGTGAAACTTGTTCCTGTTAAATCCTGTTGCAAACGAAGTCTTTGTCACCCGTCTGCACTTCCTTCTCTTCCTTTTCTTCTCCTTCGCCACCCTCTCTTCGAATCATGGAGAGCATACAGCCTCCCAAATATAGAACCTTCTCCAAGGGCTTTCAGCCTTTCTCTGATGTGCTGATAACTCAGATCTCAGGTTTTGATCAGTGCTTCCACAGCTTAAGAGAGCTCTTGATCACGAGTGTGATATTTATCATCTGTGATTTGCCACCAGATATGCTTTTAAGCTTTCAATCAAATTGACGAGATAGTGGTGGAAATCCCTCTCTTCTACCATCTCACACTTGTCCATAGACCACCCCGTTTCCTCTCTTTTCTTCATAATTTGAAGCATCCATCATCTTAAATTTTTGAAGTGAATCGTTCGTCTCCTGTTTTCCCTTTTCCCCTCTTTCTTTTTCGGAATAAATCTGTGCTCTTTGGTGTTTTGCATCTTGTGATGTTTTGTTGTGTCCATGTATATAGGCGTTTAGAAGAAAATGGAGCATTTTTTAGGGAATTTGATGTGTAATTATTCTGACGATTTCAACTTCAGGGATAGAAAAATTAGATAGCTTTGGAAGATCAGATATAATTTATGACAGTGGAATGTCTCCAGATAAGGGTTGGGATGGGAATGAAAACAATTAGTTTCAAAGAGTCTGGAAGAGGGGTTGGGGGGGGGGGAAAGTATTTGGTTGGGAGGAGTTGGAGTTTGGAATCGGAATGGGAATGCGTGACCTCCATTTCAACCATTTGGTTGGGAAGAGTCTTATTCTGATTTTGATTCCGAAGTGGAATAGAAATGGCTCAATCTACATAGAACTCAATTCTTACTTTCATCGATAGATTCAAATTTCCATTCTAGTTCTGATTCTGGTCATGAATTAAGTGCTTTGGACGATTTGGCCATTCTAATTCTGATTCCGATCGTGAGCTAAGTACCTCCTGGATTACTTGATTGTCTTCCAAATAGAAGCAATCCATGTCACAGCAATTTTTTAAAGCCACCTACGAGTACCAAATTAATTAACGTGATATATGACACATGAATGTAGCTGTTGTAGATATTTAGAACACATCTGGTTGCTACACATCAATCAAAGGAAAGTTATGGACCTTTTATCATTTTTTTAAAATCTGACTTATTGTTTTGAAACTTTTTCTGGCATACACCTTCAAGATTGTCGAATATGCTGACATTTTCATGCAAATTCTGGCATACACCTTCAAGATTTCGGTGGTTCCTCTAACCAGACAAATAGCTTGTATTCTGACTATAAAGAGCTGGACCTCCAGTATGGAGCCATGTGTGTAAGTAGGTTTCTAGGACCTAGGTGCAATGATTTCCTCTTCTGCCTCCAACATCCTCACCACACTACCCATTGAAGGTCCTCCTTCTGGTTGATACTTCTAAAAAAAGGATTTATTTATGAAAATGGAGGCTGAAAACAGCCAGCCGGCTTTTGTTGCACAGAGGAGATATTTACAGGTGGTGAGAAAGAAAACAGTCGAAGGAGGGATAAGTTACAGGCGTTAAGGATTCAGAACAGTTAAGAGGAGAGATTTCCACGCTGATGATGGAACTTTGCTTACAAACTCTGTTTCCAGAGTGAGGGTTTATAGAATAGGTTCCAATTGTTAGAATTCCTCTGATTTTCATTCATATCCTTCCAAACTCAACAAATGCTGAAGACAACAAACGCTGAGGGCTTGCATAGAACAGACCAATCATTAAAGAGATTCAGAGCATTAGCAGCAATTGACTCTGGCGAGAAGCTCTTTTGGAGGAACAGGCTGACAGGACCAGGCTACCGTGGTCAGGAGCATCAAGATAATTGGTTGAGACCTTTGGGAGAAGTTTCTTTGAATCCAATCCAAGCATAGGAACTTGAAGGACGATCGAGGATATAGTAACTCCAAAAGCAAAACAGAAGATTTCCCAGATGTTGGAGAAGAGAGTACAGCTGGAGAAGGGATGATCGATGGATTCAGAGGCCTGATTACAAATCACAAAACGACCTAGATTTTGTCCAAGCTTTTAAACAAGAATTTCTTCTGTTTTTCCAATGCAACCACATGAAGCATTTGATCTTCAATGGTGTATAAAGTTTTCAAAGTGGTGATGCAAATCGTCACTTGATGCTAGTTGAGTTGAGGAACCAATGCATAGAGGAGGCGGTGAATGCCACTTTAAACATTCTCTTAGCCTTTGCTTTATCCTTCAATTCCAGAGACTGATAATGATAATATGACATCCAATTGTCCTTGCTCAAACTTCTGCCAAATCCATCTTGGGAACCATTCGTGGCTCTCAATATGCTTGAATTCGAGTCCTCCTTTCCAATCAATATCTCAAACAGAAGCATCCCAAAACTGTAGACATCACACTTGTGAGTCGCAGGCAATGCCAACCATAGCTCGGTTGCTGCATAGCCAGGTGGCCCCCCGAGCTCCTGGCTTTATGTCATAGTGTATTATCCTTTGCTCGCACTCTTTATGTCAACCGGTCCTAATTCCCTTAGCAGTCCCAATTGCCATCTCATGTTGCTTCTCCCATTCAATGCTTTGAGTTCCATTGAACAAGTATCGGTCGAGTGAACCATTCTCCATGTATTTGTACACGAGAGCTTCGACCATTGTTTCAATGCAAAATCCATAGAGCCTAACCAGGTTGATGGGGTAAACTGTAGATCATTATGGAATCGAAAAGCTCAAAATCTCAATTCTATAAAGCTTAAATTTTGAATTATACAGATTTTCGGTGCCATAAAGTTCCATAATCAATATTGAGCTGTGGTGTTATCTATGTACAAAGGAAAAGGTGGTCAGCAGAAATTTATAAAGGTACTCATATTCTAAAAGACAAAACAAAAATTCATGACATGGAGACAGCAACTTCCTCTTAAATCATTTTTTTAGGTGGAAATTTCGTCATGAATTATTGTCTGCCTTTTATAAAGACATGAAGAAGACATTCAACATTTCACGACGAACTTACCACCTCTATTTCATGCATCCTTTTCGGAGGCTTGGAATCTTCATTTGGACTTTCATCACTTGTTTCTGCAGTTGTCGTTGAGCCGGCGCTGCTGTCCCTCCAGATAGCAATGGCTGTCTCAGATGCGAGCAAATGCTGGAATGGATTCAATGGTGGAGCGATTTCCATATCCCCTTCCAGCATCCTGACCACCTTGCTCATGGGAGGCCTTGCTTCTGGCTGATACTGAACACACCACAAGGCCACCTTACACATTCTCTCTGCCATCTCTCTGTTCTCTTCCCTTATTCCACAAACTGATGCCACCACATCTAGCTGTGCATTCTCAAATTTCTCCCAGACCCATCTGGGGAACCATTCCTGGCTTTCTCCTTGGCTGATGTCTAGATTCCTCCTCCTCCCAATAATCTCAAACAACAGCATGCCAAAACTATAAACGTCGCACTTGTATGTGACCGGAGAGGGAAACCACATCTCCGGTGCAGCATAGCCTGGCGTCCCTCTTCCTCCTGTCATGCTCACATGAGTGTTTCTCCTGCTTAACAGCTTAGCTAGGCCAAAGTCAGCTACCTTTGGACTGAAGTCTGCATCAAGTAGGATGTTTGCAGGCTTTATGTCATAGTGAATTATCATCTGCTGGCATTCCTCATGCAGGTATCGGATTCCTTTAGCTGTTCCAATTGCAATCTTATGCAGTGTCCCCCATTCAATCTTGGGATTTTTATGGAACAAGAAGTTGTCAAGAGAACCATTCTCCATGTACTCATAGACGAGAGCTCTCACTGTGGCATCGAAGCAGAAGCCATAGAGCGTCACCAGATTGACGTGATATGTTCTCCCAATTGTCCCCACTTCAGCCATGAACTGCTCTTCAACTGTCTTATTCAAGCTTCCTGTAAGGACCTTAACAGCCACGGGCACGCCATTAGGGAGTTCTCCCTTGTAAACTACTCCAAAGCCGCCCGAACCCAACTTTTTGGTGTAATTATGGGTGAAGTCTGCTATATCTTGAGGTGAAAACCTGATGCGTTTCTCTCTAGCAATGTCGTTGAGAAAATTCTCCACCGTTGTTCTCTTGATCTGCAAATATGGCATTGTAACAAAAGGTTGTGATGGCTGTTTTGTATTGTTCTTGATACACTGGTAGGCAATGTAAATCTTCACAGCCAACACGGCCACACCTGCCATTGAAACTACTGCAAAATATATCACAACAAGACGATGAGAAGTTTGGCCTATTAGATGATTACAAATATTGAACTATGAAGAGCAATTTCTTACCGATGCTAAGCGTCGTGGATGAATCATCATCAGTTTGGTTTTGAGACATTTTGACTGAGAGGAATCTGTATCTAACGCAAAGAAATGTGAAGATAAGAGAAGACACTAATGGATGAACAGAGAGGAATTTTCCTAAAGGGAGAGAGCGTAAATGGTGATTTGGGATATAGAAAAATTATTTGCAAAACAGTGGTTTAATGTCTGGCCAAATTACTTCTTAAGAAGAAACGTAAAAAGAAAAAAGGTAAAATGTGATGATTTATGCATATAAGACGTTATTATTATTTTTTTTTTTCTGATTGAAGTAGGAGGGAGATGAAGCTACCTCTGCTTTATTGATATCACAATATGTACATGGCAATAAAGGTTTCCATAGAAAATCTGAAGTTAATAGAGGGACATCAGTTTACAATGGTTACAGAGTTCCGAAAAAATTGATTGTGCAAATTGATGTGCTTCATGCATGCTAGTAAATCTTCTTCTGCATTGTATCAAATTCTCACTGCAAGTAATTCAGTGATTCTGTGTGCCTTTGATACAAAGATTATATGGCCCCGGTGTGAGCTTAGGGATATGAAGCTAAGCACCTGAAATTAAGAAGTCATTCACATAACAATGCCTTATTATTATTTCTATGTTTATTTTTGGGAGGAGAAAATGAGGCTGTGCCACCTGCTTCTCATTATTTGGTTAGGAATCGCACTATGCCAATCAGAAAATTTAATAATACCTAGTTCGCATGTCCTTTGTCAAATTCTATTTCTAGTTGATATGAACAACTAGAATTTCAGAATAATAACATATTTTGTAGGATTTACTTGTTCCAAACAAGCTAGCTACGTTGTTTCCATATGCTTATAGCTCATATCCGAAAGGGAGCAATCAGTGGTCCAACCTACTTACAGAACGAACCAAGCATATTTGCCTTGTTGTTCATTAAGGGGAAGGAGTACGCTGATTCCTCTCTCTCTCTCTCTCTCTATGTGTGTGTGTGTATGCGCACGTTTTCTCTTTTTTAATAGGCATATTCCATAAATTTTATTTCAGTAAATCCATAAAACCATCCCTCGGTTTAGCATTGTTTTGCTTGGATTCCGCAAGTAGCTTTGAATATTTCAAGTGTTTTTTGTTTTTTTGGGTTTTTGTCGTGGGAATATTTCAATTGTTCAGTTGCAAAGTTTTTCTCCAATTTCTTTTAACCGGTAAAGACTGAGACTCAGCATAGAGTGCTAGAATGAAAAGGATATGAAATCCAGCATTTCTTGAGGTACCCATGTAGGGATTGCGTTTCGGTGAAAAGCCTAGTGATCATAAAGGAAAAGCACGAACTACTTGTAATTGCTTCTGTTATAAAGCTAAGCATATGTCTGCCAGAGGCAAGACTTACCGGCTTGATCAGTATTGCAGAGAAAAAAGATTCTTCCTGAAGTCTTCCAGCTCCCAAGCTGAAAGGCTATCACCTCTGGATTAAAGTCTCTGATTCATGAAGAGAAATGAGATAATACTGGCGCATTCTTTCACTTAAATCATCCTAGGAACTGAGAAACACAGCTGGAAGACGTCAAGAATCTACTCCATAAATTTCTTAGCTCAAAGTCAAAATAATTAAATGGTCTTCATCAAATAATAATAATAATAATAATAATAATAATAATAATACAGTCCAAGCGAGCAACTACTTATGACGACAAAACAAGGCCATCATAGGTTTGAACTGAATGAGACAGAAACCAAAGGTGAGCTTAGTATCATTCAAAAACATGACGATCTTCCCTAATCCCTGATTGTCAAACAATGTTGCAGCCGGCCTATGTGCACAGGGTATTTAATTATACCCGATTGTCAATTTTGTATTCACAAAATTGACTTTTCTGGATCAACATATTTGGCTTCTTGCTTGCGGGACATCTCTCTTAGCCTTCTCATGGTAGTGTAATGCCAGCTCAATCTTGAGGCTATCATGTTTAGTGACTTGTACTCCTCTCATCTCTGCTGAATTTTCTTCAGAGTTGCTTTTAGTTCTTTCTTTGTAGGTGTCACACTCTGAACCCAGCATTTGGGTCGGATACATGATAGCCGCACACTCTTTAGGGTGCCCTAAAGAATATGCAAGGCAAAAAATAATTCATTACAATATCTCAATATCTATAAATAATAATGATCTATTTTCATAACAATGAGCAAAATTTATACAATTACTGATTCAATTTCTTCTATCATCCGACTGGATATCAATAACGCTCTATCTATTCATCCACTCACCCGCAAACCCAAATCATAGCTAATTATGAGCATCCTGCAATTCTGAGAAGAAAAAGAAAAATTGAGGGGTGTGAGCTTTACAGTCCAATAAGAATTTCACATATCACACCAATATAATAATATAATCTGAAAATAATGATAAGCAATAAAATATAAAATCTCATGTTTAATATCCAGAATACTGTAAATATTTATAAATTATCTGTCTTATCAAAAGAGATGCATCCTCATATGTTAACGAGTGAAATACTTTTATTCAGCATTAATTTCATGTCTTGTTCTCTATTTCTCCTTTCATAATCACATGATCTTTAACATTTTTCTTTCCGACTTTGGACTAACCAAGAGCATGCTTCAATCTCTATCTAATCCAAATATCTTGCTTAAGTCATAAAGACTGTCCCAAGTATAAACTCTTGGCGAACTATCCCAGGATGAGCTTCTGGCCGACTGTCCCATGTATAAAAGCCCATGGGGGCTGTCTCAGGCATAAGCTCCTGATGAACTGTCCCAGGTATGAGCTCCTGACTGACTGATCCACGTATAAGCCCGTGAAGGCTGTCACAGGTATAAGCTCCTGACAGACTGTCACAAGCATAAGCTCTTGGCAGGCTGTTCCACATGACAAGACTAGTCAAGATCATATTTTTTTCATTTAAATATTACATGCTGATTTCACCAAATCAATTTCGACTTACAATGTGATCAAAATAGATATGTCATATCCATAAAATCATATCATCAATCACTAGCATCCATACATATTAATACACGATATATGTATATTGAAAAATCATACAAGAAATAATAGTATGTCAACATGATAATCCATCAATACGAATCCAACGATATAAAATCAAAGTTATAAATCCAACAATAAAAGTAGTATATATAATGGTGATCATGTATAGGGATTCTTATATTTACCGATGACTGATCTAAAAATAGAAATTGATGAGCTTTTCAATCTGCGAATCCAAAATCAAGATATTTTGTTCGATATCTTATGCAGACAATCGCATCTTTACAAGACCATGATCCACTACAACAAAATAGGTTATTAGCGATGAAAATTTTTTATCGCTAATAATCGATTTTCGTTGCTAATACATATTAGCGACGAAATTTTGGTCGCTAATATTTTATCGCAAATAATCTTGTCGTTGATAATATTTTATGATGAAAAAAAATTTTCATCGCTAGTAAAAGATATTTGCGATGAATATTTTTCATCATTAAAAAAAATAAAAAAATTTAATCTAAAAAAAGATATTTGCGATGAAATAAACTGTCGGTGATAAATAAAAAATTAATAGTAATGAAAATATTTTCATCGTTATTATTTTCGAAAGTTTTAGCAATGAAAAATATACGTCACAAAAAATATTTTTTACAATGAAAATAATTCATCACTATTAATTTAATAAAAAAAAATTTAGAAAATAAAATTAAATAATATTAGCGATAAAAACTTTCATTGCAAATAAGATAATTTTTTATGAAAATTTATATCGCTAATAATTATTTACGATGAATAATTTTTCATCACTGTTAATTATATATTTATTGATAAATTAAATTATGTTAGTAAAATATTTTTGACGATGAATATTTCGTCAGAAATAATTCCATCACTAATAATTTAGTCATATATTTTTTTAAAAATTTATGAATATATATTTTAAATTTATATGTATAATATTTTTTATAAATTAAAAAATTAAAATAAAAAATTTATATAATAAATTGATAAATAAATTTTATTATTTCATTATATTAAATTAAAATTATAAGATATTTAAAATAAAAAAAAGTACATCAATAAGCCATCAAATATCGGCATCTAGAGAACGAGCTGGGGACAGAGAGTGCTCGACGGAGCTCGGACCGACGATGAAGCTCGGATCGGTCTGCTGCTGCCTCATCAGCTGTATTATCTGCTCCATCTGGGTCATCTGCTCCATCATCTAGATCTGAAAGTGCTGATAGTCGTCGATGCGTGCAGCCAACTCCTGAAGTCGCTGTCGATCCTCGGCAGCCTGCCTCTGCACCTTCGTCAGCCGAGCTTCGCATACAGAATGGATGTCCGCCCCAGATGAGTATAAATAAGTCGATTTTTAGAGTTTCTGATACTGCCTGGAAACAGAGTCGGTGCGTACATGATACGGCCATCTCAGCGTTCCAAAGTAACGGGGAACCGCAATCAGGTTTGATAAAGACTTCTGGAGGTTTGAATATTCAATTTTCTTTCAGAGGCGTGAAGTGGGCTAATTCACTTAAGATCTCGGGTAGAATGTGTTCATGTGAAATCCTGTTTAGAGGTGCTTACACAGTGTTTATGTGAAAGCCTCAAATTCTTGGAACACCTAGGGAGGAATTAGTGTACACATTCACTACTATAGCTGTACTGATTGGTTACGACTCCTCTGTAACTAAACTATATATCTATAAATAAATATTGGAGGTTTATCCTTCTGTTCATCAAAAAAAAAAAAAAAAGAAGAAAATTTCATCTCAATCATTTTTAAGGTGGAAATTACTGTGCCTTTTATAAAGACATGGAAAAGACGCACAACAATTCATGACGAACTAACCAGCTCTATTTCATGCATCCTCAACGGAGGCATAGAATCTTCATTTGGACTTTCATGCCATGCTGGTGCAGTTGCTGTTGAGCCCGTGCCGCTGTCACTCCAGTTAGCAATAGCTGCCCCAGATGTGAGCAAATGCTGGAATGGATTCAATGGTGGGGCGATTTCCATCTCTCCCTCCAGCATCTTGACCACCTTGCTCATAGGAGGCCTTTCTTCTGGCTGATACTGAACACACCACAAGGCCACCTTACACATTCTCTCTGCCTTCTCTCGGTCCTCTTCCCTTATTCCACAAACAGATGCCACCCCCCCTAGCTGCGCAGTCTCAAATTTCTCCCACACCCATCTGGGGAACCATCTCTGGCTTTGGCCTAGGCTCTCGTCGAAATGCCTTCTCCTCCCAACTATCTCAAACAACAGCATGCCGAAACTATAAACGTCGCACTTGTATGTGACCGGAGCGGGCATCCACATCTCCGGTGCAGCATATCCTGGAGTCCCTCTTCCTCTTGTGATGCTCACATGAGTGTTTCTCCTGCTTAACAGCTTAGCTAGGCCAAAGTCGGCTACCTTGGGACTGAAGTCTGCATCAAGGAGGATGTTTGCAGGCTTTATGTCGTAGTGAATTATCATCTGCTGGCATTCCTCATGCAGGTATCGGATTCCTTTAGCTGTTCCAATTGCAATCTTATGCAGTGTCCCCCATTCGATCTTGCGATCTTTATGGAACAAGTACTTGTCAAGAGAACCATTCTCCATGTACTCATAGACGAGAGCTCTCACTGTGGCATGGAAGCAGAAGCCATAAAGCCTCACCAGATTGACGTGATATGTTCTCCCAATTGTCCCCACTTCAGCCATGAACTGCTCTTCAACTGTCTTGTTCAAACTTCCTGTAAGGACCTTCACAGCCACGGGCACGGTGCCATTCGGGAGTTCTCCCTTGTAAACTACTCCAAAGCCGCCCGAGCCCAACCTTTTGGAGTAATTATGGGTGAAACGAGCTATATCCTGAGGTGAAAACCTGATAGGCTTCTCTCGAGCAATGCCATTGAGAAACTTCTCCACCGTTGTCATTGGTGGTGTGGCTGCTGCATCTGGCCTATTGTTAAAATGTATTGACGGCAGCGCATTGTTAAATTCTATTGACGGTGGCCCATGCTCCCTGAGATATTTGAGAATGATGACTATCTTGGCCACCACGACCACGCACACCGCTAGGGTTGCTACAATTGCTGCAAAAATGTCACAACAATATGATGAGCATTCTGGCCAATAAGATGATAAATAGTGAACTATGAAGAGCAGTTTCTTACCGATGGCGATCACCGCGTATATTGCTGCAAACATCTTGGTAGAGAGGAATCTGTATCCAAGACAAAGAAACGTGAAGATAAGGGCAGAAACTAATGGATGAACAGAGAGGAGCTCTCCTTAAGGGAGAGCAAGTCAATGGTGATTTGGGAAACTGGGAAATTATTTGCAAAACTAGGCTTTGAGGTCTGGCCAAATTACATTTTAAGAAGAAACCGGGGTACAATGTGATGATTTATGCATGCATAAGATACATTGATTTTGCAAATTGATGCGCTTCATGCGAGCAAGTCTTCTTCTGCATCATATTAAAGTCTCACTACAAGTAATTCAGTGATTCCGTGTGCTTTCATACATATTACAGAATTTTGTGCAACTCGCCTACTAGAACATACTCTTGTGCAACTCGCCAATTAATGCAGTAGCATATGTGACCAAAGATTATATGGTCCACGTAGGAGCTTAGGGATCTGAAACTAATCACCTAAAATTAAGAAGTCATTCACCTAACTCTGCCTTCTTTTTATTTGGTTGCAAATCACATTATGCCAATCAGAAAATTGAAGAATATCTAGTTCTAATGTCTTTTGGCACACTCTTTTTCCGGTTGATATTAATAACTACAATTTAATAACATATTTTGTAGGATTTAACTTGTTCCAAACAAGTTACGCACAATGTTTCGATATGGTCGCAGCTCATTTCTGAAAGGTAACAATTAGTGGTCCCACCTATTTACAGAATGAACCAAGCATATTTCTGACTTCTCCCTCTCTTTCTTTCTCTCTACTTAACCATATTCTTCCCATTGATCCTTTTATATCCATACAACACGTAATATTAAGATAAAATAAATCCCATTATTTAATCTATTTTTTCAAAATTTTTAGCGAGTCCATCCTTCTCTCTCCTTTTTTTAAAATCAGCAGCATATTCCATAAATTTTGTTTCAGTTGATTCATAAATCAATCCCTCAATTTTAGCAAAGTTTTGCTGCTTGGATTCCACGAATAATTGTTAATATTTCAATAGTTCAGCTGTGAAGTTTTTCTCTGTTTGTTTTAGCCGATAATGATCGAGATTCAGCAAAAAGTACTAAAATGAAGCGGAGACGAAAGGAAGCATGCTTGAGGTACCCATGAAGGGACTGTGTTTCGGTAAGAAGCCCAGTGATCTCAAAGAAGAATCTCGAACGACTTGTAATTGCTTCGGTTCTAAATCCAAGCATATATCAAGAGGAAAAAGAAGGCCAGAGGCAAGACTTACCGGCTTGATCAGTATTGCAGAGAACAAAGATACTTCCTAAATCTTCAAGCGCCCAAGCTAGAAGCTGTCACTTCTGGATTAAAGTCTCAGATTCATGAAGAGAAATGAGATAATACTAGTGCTTTCTTTCACTTAAATCATCACAGGAACTGGGAAACACAAAGCTGGAAGACAAGAATCTACGCCATAATTTTCTCTTTGGACCATGTCAAAATATTAAGACGGTTCAAGCAAGCAACCGTGAATTGTTCTACTCCATAATTTTTTGCACGAAAAAAGAATTGACCTCCTGATATCTTATTGTTGACTCTGGGTGGGAGCTTCCGTAGCAAAAGCTAGGCTTTGGGGTCTGGCAGAAGCCGCAGAACGGACATAGAGCTTCGCTGGATTGTTTGATATGGGTTTCGGCCCACCAAATCCAGTTGGAGCCCCAGACTAGCTGGTAGGGGAAACCGTCAAAGTATTTCCCACGAGACTACGGCTGACATATGCCAACAAAGGACGAAGGGAAGCAGGGGCAGGCGGGGGTGCAAGATTAGATGTTTCTAACCTGTGCGCCAGGTCAACTTCAGTCGGTCTTTCCGCCTTACAACTCATAAACCCATCTGGATTTAAATCCAGGTGGCATCTCTATCATATTTTTTTAAAATAAATAAAATATTGTGTCTCATTTCATTTTTCGAGCCCTTACTTTGTCATCAAGGAACAACCACCTCGACTTTTATTACACGCCATTTCAAAGCATAAGGAGCATTGATCAAAACACAGAAACATTTTAGTAGAAGGAAAAATCGGAATGTATATTTTTTTTTGATATAAAAGTTTAGGAATATCATACACCTCTCCTGTACGCTATGTTGACATGGTAATGCCAATATTCCTGGGGGCGCTAAAAGGCCTTTTTGAAGCTTAAAGGGTAAGGGTTATGGACAATATATGTGATGGCCTTGTATCGTATCCAGAAAAAGCTGGCTAGAAGTATTATTTGGTTTGTTTAGTTTTGTTTAAGTGCCAAAGATCCCCTAAATACAAATTCAATATGAGATTGTATGCACACCCACATGAGTCCTCATATATTCTTCCGATATAATTCTGACCATCCTCGCCAGATTAGGAGTCCAATCTCCAACATAGTCACACACTATGGTTGACTCATAATCAGCCTAAGAAGGGAGTATGATACAATTTCCCACAATCCACATGAATCAAGGACCTGGTCCTTCTATTATATTCGGTCCTCGCATACTCTCAAAGTTTAAACTTGGGCATTCCTACCTGCCAAGCTAAGCACCATACTCAAACAGAATTACATATCATGATCAACTCATAATCGATCTGAAAAGGCCCATGCTGATTCATTTCTTTGGTTAGTTTATCCTATTTGGGTTTTGGTTATTTGGCCACTTGATTCTTCCCTTTTAGTAAATTGAAGTTATTAAATACCATTGTTTACTGGAATTTATAAATTTTATTTCCAAATGATTAAGTTTCTTCAGTCTTATAACGGTGTTCCTTTTTCATTTTAAGGTTCTTATGCTTCTTCTAGACTATTTTTTCTGTTTATTGAAATGAAGTCATATTGTTGTATTTTTTTTTATTCGGGCATTTAGTTTCTTGTCTTGATGCTCAACCATGCTGAACAAGAAATATGGGTATGGTGCGTCACAGATTGGTTTGTTTACTTCTTTTACATCCAGGTAATTATAATTCCTTTCTGAGATGTTTTTCTGACACCATTAGTAATTCTGTCATATTTTTCTTGAAACACTATCTGGAAAAGTAGTTTCTAATTTTTTTTGTTGCTTTATAATATGTGGAGATATTTTCTTCTGGAATTAATTTCTTGGTGCCTTGGGGGACTTGAGGAGTAACATTTGATCGAATATGTTGAAAAGTTTCTTTTGGCTCTTATATGTGGTGGTTTCCAAAAAATTGCCACCTTTGTTTTAACATATCTAAAGGTCTATTCTGTATGAAACCATAGAAAATCTAAGCAGTGTTATCCCAGTGATAAATCCAATATAGATGTCCCTTTTTTGGTTTTCATAGGTAAGATCTACAATGCTGCACAAGAGGTTCATCATGTACTGCCCGTACCACATCGATACTAAACTAAGACTCAGTAATGGAAGCATATCATCATCAAGTCTTAGTATATAAAACTAACTTCATGTTCGGCATACTGACACTATACAGTATGATACTGGTACAGGGTCCACTATCGAGATAGCAATCCCTAATCCCTTGTGTGAACTAAATTCATGTTTCCTAAAGAGAAGAGAGATAAATTTTACATGTACAAGTCCTTGATAGGATTCACTAACTCTGCTCAACCAGATGAATAACTTGTGCTTCCACTCTGTAGAACTGAGCCAGAATTGTATGGGACCATGTGAGCAAATGGGTTTGTAGGTGGCATAATTTCATCTTCCCCCTCCAACATCCTCACCACACTACTCATTGAAGGCCTTGCTTCCGGTTGATACTGAATACACCACAATGCCACATTACACATTCTCTCTGCCTTCTCTCCATCCTTTTTTTCAATTCCAGCGACCGTTAGTATTGGCTCCATTTTCCCCTCCTGAAACTTCTCCCAAACCCATTTTGGGAACCACTCCTGACTTTTGGTATTCTTGAAACTGAGATTCCTCCTCCTCCCCAAGATCTCGAACAGAAGCATCCCAAAACTGTAGACATCGCATTTCTGAGTCACGGGCAATGGCATCCACAGCTCTGGTGCAGCATAACCAGGAGTTCACCTGGCTCCTGTTATAGTAACATGGGTGTTATCTCTGTCGCAGAGCTTTGCCAACCCAAAATCAGTTACCTTGGGAGAGAAATTTGCGGTGAGGAGAACATTTGCTGGTTTTATATCATAATGGATTGTCTTCTGTTGACACTCTTCATGTAAGTATCTGATTCCCATGGCAGTCCCGATTGCTATCTCATGCAGTTTCACCCATTCTATGCTGTGGTTCTCATCAAACAAGAACCTGTCCAGCGATCCATTCTCCATGTACTCGTACACCAGAGCTTTAACTGTTGTCTCGAAGCAAAATCCATATAGCCTGACTAGATTGATATGATAAGTTCTGCCTATGGTGCCAACTTCTGCCATGAACTGCTGCTCTGCTCTCCCATCCAAGTTTTTATGGAGGACCTTAACTGCCACCCGCAGGCCATTAGGAAATCGTCCTTTGTTGACTACACCAAAGCCACCTGAGCTTAGTTCCTCTGAATAGTTTCTAGTGAAGTCTTTCAGATGTTCAGGAGTAAATCTCGTGGGCTTCTCTTTCAACATATCATCAAGGAACCTGTTGATTGGTTCCTTTTCGATCTTCCAATCCATGTTCGAGGCAGACGCGAGTGGTGTGATTGCAGTGTTGTCTCTTCTTGCCTGCATCATGTTTGATTTTGTTTTGTTTATCTTGACACATGTAGATAAGATTAGCTATGACAATTACCACCCTACATCCTGCAATTATTCCAACTGAAACAAACGAAGGAAATGTGACTGAGAATTTGAAACATCGTGAAGCATTCATGCGAGGATTGCATCAGGAGTTAAGAGTTGGCTCACCGATGGGAATGACATAGGCCACTCCAGTAGTGCCAGCCATATCTGTAAAGGGTGGAAAGAAAGGAGAGGGATTTAATATTGGAATATGCAACAATAGAACCAAAGTCAGGTAAAAACTCATGGAAAGTACACTAGTGGCTCCAATATTGGCGGAGTAAAAAAATCTTCTTCTTTTCTTGCTTCCACTACTTGAATGTTTGTACTGTAGTTATTTGTGTGTCTAAAAGCACTTCCATTTCTTGATGTGGGGAAGCATAACCAGCTATATTTCTATGCCTAGTGGTGGTGACGCTGGGATTGATAAATGTCTGTGTTGCATGATGCTTTCTTAATTATATTATCTTTATATCCTGTTGGAATATATCGGCCGACTCCTATATGCCGATTTATCTTCGGAACGATCCGACCGACGTCCGACTCTACCCACCAAACAGACAGACGACTCCGACAATGACTGCCGACGATATCCGACCGAAGGTATGCTGGCCGAACAGACCAATACTGCTTCCAACCGGCCGAACGGCCGAACCTACATCACCGACTCACTGTTGGGGGTGGCAGCCGACGTCCAACTTCCACAATGCACCAGATCAGCCGACGGTGTCTCCGAGTCACCACCCGACGTCCCGACAGCCGAATACCGACATATAGTCGGCCAACCCGTCCGAACGCTGTACAACCGCTATGGGCTGTTGCCCCGCTAGGGACATGCGGTACGGCCGTCCTGGGGCATTGTCCTGTCAAGAACATGGATTAATTCCAATGACTTGACAACCCACGATGATTTGACAGCCTCCGACGATTTGACAACTCCCCAGTTGTCTGCATCATTAATGGCGGGACCATACCGCATTCTACTATAAAATGGGGTAAGGCAACAGTTTTGGTAAGCGCCTTTAAGCTCTTGAGCTCTCTAGCTCGCTCTCTCTCCCGCTGAGCCCCTGATTTTTCACTATTGCCTAGTCTCCTTTCTGACTTGACCGTCGGAGGGTCCCCGCCGGAGGCATCTCCGGTCAGTGAGGACTTTTTTTGCAGGTGCACGATCCCGACGATCGGACGATGGAGGGATTGGCTGCAACAGATTTGACGCGCCAAGTAGGGACTTCGACGGAGGTAAGACAGCGAGCTCCACAGAGCTTGAAAAATCACTCGGGATGACAAAAATCAGAGCTCAGCGATTGAGAGCTACCGGATCGACGAGGCACTCTTCCCGTCGGGAAAATGCCCCTCCACCTTTCATGGCGGAATCCAGCTCTCTGCATTCGATGGTGACCACGGAGGCACAGATCACGGCGATCATGCGGTAAATGATCGTTCTGACGAACGCGATCAAAAACCTCCAACAACAACCGACCCAGTTGCCGCAACCATCGACGGAACAACCGGCGGTGCACCCTATGCCGTCCAGAAGCAGCCGCCGACGCCCACGTCAACTTTCATCTCCTCCTCAAGAGCAGCCATCTCATCACTCCCACCGAGAAGGGGGGAGGCGGCCACAGCGTGACACCCGCCGATCTCGACGTCCCTCTCCTTCCCAGCTGGAGCGAGCAAGGAAGGAGAAGCGGCCGCGGACGCCATCCACCTCACTCTCAAATTCGTCGGGAGGTTCGACCCCTGGGGTTTCTCAACACCGATGGTTGGACGACTACGAACGTAAGTTCGAAGAAATCGACCGTCGGCTTGCCCAGCTCCAGATGGATGGTCAGAAGTCTTCAAACGACGTCGACTTCCGAACCATCCAATCTCTCTCCCAATTTATCCTCGACGAACCGATCTCTAGTCGGTTCAAGATGCCTCATGTGGAGCCTTACGACGGCTCCACCGACCCAGTTGACCATCTAGAGAGCTACAAGGCACTCATGATGATTCAAGGGGCAATCGATGCCCTCCTATGCATCGGCTTCCCCGCCACGCTTCGTAAAGCTGTCAAGGCCTGGTACTCCGGCCTCCACTCAGGATGTATCCACTCCTTCAGATAGCTTGAGCATTCTTTCGTGGCCCATTTCAGCACCAGCCGGAAACCGTCACGAATCTCGGACAGTCTTTTCTCCCTCAAGTAGGGAGAAAATGAGACACTCTGACACTTTGTGGCTCGATTCAATACAGCCACTCTTGAGGTCTAGGACCTCAACGAAGACATGGCTATCTCGACCATGAAGAGAGGGCTAAGGGGATCCCGATTCACATATTCCTTGGACAAGACCCTCCCCCGAACGTACGTCGAATTGCTGGAGCATGCGTACAAATACATGCGCACGAACGAAGGAGCTTCCGACCGGTGCCTGACTAAGGGCACGGGTCAGAAGGAGAAGCGGAAAAAAAGTTGGGCTCCTGCTGAACCCAGCAGGCCCCCGACCGACAAACGGGTCTCGCCCCGATGATGGAGTTCGAGATCGCCCCGATGATGGAGTCCAAGACCGACGCATCACAGGTATGACTCCTACACCCCTCTCTCCACTCCTCGTGAGCAGATCCTGATGGAGATCAAAGGAGCGAAATATTTGCGACGGCCTCCACCTCTGAAGGCAAAGGGCCTCAACCGGAGAAAATACTGTCGATTCCATCAGGGCCACGGTCACAACATCGAGCAATGCATCCAACTCAAGGATGAAAAAGAGGCCCTTATACAATGAGGGTACCTTGAAAAGTACCGGAGGGACCCACCGACTCGGCCCCTTTCCCACCAACGACCCCAACCGATTGAAGAGGCAGCGAACAATCAGCCTACTGCTGGAGTCATCAATATGATCTCCAAACGACTAGACCGAGGAACAACTGCTGAAGGGGAGTCGACGAAGAGACCGTGCCAGGATGATGTAATCATCTTTACAGATGAAGATGCTCGGAGAATCCAAACTCCCTATGATGATGCTGTTGTTGTCTCGACGACAATTGCGAATTATGATGTAAAAATTTTTTTTGTTGATAATGGAAGCTCGACTAACATTTTGTTTTACTCGACCTTCTTCCGAATGCGACTGTCGACCGACTGACTCAGGAGAGTCTCTACTCCCCTAATGAGTTTCGTCGGGGAGGCCGTCGCAGTGGAAGGAGAAATTACTCTTTCTGTGACAGTTGGGGCCGAACTACAACAAAGCACCGTCTACATGACCTTCACGGTCGTCCAAGTACCTTCGGCCTATAACGCCATACTTGGAAGATCCGGACTAAACACCCTCAGAGCAATAGTCTCAACATATCACTTGCTGGTCTGGTTCTCGACTAAAAATGGAGCTGGAAAAATGCACAGGGATCAACAGCTTGCTCGACGATGCTTCCAAATCTCTACTCAAAATAATAAATCGAAGGACTCCCTGCCGGTCGACAAGCTGGACCAACGAGAAGAGGAGGAATGGGGTGAACCGACTGAACAGCTGATTTCCATCCCGATGATAAAGAATCCTGAACAGGTCGTCTGGGTCAGGTCGCAGTTGTCCGACCCAGAGTGACAGCAGCTGATAGAGCTATTGAAAGCCAACGCCAACATATTCGCTTGATCGATAGTGGATATGTTCGGCATACCTCCAGAAATAATGACTCACCGACTCAACATCGCCCCTGGCATGAGGTCGGTGAGACAGAAGAAACGGTCTTTCGCTTCTGAAAGACAGAAGGCCATCGACGAGGAAGTAGACAAGCTACTCGAGACAGGCTTCATCAGAGAAACTGCATATCCCAACTGGTTTGTCAATGTCGTCATGGTAAAGAAAACCAACAAAAAGTGAAGGATCTGTATCGACTACACTGACCTGAATCGAGCCTGCCCGAAGGATGGCTTTCCACTATCGAAGATCGACCAACTGGTGGATGCGACGTCCGGTCATCGACTGCTCAGCTTCATAGACGCCTTTGCCAGATATAACCAGATTTGGATGGCGCCCAAGCATGAAGAGCATACGGTCTTCGTGACCGCCAAGGGCCTTTACTGTTACAGAGTGATGTCCTTCAATATGAAGAATGCCGGAGCCACCTACCAATGCCTCGTTAATAAGGTCTTCAAAGCTCAAATCGAGCACAAATTAGAGGTGTACGTGGACGATATGCTGGTGAAGAGTGCACAGGCTTCAGATCATGTTCAAAACTTGGAAGAAATTTTTTGCACTCTTCGACGATATCGGATGAAGCTAAATCTGACCAAGTGCACCTTCGGAGTAACTCCAAAGAAGTTTCTCAGATTTCTCGTTTTTCAACGTGGGATTGAGGCCAACCCCGAGAAGATAAAGGCGATCATCAACATACGGCACCCGAACACCAAAAAAGAAATGCAGCAGCTCAATGGAAGGATCATCGCACTCAGTCGGTTCATTTTTCGATCGGCTGAGAGATGCCTCCCGTTCGTTAAAACCCTGAGGCAGACAAAGAACTTCTCTTGGCCGAATGAGTACCGGCAAGCCTTCGAAGATCTGAAGAAATATCTGACTTCTCCACCCCTGCTTGTAAAGCCAGAGGTCGGAGAAATATTGTACCTTTACTTGGCTACTGCCTCAGAGGCGGTTAGTTTGATACTCGTCTGGGAGAACGAGAGCCAAACTCACCAGCCCATATATTATACCAGCAAAGTGCTCCACGAAGCCAAAACTCGATACTCAAGGGCAGAGAAGATGATATTTGCCTTGGTCATATCAGCGCAATGACTCCATCCGTATTTTCAAGCACACGCCATCGTGGTCCTCACCGACCAGCCCCTGAGGGCGATCCTCTATCACCCCGACACATCAGGACGACTGATGAAATGGGTGGTGAAGCTGAGTGAGTTTGACATCCAGTATCGATCGTGACCTGCTTTGAAAGCCCAGGTCCTGGCCGATTTTATTGCGGAATGTCCGACAGTCGACCAAATATCGGCAGACGGGAGCTCCAAAGAAGCTACGACCTCTGAACATAACCCTGGGTCAACCTGAGTGTTACACATAGATGGAGCTTCCAATGCCCAAGGGAGCGGGGTCAGGTTCCTTCTCACCAACTCGGAGGGAGTAGTTATCGAGTACGCCCTCCGATTCAACTTCAAAGCTTCCAATAATCAAGCCGAATATGAAGCACTTCTCGCTGGCTTGAGAGTGGTGAAGGAGCTCGGGATCGACAGCCTCATAGTCTTCTCCGACTCCCAGCTGATTGTGGAGCAAGTCAAAGGTGAATTCGAAGCACGGGATCCGACCATGGTGAAATATTTTCAGAAGGTGAGAGATCTCGTGGCACACCTCAAGTATTTCGAGATCTTCCACATTTCCAAGATGGAGAATGCTCTGGCCGACTCACTCTCCAGGCTTGCGACATCTGCCTATGGTGCTTTGGGTCGGACACTCGTGGAGAGTCTCGAGCAATCGAGCATCGACAGGGCTGAGGAGGTGCTACAACTGACGATCGAGCCAAGCTGGATGGACCTGATCGTTCAGTATCTGACTGACGGAATCAACCTTGAGGACCCCGCGGAAGCCAAGCGACTCCGGTGGATGGCCTCCCAATATGTAATGATGGATGGACGACTCTACAAAAGGTCATTCTCCCTTCCCTTGCTAAAGTGCCTAGGACCGATGGATGTGGACTACGCACTCAGAGAGGTGCATGAAGGGATCTGCGGAAGTCACTTGGGGGGTAAATCCTTGACCTACAAAGTCCTACGGTAAGGTTACTACTGGCCCACCATGAAGAAAGATGCGGCTGACTTGGTTCGGAGGTGTGAGCCATGTCAAAGGTACGCCAACTTACAACACCGGCCCGCCAACCAGTTGACTTTCATTGTCGTCCCGTGGCCCTTCGCCCAATGGAGAATCGACATACTCGGTCCTTTCCCTCTGGCGTCTGGCCAAAGAAAGTTCATAGTCATCGCGATCGACTACTTCACCAAGTGGGTGGAGGCTGAACCCCTAGCGCAAATCACCGAGCATAAGATGGAAGACTTTATCCAGAAGTCCATCATCTCTAGATTTGGACTGCCACACACTATCATCACCGATAATGGGCGACAGTTCGACAACCATGACTTCAGAGAGTTCTATGCGAGATTTCATATCACGCATAAGCTGACCTCGATTGGGCATCCACAGTCCAATGGAGAAGTCAAAGTAACCAATCGGACCATTCTGTATGGGTTGAAGACTCGATTGAATGAAGCCAGAGGCCTCTGGGTTGAGGAGTTACACTCGGTCCTGTGGGCATACCGAACGACACTCCGTGTTCCGACCGGGGAATCTCCTTTCAATTTGGCCTATGGGACGGAGGCAATGATCCCACTAGAGATCGGGCTACCATCGATTAGAGTTGAGCAATACTGTGAATCAGGCAACTCCGAGTGTCGGAGAGCTGACTTGGACCTCCTACCTGAGCTCCGACGCAAGGCTCAACTCCGCATGGCTTCCTACCGATAAAGAGTGGCCCGATACTACAACACTAAAGTTAGGCCAAAGTCTTTCAGACCTGGAGACCTGGTTTTAAGGAAGGCAAAAGTCTTGAAGCCTCAGGATCAAGAAAAACTGTCCCCAAACTGGAAAGAACCCTACAAGATAGCAGACACCTGCAGGCCGGGCGCCTACCGACTTGAGACCCTGGAAGGGATGGCCATTCTCCGGACTTGAAATGCCGACAATATGAAATTGTATCATCAATAAATTTTTTATGCCCTTGCTCAGAATACAACTAAAATTTAAAACTCCAGAGTCTACAAAGTTCGGCTCTCCGCTGTGGGTCGGCCCTCGCCAGAAGTACGAGCCTCGACACCCTGATTTGGGCCCAACGTCTCGTTGGGAACCTATGGCTCGATCGTCGAATCTATGTCTCGATCGTCGAATCTACATCTCGATTGCCGAACCTATGGCTCGATCGCCAAATCTATGTCTCGATCGTTGAACCTACAGCTCGATCGTCAACGATACATCGAACTCTTACGAGAATCATTTTGTCTACGCTAACGGAAGGCCAGTGCTGGCGATGAAACCTCTCTAAGTTGGAGCCGCGCTCCTTCCACAGTCGACTCTCGATCAACGTGGCTGGCTAACTTGCCGACTTAGCTTCGACTAAGAAGGGCAAAATGCCAAGACGACCACAGTTGCACTTGCGACATACCGACTTGATCACGATCGGTCAAAGGATATTCGGCTTGCCACCATTTATCATACGTCCTGACGTGCACGCCCGATCAAGGACCGGACAATGGATATTCGACTTGTCATCATTATCCTATCCGAATACGTCGAACACCACTCGACTATCAGATTCTACGGGATGATCGTGTCGACAAGCTACGTTCGAGAATATCTACGATGGCCTCCGCCTTTGAAGGCAAAGGGCCTTGATCAATGCGGCTGGCTAACTTGCCGACTTAGCTTCGACTAAGAAGGACAAAATGCCAAGATGACCACAGTCGCACTCGCGACATACCGACTTGGTCACGATCGATTGAAGGATACTCAGTTTGCCACCGTTTATCATACGTCCCGACATGCACGCCCGACCAAGGGTCGGACAACGAATATTTGACTTGTCATCGTTATCCTATCTGAATATGTCGGACACTACTCGACTATCAGACTCTACGAAATGATCATGTCGACAAGCTACGTTTGGAGATTGGCCGACACCCGACCCGACGTGCACGCCCGACCAAGATTCGGGGGACGGACGCTCGACCTACAGTCGGGATGACTCTCGATCATCAGATCCTATGCAACCTATACAACAGTCAGGACACCGACCTGCGATCGGGGCTTGCTCTGCCCTTAGCATGATGCATGCTATTGACTACCTTAATCAACTACGCTGGATCCTACCGAACGTCCTAACGAGGTATGTCAGAGCTACGACCTATACTCTTGGGGATAGCTCGGCGAGACATATACTTTGAACCGCATGCGGGAAAAAGTTTGAAAAGTCTTTGATTTCATTTAGTTGAAATTAGACTTACAAAATTGGGCTGAAGCCCGATTACAAGTATCAAAGGCGAAACAAAAAACAAAAGAATACAAAAACAATAGAACAGACACTCCGACTATTCGTCAGAATCGACTCCCTGCATCGAAAATAGTTTGGGAGCAACCGGTGTACCCACTCGGGTCGGAGTGGGACTGGAGGTTGGAGCCACCTCACCTTCGGCAGCTCGTTCCACCGGCCCAAGGTCGGCCTCCTCCGCAGTCGTCGGATCCTCCGGCATTGGGTCGGTCTCCTCCTTTGCGGCCTGGTCCTCTGACCCCAGAGGGACGACACTGCTTAGGTCGAGCTCCGGGTGCTGACTCTGAATTGCATCCCGGGCATCCTCGTACCCCACCCGATAGGAGGCAAAGCCGCTCTCGAGGAGCTCCTCCCGGTACTTGTCCGAGCCTCGAAAGTCCTCCACCACCCGATCCAGTGCCTCTTTAGCCGACTCCGCCTCCGCCTTCGCTATGTCGGCATCGGCTTGGGCGGAGGACAAGTTCTCCTTGGCCTTAGCCAGGTTTTTCAGGCTAATCCGAAGTTGTTCGCGCTCGACCTCGAGCTCTCTGACGCAGCCGTCCCGCTCACGCTGCAGTCGGTGAACGAAACGGGTCTTGCGCTGGACCTACTCGCGAGCCGACTGAAGTTCGGCCTCCGAGGTGGCTAGGCCGTTGGTGAGTCGGAAAATCTCCTCCCCGAGTCTTATAGTGGGTAATCCTTAACTACAAGCTATATATTAAGGATGCTTTAAGATATGTATAAGTGGACAAATGAAGGGGTTTAAAGTGCTTTGAGATATGTGCAATGGATAATCTTTTAATGTAAGCCATATATAGGGGTGCCTTGAGATCTTTACATGCGAATGAATGAAGAGATTCGAAGTACTTTGAGATTTGCACAGTAGGTGATCCTTAAAAATGAGCCATATACTGAGGATGCTTTGAGATCTGTGTAGTGGTTTGCAAACAAGTTTGGAGTATTTTAAGATCTGCAAGGTGGTTGATCCTTTATCGTTATATACTAAGGGTGTTTTAAGATCTTTACAAGCAGGTGAACGAGGGAATTCACAAATTTTTATGATTTTTCTCGAATCAAATTCTCATGATCTTTTTTGGATCAAATTCTTCATGATCTTTTTTAGATCAAATTTTCATACTATCTTGGTAGCTAGCGCTAAAGCATGGCCACTCATCCCAAATCTCAATGGGGCCTTAGATCGGAGCAAGAGATGACCTTTAATGGATAAGCCCGCCTACGGAGCTCTATCTCCACACCATAGGACCAAAAAAAGAAAACTACTGCCTTGCGTGGCCTCTCTGGGATCTATGGAGTGGGTGATCATCAATTGTAGGTTATATACTAAGGATTCTTTAAGATCCATAAGGGGTTTGAGATTTCCGTGGTGGGTACTATGGGTGATATATTAGGATGCTTTGAGATTCGTTTCACATGAAAGATCCTTTGAGACACATCAAGGATATTTTTATTTTACAACTATTTCAGGTTATTATGTGATGGTTATAGGCCAATATTTTATTAAAGGAGATGAACATAAGGCTGTCTCTGGGACACGTACAAAGTTGAAAGGTGTTACTATAATTTTTTATAATTTTTATAATCATTGCTTATTATTTAAACACTATCTGTTCTTGGCGTAGTAGGTCTAGATTTAATAGCATGTTTCTTGATTTCATGGCTAATTCTTGATAAGTAGAACTTCAATCAAGGTAATTTCAGGAAAATCTTTAGATGATGGGAGCTTTGATACTTCACAGGGAACTTTTTTTTTTTTGGCCGGGCAAGACATAAACAATAAAAGCTTTATCCTGTCAGTGTTGGTTTTCTGAATTTTATTCACATGTCAATCCTTAAGATGTCCAAGATGTGTAGGATAGTAATTATTTAAACTGAGGGGTTATTTGGTTGGGAGGAGTGACTCTTTTTTTAACTGTTTGGTTGAAAAGAGTCCAATTCTGATTTTAATTTTGGAGCGGAATAAAAATTGCTTAATCTACCTAAAATTCAATTCCTACTTTACTCTAAGATTCAAATTTTCATTTCGATTCTGATTCCAATCCCAAATCCAATGTTTTGGAGGGTTTGGCTATTCTAATTCTGATTCCAATCAACTTCGATTCCGATTCTAGTTGCGAATCAGACACCCCTTTCATTTTTATAATAACTCCATCTAGGTCTTCTTTCTTGTTTATCTCTGAAGCAAACCATTCCTCGTGAATGCCATCTTGAGGGATCTTCCCCATCTTTTTCTTCCGGGAAAGAAGAAAATTTTAGTGCCTTCATGGCGTAAAAAGGTATTTTACATCGAGGGTCTACATTAGCATTTTAGCTGTTAGGCTCAACACAGATGTTGGAACGATACTTTCGATCCGTAAGGGGTCCGTGTCCAACATTTCTGCCTTGAACAGAGAAAGTATCAAGATGATAAATTTAATTTGTGAGTTTAAGATTGTTTCAAGTGTCAATCCAATTTTAACTAAACGGCTTCTGCATCATGATGTGATATATTTGCTACAAAGTCTTCATACAATTATTTCTTTATTCATTATTTTTGGTTTTTCATGAGTTTCTCTGTCCAGTTTGCATGCAATCTATAGTATAAATTGAAGACCATCTTCAGTGAATCCTGGGCTAAAATGTTGCTTAGCAGTTGCCTTGAAATCAAAATTTGTATAATTGAGATGTATGATTATGGCTTGAAAGAACCGAAAATCTATCGGTTGGGGTTCACGAGAAATGAATCACGACTCAAAGCCATCGATGCCAAACAAATGATTGTATATAGGAACTTCAAGCTTTTCATTGGGAGTGAGAAAAGGGGGGAAAGGTGGAGAAATTATTGCATGAACCAGATGCAAGTGAACCAAGGCAAATCCCGGAGCATATGGACAGTGGAGAGCGCTCCATCAAAAATCGGTGAAATACAATGGTAGCGTGGTGCATTATCCACCGTGGGATTTCATGCAGTCTAATTGTACCTGATGCATGCAATGCGGATGCGGAAAAGGTGGCCCTGCTTTTGGTCATGCAAGCTGCTACTTTGTTTTTCTAATCTAATTAATTTTTTATCCCACGTATTGCGTGCAGATTATAAAATTATATTATTAATTATGTGATTAAAAATTATTAAAAAATATTTTGGATGAATAATAAAAATATGTCTATTCATATTTCGAAGATCAATAACAGCAGATTTTAATTATCTAATTAAATAGACACAAGTGAACTTCAATGCTATTTTAATTATACATAAGTGGATTTCAATCCCATCCATTAATGATATAATACTGGAAGAATGATTAGATGGGAAACATAGCATATGGAAAATTAGTTTTAATCTATATGACATTCATGAATGAAAATTTGCTGCTGATATGGACAGCTTATTTGACCATTCCATTTTCTTTCACTTTCTACTTTCATATATATATATATATATATATATATATATATATATATATATATATATATATATATATATGTTGGTGCAAAAATCCGCCTGCGCCGGAGAAGCTGGAGTCGGGGAAGCCGCGGTCGCCGCCGGGACCTGCAAGGGAAGTCTAAACCGGAGGTGGGGTTGCTCCGGCAAGACCCTCCGACGCTCAAGTCAGTTCTCTGCCTCAACAAGAATGGAGTGCTCGAACGGAGAATTTAGCAGAGTTTTGAGATAAGGCAAAAGAGCTTTGAGAATAACGTATCTGGGTCCCCCTTTTATAGGCGGGGGAGGCAACAGACTGATGGCGACGTTTGTAACCGCCTGGTAGTGGGCCGCCCATGGTCAGGGGAATTGATTGCGAAAGATAATGGAGCAGACACGTGGCCATCACCTCGACCCGCCACGTGGAATCTGTTGTGAGGGGTGGAGCAACGTCCGTTGTCAGGAGAATCGTATGGTATCCGTCGCAGGAGGTGGAGCAGGTTCGTGGCCGTCACTGTGGCCTGCCAGGGGATAGTGGAGCTGTGCGGAGTCCGCCACAGGAAGTGGAGCAGGGCGGCTATGGCTACTGCGGCTTGTCAGGGAATGATAGTACTGCGCGGAGCCCGCCACAGGAAGTGGAGCAGGGTCGTGGCCGTTTTGAGGGCCTGTCAGGGGGCGTGGATCTGTCGATTGAAGCTCGGTAACGGCCGGAGCCCGATTTCAGTTGAGGTCCGGGTGAGGCCCTCCTGGCGGTAGGGGTCGTGAGCGGAGCCCGGCCCCCGTAGGAGTCCGGGCGGAGCAGCAGTTGATACTGAGAGCGGAGCCCGGCTTCCGTGGGGGTCCGGGCGGAGCTGCAGTTGATACTGAGAGCGGAGCCCGGCTCCCGTGGGGGTCCGGGCGGAGCTGTGCTGATGTCGACAGTGGAGCCCGGCTCCCGTAGGAGTCCGGGCGGAGCTGCAACTGCCGTCGGCGGTGGAGCCCGGCTCCCGTAGGAGTCCGGGCGGAGCCGCACTTGCTGTCGGCGGTGGAGCCCGGCTCCCGTAGGAGTCCGGGCGGAGCCGCACTTGCTGTCGGCGGTGGAGCCCGGCTCCCGTAGGAGTCCGGGCGGAGCTGCGCTGCAAACAAAGTTAAGGGTGAAGTTCGGCTCTGATAGGAGTCCGGATTGAGCTTACCAGCAGTTGATACTGAGAGCGGAGCCCGGCTCCCGTGGGAGTCCGGGCGGAGCTGTTCTGATGTTGGCGGCGAAGTCCGGCTCCCGTAGGAGTCCGGACGGAGCTGCGCTGATGTCGTCGGTGGAGCCCGGCTCTCGTAGGAGTCCGGCCGGAGCTGCACTCGCTGTCGGCGGTGGAGCCCGGCTCCCGTAGGAGTCCGGGCGGAGCTGCACTTGCTGATGTCGATTCCGCTGTGGGTTCCGGCTGTGGGTATTTTATACCCAACACCAGTCCCCCTACATCCGAGTTTTGAATTTCAAACGAAGGAAGTACACAAAAGTACAGCCGGAACCGTCCCTTCGAATCCCACGCCCCGCCGCTCTCAGATATCTTGGCCTTAAATGAGCGCGTGCCGGAGTCTTTTCGAATTGGGGCGGTACGAGGGGACGCTTCGAAGACCCCGCAGGTACGCTGGCCTAGGTACGACGCAATTATGACCCTGCCAACCGCCAGCCGCCTTCAGCCGTCTGCCATGGGGAGTGGGACACGTGTCGGATGCGGACTGGCCTGGGGGGATTCGAGATCATTATGGCGCCGGATCCCAGGGTCTATTTAAACCCGTCCTCCCCCCTTCAGGCGCCCCACTCCGTTTCTGATCTCTTGCTGGCGTCTGTCATCTCCCCGAGAGTCTGCTCTGGCGAACGCCCTCTCGAGCCGTAGGCGCCCTCCGTTTCTCGCTCCCCAGGCCCCCAGAGCAAGATAGGTTAGTGCCCACCTTCTTCTTCTTACCGTCCAGGGGCTTCTCCTCTTTTCACTTCTTTTGTGTCTTCTCCTGAGTTGACCTTCGGCGTCCCTTTCCCTTCTCGGCTTGCCTTTCTAGGGCCCTTTAGGTTCTCCCCCAAAGAAAAATGTCTTCCGATTCTTCTGCCCCCGTAAGTTCTGGGAGTTCTTCTGCTTCGAACCTCCAGGCCCCTGTCTCTGCGGATGAACCCGCGTTCGGGGCAGGGCCTCGCCCGGTTTTCGCACCGGGCGCCATTCCATGTTCGTCGACTCCGGACGAACTTCTTCTGATAAGGGCTCGATACGGGGTCCCTTCAGAGTACGACCTGGAGCTTCCTGGCCCCTCTGACCGGGCCAGCGCTCCCCCTCCTGGTCGCTTTTGTCTGTACCAGGAGGCATTCCGTGCCGGACTCCGGCTTCCGCTTCCTGCTTTTGTTGCCGCCTTCTTTCGTTTCTTAGACATTTCTCTCGCCTCTGTCGCCCCGAATTCCTTTAGGTTTTTGATAGGGTTTCTCTCTCTCTGCCATATAGCCGAGGTCCAGCCGTCCCTCTCCCTGTTCAGACATTTCTACACCTTCAAACGCCATCCTTCAGCGAAGGACTGGTGGTACTTCTCCCCCCAGTTCGGTAAGAAGGGGTTGCTGAAGGGCGCCCCTTCTTCGATTCACAACTGGAAGGGGAAATTTCTCTTCATTTACTGTCCGACCCTGGAACTGGGCCTGCCCCCTTGGAGGTCTCTGAGGGATTCCGTCCGCCGGGCTCCCGGCCTGGGAGAGGATGACCTTCAGGCCGCCCAGAAGCTCCTGAGTTACCCCGCTCCTTTCCTTCCAAACCTACTGAGGGAGCAGCTTCTTTTCAACATCGGCCTGAGCCCTCAGGATCCAGCAAGTATATATCTTTCCTTTTCTTGTCTTCTTCTTCTCTCTCTTTCTTTCTCTCTCCTTTTTCCTCTTTTCTCTTTCTCTTTTTTCTTTCTTCTTCTCTCTCTTTTTTTTTTTTTTTTTTTTTTTTTTAGCAATGGACGCCGAAGCCACACGGATGCTCGCCAAGGCCATGAGAGCCCAGAAAAGGAAGGGCGCGACGACTTCTGGCTCGGCGAAGAGGGCCAGGGTGGAGGAGACGAGCTTGGCTGCGCCCGTCCAGGCGACCCCGGCAATCGACATTCCTTCGGATGCCGAGCCAGCGGCCCCCCGGGCTCCCTCAAGGAGCCCGCCGATCGGGGTCCCCATTCCGGAGGTCCGCCCCGTGGAGGCGCCCGCTGCGGGGAGGAGGAGAAAATCGGTGGCCCGCAGGCCGAGCAGCCACCGAGCCGCTGCAGACGAGTCCGTCTGCTCCGAGGGGGGATCGGAGAACCCCTTCAACGACAAGGCTCTGATCCGTCGGCTGCTCGATGGTTGCATTCTGTCCGATGTCGTGGAAAGGATCGACCGTGCCGATCCCGAGCAGCGGGCCTGGGACACCTTGGGGTCCTTTCTTGAGGTAAGCAGATTTTTACTGGCACAGTTGCTCGGTCTTCGTTGTGATTCTCTATCTGTCCCTGCAGATCGGGCACCAGCTCTTCGCCTATGTCGAGGCGTCGGGCCGCATGAGAAGGGATCTTCTTCGGGCGGAGGAGCGCTGCCAAGACGAGGTTGCTCGTCTTCAAGCGAAGACGGCCGAGGTGGCCGCCCTCCGGGAGGCCCTGGAGAGAGAGAGACAAGACCGGGAAGAGGAAAGACGAGTCCGGGAGGAGGAGAGGCGAAGCTTGGAGGAGTCGGCAAGGAAGGCGGAGGCCGAGGTCGCCCATCTGGCCGAGCAAACTCCGGTTCTGGTCTCGGAGGCCAGGACCCTTGCGGTGGAGGAGTTCAAGACCTCCGCGGAGATGAGGGAGCTGAACGTCCAGTTCGGCCTGGAGGCGTTCACCAAGGGGTTCGAGCTCTGCCGAGAGAGGGTGGCCAGCAGATACCCCGACCTTGATCTCGGCTTTTTGGAGGAGTCTGACGACGAGGCCGCCCCTTCGTCCGCTGCTGCCGCAGTCGCACCCTCCGCGCCGGGCTCTCCACCCCCTGCCCCCGAGGTCTGAGACCTCCGACCTTGTACCTTTCTTTTGTCGCCATATTTCCTTTCCGCTTGTCTTCAAAATTAATCAATAAAGTTGAATTTCTTATTGTGGATGGTCTTTCCTTCCCCCTGCTCCTTCTTTCCTGCCTTTCTTCTCGTAATGAGCTGGTCTTTGACGTTTGCATTTTTCGATGGCAGCGCCCCGCCGAAGCACTCCCCTTGCCCCTGGGGGTCCCGCTGAAGTCAACTATCCAACGGCTCAAAAAGGAGGTCCTTCACCTGACGAAGAAGTTGAAAAAGTCGGAGGATGAGCTCCGCAAGTCGAAAAAATGCTATTCCGAGGCCGCCGCTGAGGCCGCCCACTTCAGGAGTCTCCAAGTGAAGGCAATCATGGACTACAGCCGGAGGAAGGCGAACTTCGCAAAGGAGCTCGAGGAATGCACGAAGAGCGCCAGCGACCGAACTTGGGCTCAAGAAGCCAGGATCAGCGCCCTTAAGGTGGAGCTGTCAGCTGCGAAGAGGAGGATCGGCCAACTGGAAGGGAACTCATCCCGGCTCACAGCGCGGGATGAGCAGATATGGTCACAAAAAGTTTTCGACCTCCAGAAGCAGCTTCAAGATGCTGAGGTGAGCCACGATGTGCAGCGAGCCAGCTGGCGCCAGCAGGTAGAAGAGTACAAAGGGAGATTCCGTCGGGCGGCGGACGAGGTCGTTCGTCTCCAGAGGCAATTGGTTACTAGGGCGCAGCTGGCTAACGCCCAAGATAACGAAGAGCTCCAAGCCCTGAGAGGCACTGTCGAAGGGATTTCTGTCTCCCTTGGGGAGAAGACAGCCGAGCTGCAACAAGTAAAAATCCAACTGGGGCTTGAGCGGAAGGCCGTCGCGGACGCAGAGGCGGAGTCCGAAGTTTTGCGGAAGTGGCATCGGAAAGCGGAGGCTGAGGGCCGGCGACTTCGTCAGGCGTTCCAGGATATGCTGCAAAAGAAGGAAGAACTAGAGGAAACGGTGGATAGCTTGAGGCAGTCCTGGTTGGGGGATGGAGGTGATCACCCTAGGTTAGAGGGAGCAGGACTTCCTTAGAGTTCTTTTGTAGTCACCCCCTTTTTGTAGCTGCCCCCTTTTTTTTTTTTTTTTTTTGTCGTTTTGTCCCTCTTTCTCTGGCCGTCCTGGCCCTGTAGTACATATATCGGAAATGAGGAAAAAGCACTTTGTGTTACCTTGTCCGCGCGTAGCACCAATGTTGTCGTTCGTTGACCCTTTCTCGTCGTTTGGCCTATTTGGCTTAGAGGTCGTCGTGGGAAGGGGCTCTCCCCTTCCATCTGATCTCGTCATATGGCTAAGCCTCGCCACCATTTTTAACCCTTGCTGGCGAAGTAGCGGATGGAGCCCGGCTTTCTTAGGAGCCCGGGCGAAGTCTTTCTTGGTGGCGGAACCCGGCTCCCGTAGGAGCCCGGGTGAAGCTTTCCTGGCGGCGGAACCCGGCTCCCGTAGGAGTCCGGGCGAAGCTTACCTTGGTGGCGAAACCCGGCTCCCGTGGGAGTCCGGGTGAAGCTTACCTTGGTGGCGGAACCCGGCTCCCGTGGGAGTCCGGGTGAAGCTTCCCTGGCGGCGGAGCCCGGCTCCCGTAGGAGTCCGGGTGAAGCTTTCCTGGCGGCGGAACCCGGCTCCCGTAGGAGTCCGGGCGAAGCTTACCTTGGCGGTGGAACTCGGCTCCCGTGGGAGTCCGGGTGAAGCTTCCCTGGCGGCGGAGCCCGGCTCCCGTAGGAGTCCGGGCGAAGCTTTCCTGGCGGCGGAGCCCGGCTCCCGTAGGAGTCCGGGCGAAGCTTTCCTGGCGGCGGAACCCGGCTCCCGTAGGAGTCCGGGCGAAGCTTACCTTGGTGGCGGAACCCGGCTCCCGTGGGAGTCCGGGTGAACCTTTCCTTGGCGGTGGAACCCGGCTCCCGTAGGAGTCCGGGTCTTCCATTTTGCTTGAGCCGGCGCGAGGTTCTCGTTATCAGCCTGGCCTGTAGGGGCGCGTTAGGGCGCTGTAAGGCCTCTCCCCCCCTCCAGTCTAAAAGAACTGGGCCTTCGACTTTGCTCAAGTTAGGGCGAGGTTCTCCTCCTGTCCCTAACAGGACTGTGGGGGCACATTAGGGCGTTGTAAGGCCTCTCCCCCCATCCGGTCTAAAAGAACCGGGCCTTTGACTTTGCTCAAGTTAGGGCGAGGTTCTCCTCCTGTCCCTAACAGGGCTGTGGGGGCACATTAGGGCGTTGTAAGGCCTCTCCCCCCATCCGGTCTAAAAGAACCGGGCCTTCGACTTTGCTCAAGTTAGGGCGAGGTTCTCCTCCTGTCCCTAACAGGGCTGTGGGGGCACATTAGGGCGTTGTAGGGCCTCTCCCCCCATCCGGTCTAAAAGAACCGGGCCTTTGACTTTGCTTATGTCAGGACGAGGTTCTCCTCCTGTTCCCGACATGGCCGTTGTTTTTGGAGGGGTCATATCCAGTCATAATACATCCGCGTTAAGTAGGAGGAGCGCGTTAGCTAGAAAGAAAAGTAGATTCAAAACGAAATAGTAAGCAATACTTTTACAGTTCTCCCGTTCCTCCTTGAGGCCCTCCGGCGATGGAGTCGATGGTCCCGATAGGAGGCCGGTCCCCGGGCTGCTCCTCCCTTTTCTGCGGTTCGGGCGGTGGGAGAGCTCTTGGCCGGTCTCCTCTACCTTCAGGCCGGCGGTGGATGAATCTGTCGAGCCAACCTCGTCGGATGAGCTCCTCGATCTCGTCCTGGAGCTGGATGCACTCTTTGGTGTCGTGGCCGTGGTCGCGGTGGTAGAGGCAGAACTTGTTGGGGTTGCGCTTCCCGGGGTGCGTGCGCATCCTCTCCGGCCTAGGGAGCAGCTCCCTGACCTCCATCAGTACCTGGGCCTTCGAGGCGTTGAGGGGGGCGTAGTTGCGAAACTTTCCTGGCGGGGAACCCCGCCGAAACCTGTTGTCCGGGCTCCTCTGCCTGCGTGCCCGGGGGGGAGTATGGGCGCGCTTATGCCCAGGAGGGGATCGGGAGCGAGGCCGGGCTTCCTTTGGCCTCTTCTCAACTGCGAGCTTACCAGAATTTCCCGCCTGGCGCTCCCTCGCAGTCTCCTCATCTTTCATTTTGAAGGCCTCTTCCGCTCGGGCGTATCCTTCAGCCCGAGCCAGTAGATCAGCGAAATCCCTGGGGTACTTCTTCTCCAAGGAGTATAAGAGATCATTCTTCTGAAGGCCACCTTTCAGGGCGGCCATGGCAACCGACTGGTCCAAGTTCCGGACTTCCAACGCCGCGATGTTGAAGCGATTGATGTAGGCCCGTATGGACTCCCCTTCCCTCTGCTTGATGTTGATGAGGGACTCCGAACCTTTTCGGGGACGTCGGCTGCTGACAAAATGGGCCACGAATTGGTGGCTCATTTGATCAAAGGAGAATACGGTACCCGACTTCAGAGCTGAGTACCAGTTTCTTGCTGCTCCCTTCAAGGTAGACGGGAAAGCCCGGCACAAGATGGCGTCAGGGGCACCGTGGAGCAGCATCATCGTTCGAAAGGCCTCCAGATGATCGACCGGGTCTGACGTCCCGTCGTAGCTTTCGAACTGAGGAAGCTTGAAATTCGGCGGGATCAGTTCCTGCATAATCATTTGGGAGAAGGGGGGTCAGTGCAGATATCCTCACCGTAAGCGGGAGGCGCATGGCGGAGTTCTTCGATCCGCCGGTTCATCTCCTGGAGCCTCCAGTCCAGGAAATCCTCTCGACTTCGAGTCTCGAGGGTCCTTTGGCAGAACGGGGGCAGGGATCTCCCAGGGGTGGAGTCGTGGTCCGATTGAGGGCTCTCCACCCTTGGATTCGCCTTCCCGGGAAGGACGGGGCGGCTGGCCCAGGTGGCCCGCCCCACCGCCGGGTTCTGGCATTCCGGAGATGCCCCTTCCGGATGCGCCGACGCCTGCGGCGGCTGCTGCTGTATTGCCTGTACGGCCTCGATGAGGCCTTTGACCTGCTGCGCCAGCAAGTCAAACTGCTCCGCGCCGACCGCCGTCGTCGGAGGGGGAGGAGGAGCTGGCTGAGAAACGGGAGCGGAAGCCGAAGCCTGAGATCTGGCCGCGGAGGCCGTGGACCGCCGGGTGGACGCCCTGCGCGGAGGCATCGGGTGTCGATCTCGCGGGGGAGGATTAGGAGTAGATGACGGAGAGATGGCCGGAGGCGGCTCCGTTGAGCGCTCCTTCAAGAACAAGGGTGCTGCGAAGACACAGCCCCTTCCTCTAGCGCCAATCCTGTTGGTGCAAAAATCCGCCTGCGCCGGAGAAGCTGGAGTCGGGGAAGCCGCGGTCGCCGCCGGGACCTGCAAGGGAAGTCTAAACCGGAGGTGGGGTTGCTCCGGCAAGACCCTCCGACGCTCAAGTCAGTTCTCTGCCTCAACAAGAATGGAGTGCTCGAACAGAGAATTTAGCAGAGTTTTGAGATAAGGCAAAAGAGCTTTGAGAATAACGTATCTGGGTCCCCCTTTTATAGGCGGGGGAGGCAACAGACTGATGGCGACGTTTGTAACCGCCTGGTAGTGGGCCGCCCATGGTCAGGGGAATTGATTGCGAAAGATAATGGAGCAGACACGTGGCCATCACCTCGACCCGCCACGTGGAATCTGTTGTGAGGGGTGGAGCAGCGTCCGTTGTCAGGAGAATCGCATGGTATCCGTCGCAGGAGGTGGAGCAAGTTCGTGGCCGTCACTGTGGCCTGCCAGGGGATAGTGGAGCTGTGCGGAGTCCGCCACAGGAAGTGGAGCAGGGCGGCTATGGCTACTGCGGCTTGTCAGGGAATGATAGTACTGCACGGAGCCCGCCACAGGAAGTGGAGCAGGGTCGTGGCCGTTTTGAGGGCCTGTCAAGGGGCGTGGATCTGTCGATTGAAGCTCGGTAACGGCCGGAGCCCGGTTTCAGTTGAGGTCCGGGTGAGGCCCTCCTGGCGGTAGGGGTCGTGAGCGGAGCCCGGCCCCCGTAGGAGTCCGGGCGGAGCAGCAGTTGATACTGAGAGCGGAGCCCGGCTCCCGTGGGGGTCCGGGCGGAGCTGCAGTTGATACTGAGAGCGGAGCCCGGCTCCCGTGGGGGTCCGGGCGGAGCTGTGCTGATGTCGACAGTGGAGCCCGGCTCCCGTAGGAGTCCGGGCGGAGCTGCAACTGCCGTCGGCGGTGGAGCCCGGCTCCCGTAGGAGTCCGGGCGGAGCCGCACTTGCTGTCGGCGGTGGAGCCCGGCTCCCGTAGGAGTCCGGACGGAGCCGCACTTGCTGTCGGCGGTGGAGCCCGGCTCCCGTAGGAGTCCGGGTGGAGCTGCGCTGCAAACAAAGTTAAGGATGAAGTCCGGCTCTGATAGGAGTCCGGATTGAGCTTACCAGCAGTTGATACTGAGAGCGGAGCCCGGCTCTCGTGGGAGTCCGGGCGGAGCTGTTCTGATGTTGGCGGCGAAGTCCGGCTCCCGTAGGAGTCCGGACGGAGCTGCGCTGATGTCGTCGGTGGAGCCCGGCTCTCGTAGGAGTCCGGCCGGAGCTGCACTCGCTGTCGGCGGTGGAGCCCGGCTCCCGTAGGAGTCCGGGCGGAGCTGCACTTGCTGATGTCGATTCCGCTGTGGGTTCCGGCTGTGGGTATTTTATACCCAACAATATATATATATATATATATATATATATATATATATTATAGATTTTAATATACCATTTGGAAAGATATTAAATAGTATTAGGAATTTTAAATGCACAAATATTTTACGATGAACTAAATATTTCACTATCTTCCTCGGCTAGTCGAGTCTCTCATGCTTTTTCACTCCAGGGAGTTGAACCTGCATGAAGTTGAGGTAATGTATTCAACAGATTTAATGGTGGATCAATATCCTCATCTTCATCCATATATATATATATATATATATATATATATATTATAGATTTTAATGTACCATTTGGAAAGATATTAAATAGTATTAGGAATTTCAAATGCACAAATATTTCACGATGAACTAAACATTTCACTATCTTTTTTTGGCATTCCTCGGCTAGTCGAGTCTCTCATGCTTTTTCACTCCAGGGAGTTTGAACCTGCATGAAGTTGAGGTAATGTATTCAACAGATTTAATGGTGGATCAATATCCTCATCTTCATCCAGCACTGTCGCAACATTGCTTATTGAATGTCTTGTCTCTAGATGATAATGAACACACCACAAACAATTATGTTGAACATTTTCTCTGACTTTTCTCTATGCTTTGTCTCAACTCGTGAAAAAAACATTACAATTCTTTAATGCTTGACTACATTGATAAGGTAAGTTCTGCCAATTGTACTGACTTCTGCTATGAGTCACTTCTCATCTCTCTTATCCAAAGTTCCATTGTGAACCTCAATTGCTAATTATTATTTAGTCGGATTTAATTTTTTTAAAAATTTTTAAATCTAAATTTGATCTGATGTTCAAAAAAAAAAGAATTTGACATAGACTCAATATTACTTTTGAACGGAAATATATATATATATATATATATATATATATATATATATATAATTAATTTTAGTTATTCTTAAATTTTTTTTGAATGTGATATTTTTTATTCTATTTAATATTGATGATGTGATTAATAGTTTGTTAAATTATGAATTAAAAAATTAGATGATACTAAAAAAATAAACATATTTTTTTTAATTATTGAATGTAAATATAATTTATCTCCGACCTTAAAAGATTTTTGTAATTTACATTTTTTAGCTTTTATGTAGCTGCAGTTGTCACGCCCCGAACCCAACACCCGGGTCGGATACGTGATGGCCGCACACTCCTTAGAGCAAGCTCTAAAGAATATACAAGGCCAAATTAAATCATTACAATCTCATCAACCATAATATTTAATTTCAATAATAATTCATAAAATCTTGCATAATTACAATTTAATTTTTTTTCAATTTTCTGATCAGATACTATGACACTCTATTTATCCTTCTGCTCACCCGTAAATCCAAGCCATAGTCAATCTAAGTCATCCTGTAACTCTGAGAAGAAAAAGAAAGATGAAGGGGTGTGAGCTTTACAGCCCAGTAAGAATTCCCATATCACACTGATATAGTAATATAGTCTGAAAATAAAGAATAGCAATAAAATATAAAATCTCATGTTCAATGTCCAGAATAATGCAAACATTCATAAATTTTCTGTCTTGTCAAAATAGATGCATCATCATATGTTAACAGGTGAAACACTTTTGTTCAACAATTGTTTCATGCCTTATCTTTCATTTCTCTTTTCATAATCACATGATTTTTAACATTTTCTTTCTGGCTCTGGACTATCCAAGTCTATACCTCAATCATCATCCGGATCGAATCCATTTAAAAAGTCTTTCAAGACTGTCCCAGGATGAGCTCCTGGCCGGCTGTCCCACGTACCAAAGCCCGTGAGAGGCTGTCCCAGGCATAAGCTCCTGGCGGGCTGTCCCAGGCATGAGCTCCTGGCCGGCTGATCCACCGTAAGCCAGTGGGGGCTGTCCCAGGCATAAGCTCCTGGCCGGCTGTTCCACATGACAAGGCTAGTCCATACCATATATCTCTTTCTTTTCATTTAATCATTATGTGTTGTATTCATCAATCAATTCTGTCTTGCATTATGATCAATTCAGATATGTCATATCCATATAATCATGCCATCAATCTCTGATACATATATATTAACATAACATACTCATGCTCAAAATCAAATAACAGTATCTCAGATATAATAATTTCATCAATCTCAAATCCGACGATGCAAAACCAATGAGATAAACCAACGGTAAAATAACATATATAATGATGATCATGTACAGGGATTCTTACCTTTACCGGTGACTGATCCAAACACAGAAGTCAATGTTCTTCTTTGATTTATGAATTTCTCTAAAAAAATATTCCACTCGATATCATTTGCAGACAATCATCTCTTCATAACCCTGATCAATATAAAAATCACATATATGGAGAAAATTACCGATAATTGATCCTAATACACAGATCGAGGACCTCTCTTAGGATTAACCAAAATTAGGACTTGTCTATGTATCTGGATCTTCCACTGATCCATAAGACTTCAAGAGAGAAAAAATCCGTGAAGAGAGAGAAAATTCTAGAGAGAGAAAGTAGAGAGAGAAAGTGGAGAGAGAAACTTTCATATCCTTTCGATGAGGCACTCATGATCGAGATCATCAGAGGTCCTATCAGGGTGACTCAATATGAATCAAGTGTTACAATTTTGAATAGAATCGGACTGGGATTAGATCTACTGCACGAATTTCGGAGCAACCTCAGATCATCTTATTTTCATCTTCAAGTTTATTCTAGGATTCATGATGCAATCAGAGAGAAAGAAAAGATCCTAGAGAGACAAAATCCGTAAAGAGAGAGAAAAGTCTAGAGAGAGAAAATATAGAGAGAGAAGATAGAGAGAGGAGAGAGAAAAAAGAGAGAAAAAGGAGAGAGAAAGGAGAGAGAGAAAAATTCTCTCCTTCTTCTTCTTTTTATTTTATTTTATTTTATTTTTATTTTTATTTTTCTCTTTTTTCTTTTCTTTTCTTTTTCTTTTTCCTTTTTCTTTTCTTTTTCTTTTTCTTCTTCTTCTTTCTTCTTCTTTTCTTTTCCCGCAGCCTCCCTTGGCTGAAACAGGGGAGGACCGTGAGGTCCCCCCCCGGTGGCTCGGGCTCCGGCGGGGTGGCGGCCTGGCCGGAGATCCAACAACGGCCGGCGGCTCCTTTTTTTTTTTTTTTTTCGAAAAACAGGGGATCCGTCCCCTTTCTTCAATAACTCCGACCATTGGTCAGTCGCCGGCGGCCAATGCTTTCAGGGAAGGAAGAGAGACATATGGGAGTCCGGTCTCGGGGATGGGACGCCGCAACCGGCGGCGCCGATGGCCGAAAAAGAGAGGAAAAGGTCCGGCCGAAACAGAGCAAAACAGGATTCACTATTTTCAAGGATTTTCCGACGATCCTGACGGCCGGCGAGGAGTTTAAAAACATGGGAAGAAAGAGAAGAGAGAGAGGAAGAAAGATTGAACCCTTACCTGAACTCCGGGAGCTTCTTTGATCTTCAATTTCCGACGAACACGAGAAGAGGTTGCCGCAGCCTCTACGGAGAAAAGGAGAGAAATCGGGCTCGAAGATCACCGGTGGAGGGTCTTGAGAGAGGGAGAGGCTTATTTATAGGGGTCCCTAGGGCTCGGGTGATCCTAGGACTCCCCTTCCATCTGGGATTCACTGGAGAAGAAGACTCCCTTCGGGAGTCTCCTTCCGCTCTATTTTTTTTTTTTTTGTTTTTGTTTGGGTTTTGGACTTGATCCTGGGCCGGGATGTTACATTCTTCCCCCCTTCAAATAATTTCGTCCTCGAAATTAAGTTATATTGTTTGAGATATATTTCAAAGTATGCATTCTTCATGTCATTCACAAACTTACGATAATGTCATATATTATTTATTTCTCATGATCTTGTTATAACAAAATTTATTTGAAATCTCAAACTCATCCCTTTTTATTGATTTCTCAACTTTTTGAAGAACTGTAATATTTTGGACTTATATTAATATACCACCATTATTTGTCTAATAGATTCCACTCAACTTCATAATTATCTCAGACTACCCTTGATAGAAAAATAAATAAACGTCAAACATCGATCACTCTTTACAATCATCGATTTCTTTCTTCACTTGATCTTTCAACAAATTTTATATGTAAACTCTCATCTTAAGAAAAAATCTCAATCTTCTATATCAGTTCGAGTAACAATATTAGATTTTTAAAAAAATATGAGATCTATGTCAGGACTTTTTAAGTTTGAACTAATATCAAAACTATCAAGCTATTAATAAACTTGAGATATCTAGAGTTTTTGGCATTATCTACAATGAAGCAAACTACTGATAAAATTATCCGGCTATGATCAGATTAGATCAAAATTTATAGTATCCTTTCATTATCAATAAAAATCCTTCCTTATTTGCCACTAATGTATTCCATCATATCTTCAAAATCAAAGAATTAATATTTCTAATCAATTTAACCTACCATATTTTTGCTGCGCACTCTGATCTTAATTTATCAAATTATATAATTATATCAAAGATAAAAATATCCTTGTATGTTAGATAGATCCAACCTTCAAATTTCATATAAAACTTAGGGCAAAATTTTAAGTTTCTTTATCTTTACTACTTTTGGGTATAGCATATAAAAATTAAATCTTGATCTACTTCCTATATTTGAAATTATTGTATAAGTTTCATCACTCTTCAAGAATCCAACATATCTAGAATCAATTGGAGTTAATCTTAAATTTACCTTACAATCATTTAGATAATTTCTAAATCAATCTTTCTTTTTAAAAGAATTAATTCTAACTTGACAACTAAAAGAACTCAAGCCAACATCCTTATGAGTAGAATCAACTTGATTATTTCTTATAGAGCTCTCTTCATCACAATCCTTAATATTAATCAATAAATCCATATAAAATCTTATTATCCATATAAAATCTTGTCCCTTGTATAAGTCATTCCAAATTTAATACTAGCAAGATATCTTATTTCAATTCAGAAATCCGAACTCTGACTTGAATAATTAATACACTCCACTATCTTCAACAATTAAAGAATCTAATCCAAAGATGAAAATATAAATTATTAAGAATTTTATCATAACCTAAGTTCAGATATCACTAGAATTACAATTCTGAATAATTATAACCTTAAACTCAAATACCACTTAAATCATATTTCCTAGTGATCATAACCTAAACTCTAATATCATTCTATCATACCTTTAATGATCAAAATCTTAAACTCCGATATTATCAATCATACTCTGGTGATTATAATCCCAAAGTTTTGATATCATTTATATGACAATCCCTAGTGACCTTAAACTTGGGTTCTAGTACTATTCTGTCATATCCTAATCACTTGTATCATTGTCTCCAAATAAACGTAACCTAACCTCTAAGCTCAGATGCTACTCTGTCACATCCTACTGATCTTACATAAAGTTTTAATATCTCTTCATAATCTCTAGCGATCTTAAACCTAAGCTTTGATATTATTCTATCACATCCAAATCATTTATATCGTAATCTCCAATGATCATAATCTAAGCTCTGATATCACTCTGTAATATTCTAATCACTTATATCATAATCCCTAATGATCATAACATGTGCTCTGATACCATTCTGTCACGCCCCGAACCCAACACCCGGGTCGGATACGTGATGGCCGCACACTCCTTAGAGCAAGCCCTAAAGAATATACAAGGCCAAATTAAATCATTACAATCTCATCAACCATAATATTTAATTTCAATAATAATTCATAAAATCTTGCATAATTACAATTTAAATTTTTTTTCAATTTTCTGATCAGATACTATGACACTCTATTTATCCTTCTGCTCACCCGTAAATCCAAGCCATAGCCAATCTAAGTCATCCTGTAACTCTGAGAAGAAAAAGAAAGATGAAGGGGTGTGAGCTTTACAGCCCAGTAAGAATTCCCATATCACACTGATATAGTAATATAGTCTGAAAATAAAGAATAGCAATAAAATATAAAATCTCATGTTCAATGTCCAGAATAATGCAAACATTCATAAATTTTCTGTCTTGTCAAAATAGATGCATCATCATATGTTAACAGGTGAAACACTTTTGTTCAACAATTATTTCATGCCTTATCTTTCATTTCTCTTTTCATAATCACATGATTTTTAACATTTTCTTTCTGGCTCTGGACTATCCAAGTCTATACCTCAGTCATCATCCGGATCGAATCCATTTAAAAAGTCTTTCAAGACTGTCCCAGGATGAGCTCTTGGCCGGCTGTCCCACGTACCAAAGCCCGTGAGAGGTTGTCCCAGGCATAAGCTCCTGGCGGGCTGTCCCAGGCATGAGCTCCTGGCCGGCTGATCCACCTGTAAGCCAGTGGGGGCTATCCCAGGCATAAGCTCCTGGCGGGCTGTCCCAGGCATAAGCTCCTGGCCGGCTGTTCCACATGACAAGGCTAGTCCATACCATATATCTCTTTCTTTTCATTTAATCATTATGTGTTGTATTCATCAATCAATTCTATCTTGCATTATGATCAATTCAGATATGTCATATCCATATAATCATGCCATCAATCTCTGATACATATATATTAACATAACATACTCATACTCAAAATTAAATAACAGTATCTCAGATATAATAATTTCATCAATCTCAAATCCGACGATGCAAAACCAATGAGATAAACCAACGGTAAAATAACATATATAATGATGATCATGTACAGGGATTCTTACCTTTACCGGTGACTGATCCAAACACAGAAGTCAATGTTCTTCTTTGATTTATGAATTTCTCTAAAAAAATATTCCACTCGATATCATTTGCAGACAATCATCTCTTCATAACCCTGATCAATATAAAAATCACATATATGGAGAAAATTACCGATAATTGATCCTAATACACAGATCGAGGACCTCTCTTAGGATTAACCAAAATTAGGACTTGTCTATGTATCTGGATCTTCCACTGATCCATAAGACTTCAAGAGAGAAAAAAATCTATGAAGAGAGAGAAAATTCTAGAGAGAGAAAGTAGAGAGAGAAAGTGGAGAGAGAAACTTTCATATCCTTTCGATGAGGTACTCATGATCGAGATCATCAGAGGTCCTATCAGGGTGACTCAATATGAATCAAGTGTTACAATTTTGAATAGAATCGGACTGGGATTAGATCTACTGCACGAATTTCGGAGCAACCTCAGATCATCTTATTTTCATCTTCAAGTTTATTCTAGGATTCATGATGCAATCAGAGAGAAAGAAAAGATCCTAGAGAGACAAAATCCGTAAAGAGAGAGAAAAGTCTAGAGAGAGAAAATATAGAGAGAGAAGATAGAGAGAGGAGAGAGAAAAAAGAGAGAAAAAGGAGAGAGAAAGGAGAGAGAGAAAAATTCTCTCCTTCTTCTTCTTTTTATTTTATTTTATTTTATTTTTATTTTTATTTTTCTCTTTTTTCTTTTCTTTTCTTTTTCTTTTTCCTTTTTCTTTTCTTTTTCTTTTTCTTCTTCTTCTTTCTTCTTCTTTTCTTTTCCCGCAGCCTCCCTTGGCTGAAACAGGGGAGGACTGTGAGGTCCCCCCCCGGTGGCTCGGGCTCCGGCGGGGTGGCGGCCTGGCCGGAGATCCAACAACGGCCGGCGGCTCCTTTTTTTTTTTTTTTTCGAAAAACAGGGGATCCGTCCCCTTTCTTCAATAACTCCGACCATTGGCCGGTCGCCGGCGGCCAATGCTTTCAGGGAAGGAAGAGAGACATATGGGAGTCCGATCTCGGGGATGGGACGCCGCAACCGACGGCGCCGGTGGCCGGAAAAGAGAGGAAAAGGTCCGACCGAAACAGAGCAAAACAGGATTCACTATTTTCAAGGATTTTCCGACGATCCTGACGGCCGGCGAGGAGTTTAAAAACATGGGAAGAAAGAGAAGAGAGAGAGGAAGAAAGATTGAACCCTTACCTGAACTTCGAGAGCTTCTTTGATCTTCAATTTTCGACGAACACGAGAAGAGGTTGCCGCAGCCTCTACGGAGAAAAGGAGAGAAATCGGGCTCGAAGATCACCGGTGGAGGGTCTTGAGAGAGGGAGAGGCTTATTTATAGGGGTCCCTAGGGCTCGGGTGATCCTAGGACTCCCCTTCCATCTGGGATTCACTGGAGAAGAAGACTCCCTTCGGGAGTCTCCTTCCGCTCTGTTTTTTTTTTTTTTTTTTTGTTTGGGTTTTGGACTTGATCCTGGGCCGGGATGTTACATTTTTTAGCTTTTATGTGGCTGCAGTATATCCCGTCATAGCGCTATAAAAGACCTCCCCAGCCCCTCCCTCGACTCATTTTCCTCTCTCCTTCATTTCATTGTGGACATCGCTCATAGGAAAATATGGGCTTTTCTTGGATTTCAATGGATTAATTAATTATTATTATTATTTTAATAATATGGAGGGCACCAATAGTCCCATATTAGTTGTGAGTCAAAAAAGACTCGCGCTTATAAAGTGAAATTTTTTTTTTCACGTGAAGCACCTTTTAAAGGGCAAAATCATGAGGTCTATGGGCCAAAATGGACAATATCTCATATGGGCCGAGTCTTTGTCCGCAACAATGGCACCCTAGGAAGGGATTGAGGTCCGCCTCAGTTCCTTGGAGCTGAGGTCCACCTCGACTGACTGTAGAGCTCCTCGGATTATACACATCGGAGTACCCCTTGATGGGGGACTCTGTTGTGGTTCTAATAATGTGGAGGGCACCAATAGTCCCACATCGATCTTGAGTCAAGGGAGACTCGCGCTTATAAGGAGGAAAAAATCTTTTCCACGTGAGGCTCTTTTTAAAGGGCAAAACCATGAGGCTCATGGGCCAAAACGGACAATATCTCACGTGATGGGCCGAGCTCTTGTCCGCAATAATGTATTCTTTTCATGTGAGGTGCCTTTTAAAGTGCAAAATCGTTTGGGGCTGAGGTCCATCTTGGCTGACTGTGGGGCTCTTCGGACTATACACATCGGAGTCCCCTTTGACTAGAGGACTCTATTGTGATTCTAATAATGTGGAGGGCACCAATAGTCCCACATCGACCTTGAGTCAAGGGGGACTCACGCTTATAAGGAGGAAAAAATCCTTTCCACGTGAGGCCCTTTTTAAAGGGCAAAACTATAAGGTCTATGGGTCGAAGCGGACAATACCTCACGTGACGGACCGAGCTTTTGTCCGCAACAATGTATCCTTCTCATGTGAGGTGTCTTTTAAAGTCCAAAATCGTGAGGCCCATGGATCAGAGCGGATAATATCTCACTGAGGGCCGAGCTTTTGTCCACAACAATGGCGTGCTGGGAAGGGGGTCGAGCTTTTGTCCGCAACAATGACGTGCTGGGAAGGAGTCGAAGTCCGTCTCGACTGACTGTGGGGCTCTTCGGACTATACATATCGGAGTTCCCTTTGATTGGGGGCTCTGTTGTGATTTTAATAATGTGGAGGGCACCAACAGTCTCACATCGATTGTGAGTCAAGGAGGACTCGTGCTTATAAGAAAGAAAAGATTCTTCCTACGTGAGTCATTTTCAAAGGATAAAACTGTGAGACCGATGAATCGGACAATATCTCATGTGATGGATTGAGCCTTTGTCCGCAACAACTATTATCTTTATTTCTTTGGAGATTGATACTGTTAGTGGAGAAATTAGGGATTTTTCTTGTGCATATTTTTCTTTATTTCTAGTTATAATTTCTGAGATCCGTTCCTTTTCCGGCTCTAAGTCTAGAAAACCAATTTATTCTATTTTTCTTTTCTTTTTCTTTTTTTTTTCTTGCCTAGATATGAGATGCCTGGGTCTAAGGCTACCAAACCAAATATATGTATTTCTTCCTTGCTAGGTTTCAGATTTGTGACCGCTGTTCTTGGTCATACCCTCGAGAACTGAACACTCCGACCCTTTCTTCTCTTTCTTTTCTTCTTCTTGGATTAATCTGATATTGTTTTCAACTCTTTCAGGTCCAATCCTAGAACTTATTTTGATGATGGGGTTAGTTTTATGGATCATGCTCTGTATGTATTTATCATTTTTATTCAATCCGAAAATATTTGTCATTGTCTGTTTTTTTCTTTGTACGTTTGCTGAATTTGAGATCCGGCTAAAATCAAGCCTAGATGACCCAAGCGATATCCGGGTGATGCAAACAGATTTTGATTTCTGTTAGTTCCACATGTCTGAATCACTTTCTAATTTTCTGTGCTCGAAAAGTTTGGGCCCTTTGGGGTGGGTCCTTGATTGTTTTTTAAATTAATTCTTTAATGATTGGCAAGATTTTGACTTCGATTTGGGTCACTTTTACCAATCGCATCAGGGTTTTAGATAAAAAGTCATGTATTCTGCTTTTCTTCTTAGAATAGGCTACTTTTTTTATTTATCAGGAAACACCTCCTATTATTTGATCTTTTCTTTCTAGGTCTGGTGCATACAAGTTCTGCCCTCAAGCAACCTTAGAATATCCAAGCCACATTATCCTGGTGATAGGTACAAATTTGGATGCCCTTTACTTCCACATTTATCTTTTTCCTGTCATTTAGATTCCTTCTTATGCTTTAAAATCATTGTTCTTGATTGTTTTTGGCACTAAGTCTTCAATGCCCTAGCAAGGTTATAACGTTATGTTGGTTTGCTTTTGTGAGTCACATGAATTCAACTTTTATTCTAAAGAAAATGTTACAATTCTTCACAATATGACTGTGGTAATTTCTATACTAGAACCTTAAACGACACAATTAGATGTATCATTAAGATTGGGGATGTGTCCGTAACTTTCCAAGTGAGCTCCCATCCTACTATACTTCGATTGATGTTGGCTCCTTTTTACATGAGACCCTGTTTTTTTTTCTGCAGTGAATGTACCTTTTGCTTGTCTAGATCAAGGATACATGTGGCTGGGAAGGATCTCAGGTTGTTGGTTTTGATGTGTACTGGTCTATGATGCCAATGTTCCTTAGTCATATAAATTTTATTTCCAAATGATTAAGTTTCTTCAATCTTATAAAGTAGTTCATTTTCATTTACGTTCTAATGCTTCTTCTAGACTTCTTTTTTGCTGTTTCTTAAAATAAAGTCGTATTGGTATTTTATTTTTTAAATTTGAGTGTCTTGTTTTCTTTGGATTTTTATCGTTTTTGTACCATATATTTCTAGTTTTTGACTTGATTCAATCCTTTGGTTGGCTTTCTTTATCTTTAGTTATATCATTCTTTCGTATTTAGTCCAAGCTTTTTTAATAAATTTGTTCTGCTGAATTATTAAATAGTGCTATTTTGTTACAATGATTTGTCTTTTGTCAAATCTACAACATGGTTTCTTTCTTGTTTTAAGCCTCTTCTCTTGCACTTCTTGATTTTTCTATTATTTATTGAATATTTGAAATAGTCCTCTCTTTCATATCAAGTATTTAATTTTTTCTTGATGTATATATTTGCTTTGGCATTCATTCATTTGTTATTAGTTTTTTGTTAGTTGATTTATTTCTTTGGCTAGTTTTACCTTTTTTTGTTTATAGGTTTTTCTAGGCTTGATATCTGCTTTCAATAAATTTGTCTTGCCTACTCTTATCTGTACATTTTATTTCTAAATGATTTTGCTTCTTCAATCCCATAAGTGGTTCTTTTCTTATTTTTAAGCTTCTTTGCTAATGGTTTTTTTAAACTTTTCTATTTATTGAATATTTCTAATTGTATAGATTTTTCCAGTTAAATTTTGGAGCTTGTAATTTTTCTTGCTGTTTTTTTGTCATATTTGCTATCAATTTAGCTTCTTTATTCCCACAAAGTGCTTGCTTTTTTAATTTTAAGCTTCTTTCATCTTTTATTTTAACTTGTCTATCGAATATTTCAAATTATATCAATAATTTTCATTTAAATGTTCATGGGCTTTTATTGTGTATTTTACTTTTTTTATTCTTTTACTTTTTTAATCAATTGTTTCCTAAAATTGGTTCTCTTATTAGAGTTTCATCTTTCCCATCCCACCTTTCTAATAATTGTTTGGAATTTTAAAATCATTTTTCTTAGTGGAACGTGTATGTTTTATTTCCAAATAATTTAGCTTCTTCAATACCATAAATTGAGTCTCTCTTACTTTCAAACTTGTTACAGATTTTCTAGTTTTTGCTTTTATTTTTGAAGTTTCAAAGATACATGTTTTCATTTTTTTGTTCAAGTCCAAAAGTAGTTTGCATTTTTTTTTTGAACTTTAGTTTGAATCTGTTATTTTCTTTTATCCTTTTTAAGTAAATATTTTTCTGTTCATTTCTATTTAATTGTTAAACCATTTATATTTGTTTTTTGCTTGAACCTGTTTTTGCATTATGTTTCCAATGTTCTAACGACATTTAACGGACTTCTGCTGCTATGATGCAAGACCTGTCATGTATGATGCTGCTCGCCATTACATGCATTAGCTTATCTACACAAAATTGACTCACTCTAGCTTTTGCATAATCACAAGAGACTTCAAGCATTTTTCCCAAATGCACCAGAAAGCACCTTTTTTCTTATTAGTAGTATTAATGCTGGCCAAACATGAAAATTGGAGTGAAAGAACTGAACAGCCACTCATTTTTCTATGGCTTAAGTGTATGGACAAAAGCCCTCTGTAAAACCTCCAATTTAACTTCTTTTCTCTTTCTGCTTTCAAATACTTCAGTCATCGCAATTTTCTCTTCTCTCCTCCCTGGATCATGTCCTAAGGGGTTTGCTTCATTTGAATTTGATCTGCTTTCCCTTTGTGTGCGTGTGCACACACCTGTCCACAGGGTGGGAGAAGGCTGCTGGAAATTCAGTAGGTCTTCATTCCCTTTTAGGAACTCCAAGCCCTAGCTTTCTATATTATGGTGACAGTGCTACACAAGATGAGGAGAAACTGTTTGCCATATAAGAGTTTAGAAGGCACTTCTAACCTCATGGTGCAGAGGGTTGTTTCCTTTGATTGTTGCTGGAAAGTTGATTTCCTTTGCTCCATGGCATTATGTTGAAAGTATGAGTTTCAGTATTGGCAGTTGGTTGTGGGTAAGCTGTTATACTGTCACTCTTCAGTCTTCAGCCAAACTGAAGGCTGTTGCAATTCTCCATGAGTTTCCTGCAGTTTATCTGTGTTTATTCTGTTTCTTTGTCCCATCCTTGTCATAATCAGTGGACATATACCAGATTTGTTAAAGCTGGCACTGGTAAACTTGCAAGCACTAATGACATGGGCATGCTTCCAGGACTGGATGTTGACATCAGCGATGTTGAAAGAATGCAGATTGCTAAGAAAATCATCAGTCTTATACTATTGGACCATGAAAAAATTGAAAATATGATTCTAGAGTTTCGTATGCAACTTATGTTGGGAATCTTTGACTACTTATGTTCTGAACACATATAACTTAGCCTTGCACATTGTGACATTTTCTTTTTGTGGACTGTTTCCCATGTGACAATACTACACCTCGAGGCTGTCATGTCAATCAGCACTGCAATCATGCAGGTTTGGTCTCTCAAGCACTTAATATGTTACGTTCCTGAAATTTCAAAATGTAATGCCTCCTGACTTGGTGTTTGCATGTACCCCATGCTTCTTTGCAGTACAATTTCTTTTGTTGCAGCATCAACTATTGGTGTTGAATTGTTCATATTTGAAGCATCTTTATCATGCAGCATATAATAAACTGGTGTTATTTTGTTTTTGTTTGAGGCATATTTATCATGTAGCATATAATGACTGACATGTGTTGCACAATGTCTTCAACATACTTTAGAACTTGCTATAGGGATCTTTGACACATGGTAAAGCTTTGCTGTGTTGACTTTGTTGCGATACTAATAAAAATGATTATGAGTTTTTCATAGACATTTAACATGCTTGACAGAATATTCTTTATCTACTTAAAAGAAATGCACATGGCCATTTATGCTGGGAAAATCATGCTGCACATCATACTTAAGGGCACCAAACACAGTAAAGAACAGGAAGAAACACAACAAAGTTACTGACACCTCAGATGAAGTAAATCTGGTTAATCTCTCTCTCTCTCTCTCTCTCTTTCTCTGTGTATGTATGTATGCATGTGTGTGTGTGTGTGTGTGTGTGTGTGTGTGTCTGCATGCTAGGTGACTGTGCTGTGGAAATTCTCCAAGTAGATAAGGAAATGCTGGTATCTTGCTTGAAGGAACATGAGTGATGAGATAAGATTTGGTACGCTGTAAGATTAGTTTCTTGTCTTGATTCTCAACCATGCTGACCAAGAAATATGGAAATGGTGCATCATAAATTGGTCTGTTTAGTTCTTTTACATGCAAGCAATTATAGTTCCTTTTTGAGATGTTGCTTTTCTGACAACATCAGTAATTCTGTAATATTTTTCCTGCAACATTATCTAGAAAAGTAGTTTCTTAGTTTTTCTTGCTTTATAATATCTGGAGATATGTTCTTCTTGAATTAATTTCCTGGTGTCTCAAGGGACTTGAGGAATAACATTTGATCTAGTATGTCAAATAGTTTCTTTTGTCTCTCATATATGCTGGTTTCCGAAAAACTTCTTGGATTGGTATGAGACTCATATATTCTATTTCAAATCAAACCATACTGAGCCACTCTGCTTATGGCATTAATCTCGTGGACTATGGGATGCTATACCTCTCTTTTTATTAAGACCCCTATGTATATTTTTCTTACTTTCCTAGATTTGATTAGGAATTTCAGAGCTGTACAAGGTCTAACATTAGAAACCAACCACATCATCTAACGGTCCTTTTTTATATTAAACCCTAGAAAATAGAAAGCCACTTTATTGATGGTATTGTTTTCCTCAAACTTGTTATTATAGGTATCTTTTTTTCTTTCTAACATGAAGATTCTTCTGCCTGCAGCCCCTAGATGTAATATATCTAAAGATCTATCTATATGAAACCCTGAAAAACCCAAGCAACTTTATCCAGGTGATAAATCCAAATAGATTTTCCTTTTTTATTTTTGTAGATAAGATCTACAATGTTGCACCAAGTTTTCACTGTACTATCATGTACCGCCCCCATATTGAGCATACTGTACCACACCAGTATTGAACTGATACTTAGTATGGGGAGTGTTCCAAGTCTTATTATATGAAACCGACACCATACTAGGTATACCGACACTGTACCAACATGGTATTGGTACAAGGTCTGGTATCGACATGGCGAACCTTGGTTGCTTCCTCTTTTTCATGATGATCAACTGTTGTATGTAAATTGAATTCATGTTTCCTGAAGAGAGGAGAAAATTGTGTGGCATTCATCATCACCTAATTGATATTGCAATGTTGGAATATTTAGTACATCAATGAATTTTAAATATGCAAGCACTACATAGCGATTTACTCCTTTCACTAACTTCTTTAGCGTCTACTCAACCAGATGAATAGCTTGTACTTCCAGTCTGTAGAACTGACCCTGAATTATATGGGACCATGTGAGCAAATGGGTTTGTAGGTGGCATAATTTGATCATCCCCCTCCAACATCCTCACCACACTACTCATTGAAGGTCTTGCTTCCGGTTGATACTGAATACACCACAATGCCACCTTACACAATCTCTCCGCCTTCTCTCCATACTTTTTTTCAATTCCAGCGAGCATTAGTATTCTCTCCATTTGCCCCTCTTGAAACTTCTCCCAAACCCATTTTGGGAACCACTCTTGACTTTCAGTATTCTTGAAATGAGATTCCTCCTCCTCCCCAATATCTCGAACAGAAGCATCCCAAAACTGTAGACGTCACATTTGTGAGTCACGGGCAATGGCATCCACAGCTCTGGTGCAGCATAACCTGGAGTTCCCCTGGCTCCTGTTATCGTGACATGACTGTTCTCTCTGTCACAGAGCTTTGCCAACCCAAAATCAGCTACCTTGGGAGAGAAATTTGCAGAGAGAAGAACATTTCCTGGTTTTATATCATAATGGATTATCTTTTGTTGACATTCTTCATGTAAGTATCTGATTCCCTTGGCAGTACCGATTGCTATCTCATGTAGCTTCACCCATTCTATCCTCTGGTTCTCATCAAATAAGAACCTGTCAAGCGATCCATTCTCCATGTACTCATACACCAGAGCTTTAACTGTTGTCTCAAAGCAAAATCCGTATAGCCTGACTAGATTGATATGATAAGTTCTGCCTATGGTGCCAACTTCTGCCATGAACTGCTCCTCCTCTCTCCTATCCCATGTTTTGTTAAGGACCTTAACTGCCACCTGCATGCCGTTAGGAAATCGTCCTTTGTAAACTACACCAAAGCCACCTGAGCCTAGATCCTCTGAATAGTTTTTAGTGATGTCTTTAAGATGTTCAGGAGTAAATCTCATGGGCTTCTCTTTCAATAAATCATCAAGGAACCTGTTGATTGATTCCATTTCAATCTTCCAATCCATGTTCAAGGTAGAAGCAAGTGGTGTAGTTGCAGTGTTGTCTGTTCTTGCCTGCATCATTCTATAATTCGATTTTGTTTTGTTTATCTTGCAACATTTGTAAACAAAATAAGCTACGACAATTGCCACCATGCATCCTGCAATTATTGCAACTGAAAGAATAGAAGGAAATGTGACTGAGAATTTGAAACATCGTGAAGTATGCATGTGAGAATTGCATCAGGAGTTGGAGTTGGCTTACTGATGGGAATGGCATAGACCACTTTGGGAGTGCCAGCCATATCTGTAAAGAGTGGAAAGAAAGGAGAGGGGTTTAATATTGGAATCTGCAGCAATGGAACCAAAGTGCTAGGTTAAAACACATGGAAAGTATACTAGTGGCACCAAGATTGGGGGAGTAAAAAAAATCTTCTTCTTCTTCTCTTCCTTTAGCTACTCGAATGTTTGTACTGCAGTAATTTATGTGTCTAAAAGCACCTACATTTCTTGATGAGGAGAAGTAGAACTAGCTATATTACTATGCCTAGTGGTAGTGGCGCGGGAATTGATAAATGTCCTTGTGTTGCATGATTCTCTTTATATTGTCTTTGTAGTTTATCTTGAGGAAGGTGAACATAGGTGATCTGTATTTCATTAAAGCAAAGTGCCTTCGTGAACCCACTTAAGTACTTAACTATCAAATCAAGCATGAGTCATTACATGTTTTGATAGACTTTGATCAAAGAATTGTATATGTAATACGAAAGTGATTCATATGACTAAGCTCAGAATTTAGGCAGGACTGGAAACAGTTGATCCTTAGATTCAGAGCAGAATATTTAGATGTTGTGGCATATTTTAAGGCGGCAACTGGCAAGCATGTCAACAGCTACTTATTCAGGAATGTAACTATATGAAAAAGGGCAAGTATTTACATTTCATCGGAGGTATATTTATTTATTTGTTTATTTATTTATTTATTTTTTGTGTGTGTTGTGCGTGTTGGGGGGGGGGGGGGGGGGGATGTTGGGAATAAAATGGGGCCTTCATGGAGTGGAAGCCAAGGTAAGCATTCAATATAACTGAAGTAATTACTGAGCTTCTTTTCCCTTTCCTTTTTTTCCTATTTTTTCTCTGTTTCTCCATTTTGATGATCACCGCAGGCTTGTGTCTTATTAAGTTATATTCCATGTAACTTTTTCTTCAAATTTTCTGTTGCTGATATATCAATTTTTATAACTTCAATTTGTCATTATTTTGCTCGACTTCGCCCTCTAAAGCCTTAAACCTTATTTGGTTTGGAGGATTTTGTGTGTTTCTTTATTTACTTAAATCACCTAGGAAAGATGAGAAGAAGATGGCAAGAAAGGGAAAAAGATAAAAACACATGCTAGGTTATGATGATAGGTTAATAACAACTAGACTCACTGAACTTTAAGTAAATAAATAAATAAATTCAAGGAAAAGGATAAACACACACGCAAGTCATGGTGATAGGTCATGGTGACAGTTTATATATTTGTGTACATATTTACTTACATATAAGTAAATAAAAGAATAAATAAATAAATTAGACTCATTTGATTTATGATAGGAAGATAATGAGATCTATTTTAATGAGCTGCTACATGTTTGCCCCAAAGCTTGCAATTTTGGAGGAAAACCAGGGAATTGTTTCTTTTAATGTTGTTTGGACCTACTGGAAGGTATCTAATATAAAAAAGCCTAACAGTCCCTTAATCCAGGTTATTACTTGATGTACCACTCATCAATAACTCTAAGCGTCATTCTGCTATGTTTTGAAATAACTCCAAAGTGACCAGGTTGGTGTATCGATTACACTTCTGTTGGATAGATTCTCCAGGTGAAGATAATCTAGGTGAACAACGAAAGAGAGGGTGAGCCATGGCAAGAGGATGGTACTTGCCTGCGTCTTTTATAGCTGTCACACAGATGCGCCTTCTTCCTCTTCCTTTGCTTCTTCCTCAGGTTGGCTGGAGCCAGAATTTTTGAACTGATTCCATTCATATTATATATAAGAGAACTCAAAGTGTCTTTCTGCATCGATGAGTTTAGGACTTTAGGTAAGCAGAAAGGTATGAGTTCTGCCAATAAGGTCGTTAGTCAATGGATTTGTATATGGACATTTTTATGAGGACACTGGTTGGCCATTTCAATTAGAAGTATGGTGGTTCTAGATAAAATTCTTAAAGTAGATCTGGGTCAAATATAGTTTATGGTATGTTTCGCTCTGAACTCATTCCGATATAATCTTAATTTAATTTTTTTTGAAAAAGTTATAATTTTGAGTAAATTATAAGAATTTTTTTTTGAGAATAGGTCGAAAATACAAATATACCTAGTAGTTTTAAGAATTTACAGTTATACCTTTAATATTTTAGTTAATCTTATAGTCAAATTCATGCCATTAGACGGTTCGTTAGTATTAATTGGAATCTCATTGTCACATCATTATATATTTTTGAAATGATTAAAATAGCCTTAAACAATGGATTTAAAAAAAAATTCTTCTAACTTCCTCTGTCTCCTCAGCACCTTCTGTCCTTTCCACCCATAGCATCGCTGCCAACCCTTCCTCTTCCCTTTATGCTTGGCCTAGTCTGCTCCAGATGAGGAACGAGCATGCTGCCAACTGCATCCGCCTCTACGAGTTCCTCTGTAGGTCTAGCATCATCTATGTCGACATGATCCTTTTGGTGGACATTGCCCGATTTTGCACCACCTGCAGCATCGACTCCATCGTCCCCCTCACCCCAGCCAACGTCGCCTTCATCCAGCCCACTATCGATCGTGCTGTCGTTGCCGATTACCCCCTCCTCATCCTCCTTTACCCCTTCCCTCCCGTTGCCTACCCCAAGCATCTAGCTCTCCCCCCTTCAAATGCAATAAAATTGATGCCGCTTCTCTTCTCACCTGCCTCGACCATGATCGCCTCTTTAGCCTCTATTGCCCCAATGCCGTCATTGCCGACACCCACTTGCCCTGGATCACCGCCATCGAACGCGACCTCACCGCTCCTTCCATGCCATTGGCCTCTTTCCCATCTGCATCATGGGTGCCCTACTCTGCCACCTCCCCCACCTCGCCATCGTTGCCATCATGCACGACCTCGTCGTTCCTCGCCGTCGGTCTTTTCTCCGTTTGCATCATGGGTGCCCTCCACCACCTTCCCCACCCTGCCATCATCGATGATAGCAATGCTTTTCTTGAGGCAATAGTGAAGGTCAGCTTCTAGTTGGCAAAGCAGTGGTCATTGACGTCGTAGATGTAATAGTGGGCATCGGAAGAGGTGATGATGATGGTGGCGTGGCCAGTGGACAAAGTGGAGCCAATTTGGTTCTCGGTAGAGCAGGCATTGTAGCTGATGGGTCATTTTGAAAAGAGAGGAAGATGTATCAAAAGAAAAAAAAGGAAATTGAAAAAAAGACTATTGGATCTCACAATCCATTTGAAAGTTTCTCTCTTTTTAATTTTTCTGCTCACCTTCCTCTTTGCTCCTTCAAGCCCATATCCTCACAGTCCAAGTTTACTATAGTGGAGAAGAGAGGGAAGGAGACTATACCCACCCTTCAAAGCTCTCTTTCTTGCGGGTTGGTGTGTCTCTTCGAGTTTTTCTTTCCAGAAAAACTTTTTGTAGCTCTGAAATTAAAGATAAAAGATCATCTCTCTCCCTCTCATCTTTTTTTCTCTCTCTCTCCCTCTCTCTTTGCTCTTAGACGAAGCCATAGTAGTTGAAGGCAATTACAGATTTATAGGGGTTTGGATGGATATTTATTTATAATAAATGGTAAATTGATCATTTTATATTTTTGAAATGATTTGAATAACGTCGTTATATTTTAGAGGGGTAAGTGTAGGTTTCGAAAACTAATGGGTGGAATTGTAAGAAATGCAAACCTTAGCTGGGTTTTTGAGTTTCTTTTCCAACTCAATCTAATCCGTGTTATCTACCTAGCTTAACCCAGCTTATTTACTCAATTTAACTCGACTTGAGATGGGTAGGGGGTCAGTATAGGTACGAGCTTCTTAATTACGAAGCGGATAGGGTTGAAACCAGATTGGATACAAAGTGGATATCAATATATATTCATATCCATATTTATTTTGTGTAAGAAATATAAATATGAATATGGATATTAGTTGGATGTAAAAATCTATATCCATATTTGTTTTAAATGAATACAGATATAAATCGGATTTAAAAAGTACAGATATAAGTATGGATATTTGTTAGATAATTAAACTTTATAATTATAGAATCAAGGATATTACGAAATGGATGGGAAATGAAGTTAATAGCATATTAATATAAAAAGAATAAAAAGTTAATAAGTGCTATATAAAATTAAATAAAATTATAAATAAAATCAGATATTTGAATACTAATCATATAGTTATCTATCCATATCTATATCTATTTTTCTTTGATGGATATAGATGTGAATATGGATATTAGTCGGATGCTCAAATTTTTATTCATATTCGAAACTCTTTGGATACGAAAATAGATTTGGATGGATAGTATCCAACCCACTTTCATCCCTAGAAACGGGTATGGAGATGAGATTGGTAGAATTGATCCATACCTGATTTGTTACCATAGCTAATTACAAATGTAAGGCACCCTGATCTTATGTGGGTCTTTTTCTCTAAAATCAACTCATGGCTATCCTGTGGCATATTATGATTTTCTATACGTAGGATGTCATAATATGATCCAAAAAATTATGACATCCTATGGTATATTATGACATCCTGTATCAAATTATGACTTTTTGTATGCAAAATGTCATAATATAGAAAGGATATTTTTGTCCAACCACTTTTTAATATGTATTTAATGCCTGCAGTTCTGCTTTTTCATTTGAAAATTTTAAATAATGAAAATACCCCCGTTTTCTGAAAAAAAAATTATGACTTTCTGCATACAGGATGTCATAATATGGACATAAAATATCATAATTTTTTTTTCAAAGAGTAGGATATTTTCGTCATTCAAAATTTTTCAACGAAAAAATAAAATTATAGACATTAGATATATAACGGTGGCTATGTGGACCAATTACATAAAATAATATACTTCATATCTGATTTTTTATACTCTTTGCGGTGCACAAAGAATTTTCCAAATGCAAGAAAAACGGGTGCATGCATCATGTAAGTGCAAAGGTCCAAAATATTCATTGGACCGGCATTTCTTGTCAGCCAACAACCCTCATGTGAAAGCGTCATATTTGATTACATATTTGAAAACAACAGGGATTTATTTCGTGGTCACGTGGTCAGAGTTTCTGACCTACATACTGTTGACGAGTCCCCCCCCCCCCCCCCGGCCCCCCCCCGCCCCTATCTCTCTCTCTCTCTCTCTCTCGTTGCTTGTATGTATGTGCATCAAAAGTGTTCGTATGTTTCATATCCACCTTCTTTTCTTAGCATCGTCGATGACCAATCTAGGTAGGGCTTTGAAATTGCTTTTTAAAAATCTTAATGCACGTTGATTGATCAAAAAAAAAAAAAAAATTCTTACTATGCGTTGGAAGCAAGGATTTGCTGCTTCCAGAACAAGTTAAAGAGACGCAAGGAATAGCAGAAGTTGAGTGTGAAACACCATCTTGGAATTCAATCTTCCGGTAGGATTTCACTAATTTATAAACAAATAATAAGAAAAAAAATTAGAAACGGTGATGAAGAGTCTACAAACTTTCTTCTATTGTTGGCAACAAATAACATGGTATGAAGAACGTTTCCACATTGGATTTGTCATTGGGGATGTGCAAACAACACATGATCAGCGAGTTATTGCTGGTATTCCTGTTATAATAATATTTGCAAAATGCTTATGCTATTGGTATGGATGGTTGGATTTATTGATTCATGCTTCCATGCTCTAATAAATTTGCTGTATCTGCCTCATTTTTAGTTCTCTCTAAATAGATATGCAAATAAATGAAAAAATAATGTTTGTTTGTTTGAAAAATTGTCACGTTCCGAATCCAACATCCGGATCGGATACGTGATGGCCGCACACTCCTTAGAGCAAGCCCTAAAAAATATACAAGGTCAAAATATTTCATTACAACCTCAACATCCATAATATCTAATTTCAATAATAACTAATAAAATTTGTATAATTACAATTGAAATTCTTTCAATCCTCTGATCAGATATCATGATATTCTATCTATTCATCTGCTCACCCACAATTCAAACTATAATTAATCATAAATATTCTGTAACTCTGAGAAGAAAAAGAAAATGAAGGGGTGTGAGCTTTACAGTCCAACAAGAATTTTCATATCACACCAATATAATAATATAATCTGAAAATAAAAATAAGTAATAAAACATAGAATTTCATATTCAATATCCAGAATAATTCAAACATCTATAAATTATCTGTCTTGTCAAAAGACGTGCATCATCATATGTTAACAGGTGAAATACTTTTGTTCAATAATTATTTCATGTCTTATCTTTCATTTCTTTTTTCATAATCACATAATTTTTAATCTTTTTTTTTTAGCTCTAGATTAATCAAGTTTATACCTCAGTCATCATTCGAATCAATTTTCACTTAAAATTCTTTCAAGGCTGTCCCAAGATGAGCTCCTGGCCGGCTGTCCTACATACGAAAGTCCGTGAGAGGCTGTCCCAGGCATAAGCTTCTGACGGACTGTCCTAGGCATGAGCTCCTGGCCGGCTGATCCACCTATAAGCCATTGGGGGCTGTCCCAGACGTAAACTCCTGGCGGACTGTCCCAGGTGTAAGCTCCTGATGGGCTGTTCCACATGACAAGGCTAGTCCATACCATATCTCTCTTTTTCATTTAATCATTATGTATTGATTTCATCAAATCAATTTCGACTTACATTATGATCAATTTAGATATATCATATCCATATAATCATACCATCAATCTCTAATACATATATATTGACATAATATACTCATGCTCAAAATTAAATAATAGTATCTCAAATATAATAAATTCATCGATCTCAAATCCGACGATGCAAAATCAATAATGCAAGACCAACAGTAAAATAACATATATATAATGATGATTATGTATATGGATTTTTACTTTTATCGGTGACTGATCCAAGTATAAAAATCAATGTTCTTCTTCGATTTATGAACTTTGAAAATAAGATATTCCATTCGACATCTTATGCAAACAATCGTATCTCTTCATGATCCTGATCAAATATAAAAATCATATATGAAGAAATTATCGATAATCATCCTAATAACACAAATCCAGGACTTCTCATAGGATTATCCAAAATCGGAATTTGTCTGAGTATCTGGACCCTCTATTGGTTCACAAGATTTCTAGAGAGAAAATCTATGAAGAGAGAGAAAATTTTAGAGAGAGAAAATGGAGAGAGAATCTTCATACCCTCCAAATGAGGCAATCATGATCGAGATCATTAGAGATCCTATCAGGGTGACTTAATATGAATTAACTATGATTGATGTTATCAATTTCGAATAAGGATCAGGCTGAAATCCAATCTACTGCATGAATTTTGAAACAATCTCAGGTCATCTTATTTTCATTTCAAGTTTATCCTAGGGTTCGTGATGTAATTAAAGAGAGAGAATGATCCTAGAGAGATAAAATCCATAAAGAGAGAGAAAAAGTCTAGAAAGAGAAAATGGAGAGAGAAAGGTAAAGAGAGGAGAGAGAAAAAGAGAGAGAAAGAAGAGAGAGAAAATTCTATTTTTCCTTTTTTTTTTTTTTCTTTTTTTTTGGTATGGGCTTTGGGCTTTTATATGGGCTTGGTCCAAGGCCCAAAAGGACCGGATGTCACATTCTCCCCCCTTCAAATAATTTCGTCTTCGAAATTAAGTTATGTTATTTGAAATATATTCTAAATATATATATATATATACATGCATCAAATCATTCTCACGCCTCCAATAATGTCTGATATATTATTTATTTCTCATGATCTTGTTATAACAAAAATTATTTGAAATCTCAAACTCATCCTTTCTAATTGATTTCTCGATTTTTTTTTTGAAGAATTATAATATTTTGGACCAATAACAGAACTATCAAGCTATTAACAATATACTTGAAATATCTAGGGTTCTTCTTGATATTATTTGCAATGAAATAACCAACTAACAAAAATTACTCGACTATAATCTGATTAAATCAAGATCTATAACATCCTTTCATTATCAATAAAATTCTTTCTTATTTACAATTAATGTATGTTCTATAATATCTTTTGAATCAAAGGATTAATATTTTTAATCGATTTAAACTACCATGCTTTTGCTGCGCACTCTGATTTTAATTTATCAAATTATATAAGTCTATCAAAGATAAAATATCCTTGTATGTTAGATCAATCCAAGGTAGATCCAACTTTTAAATTTTTATATATATCTTAGAGCAAAACTTTAAGTTTCTTTATTTTTATTGCTCTTTGGGCATAGCACATCAAAATTAAATATTGATCCACTTTCTATGTTTGAAACTATTGCATAAGCTTGATCACTTCTCAGAAATCCAACATATTTAGAATCAATTGGAGTTAACCTTAAATTTACCTTACAATCATTTAGATAATTCTCAAATTAATCTTTCTTTTGAAAAAAATTAATTCCAACTGGACAAACTAGAAGAACTCAAGCCAACATCCTTGTAAGTAGAATCAACTTAATTATTTCTTGTAGAGCTCTCTTCATCACAATCCTTAATATTAATCGATAAATCCATACAAAATTTTATCCCTAGTATAAGTCATTCAAAATTTAATACTAGCAAGATATCTTAGTTCAATTCAGAAATTCGAACTTTGACTTGAATAATTAATAAATTTCACTATCTTCAACAATCAAAAGAAAAATTAAAGAATCTAATCCAAAGATGGTAATATGAATTATTAAAGATTTCATCATAACGTATATATCATATTCTAACAAAATCAATTTTCTTATTCAATTTAACAACAATATCAAAGTACCTTAGATCTACTTAGAAAAGCAAGTTTTTGACTTGAAATTCAATGCAATTTAAAAGATCAAGAAATCAGATCCAAATATGATATTTTGAATAACCAAAGATTTTACTAAGATGTGTATCTCGTATTCTCATAATAAAATTCAAGCATATTTTTTTCATCTAAATTCGAGTTTCATATACGATCTTCTTATAGATTCAATACTCAAAAATATCTCTCTCATATGATACAATTTTTTTTTAGACCATATCCTAATTAACTTTCTTTTGATAAGTCCAAAATTTATAATGCTCAGACAATTATCATTGAAATTAGGAGAGTTATCATGATCTTCACCCATATAAGTTTCGCATTCAAAAATCGTTGAGTATACTCAATACAACACATCAATATCTCCCTCTTCATTCTAAGGTCAACACTTCTCATACTTAGGTCAACCCTACTAATTGGAATCTAAGATATAACTCGTCAATTTTGTTATAGATATCATATGTCATTTATACATAAATTTCATCATCGTATCTATTGATTCAAAATCTAAATACTGATTCCTTTCTTTTATGTCCATCATGTTTCTCATGATCATAATCTAAGTTCAGATATCACTAAAGTTACAATTCCGAATAATTATAACCTTAAACTCAAATATCACTTAAATCATATTCTCTAGTGATCATAACCTAAACTCTAATATCATTTTATCATACCTTTAACAATCATAATCCTAGACTCTGATATTATCTATTATACTCTATTGATTATAATTCTAGAAATGTCACAGTCCGTAGTAACCTTAAAGTTTTGATACCATATAAATCATATTCTCTAATATCACTCTATCATATTTTATTGATCATACATAAAGCTTTGACATCACTTCATAATTTCTAATGATCTTAAACTGAAGCTCTGATATTATTTTATCATATCCTAATCACTTCTATCATAGTCCCCAATGATCATAACCTAAGCTCTGATACCACTCTGTCATATCCTATCATTTATATCATAATCCTCAATGATCATAACCTAAGCTCTGATACCATTCTGTCATATCCTAATCATTTGTATTATAATTCCTAAATAATCATAACCCAAGCTCTGATATTACTTTGTCACATCCTATTGATCATACATAAAGTTTTGATATCACTTCATAATCTCTAATAATCTTAAACCAAAGCTTTGATACCACTTTGTCACATCCTATTGATCTTACATAAAGTTTTGATATAGTCATAATCTCTAATGATCTTAAACCTAAGCTCTGATATTATTTTGTCATATCCTAATCACTTATATCATAATCTCCAATGATCATAACCTAAGCTCTGATACCATTCTGTCATATCCTAATCATTTATATCATAATCTCTAAATAATTATAACCTAAATTTTGATACCATTCTATCACGCTCCGAACCCAACACCCGGATCAGATACGTGATGGCCGCACATTTCTTAGAGCAAGCCCTAAAGAATATGCAAGACCAAAATATTTTATTACAACCTCAACATCCATAATATCTAATTTCAATAATAACTAGTAAAATTTGCATAATTACAATTGAAATTCTTTCAATCCTCTGATCAGATATCATGACATTCTATCTATTCATCTGCTCACCCACAATCCAAACCATAACCAATTATAAACATCCTGTAACTCTGAGAAGAAAAAGAAAAATGTAGGGGTGTGAGCTTTACAGCCCAGTAAGAATTTTCATATCACACCAATATAATAATATAATCTGAAAATAAGAATAAACAATAAAATATAAAATCTCATGTTCAATATCCAGAATAATTCAAATATCTATAAATTATCTGTCTTGTCAAAAGATATGCATCATCATATGTTAACAGGTGAAATACTTTTGTTCAATAATTGTTTCATGTCTTATCTTTCATTTTTCTTTTCATAATCACATGATTTTTAACCTTTTCTTTCAGACTCTGGACTAACCAAATCTATACCTCAGTCATCATCCGAATCAATTTTCACTTAAAAGCCTTTCAAGGCTGTCCCAGGATGAGCTCCTGGTCGGCTCCCACATACGAAAGCCCGTGAGAGGCTGTCCCAGACATAAGCTCCTAGCGAGCTGTGCCAGACATGAGCTCCTGGCTGGCTGATCCACCTATAAGCCAGTGGGGGCTGTCCCAGACATAAACTCCTAGCAGGCTGTCCCAGGCATAAGCTCCTGGTGGGCTGTTCCACATGATAAGGTTAGTTCATACCATATCTCTCTTTTTCATTTAATCATTATGTGTTGATTTCATCAAATCAATTCCGACTTACATTATGATCAATTTAGATATGTCATATCCATATAATCATGCCATCAATCTCTGATATATATATATTGACATAATATACTCATGCTCAAAATCAAATAACAATATCTTAGATATAATAAATTCATCGATCTCAAATCCGACGATGCAAAATCAATAATGCAAGACCAACAGTAAAATAGCATATATATAATAGTGATCATGTACAGAGATTCTTACCTTTATCGGTGACTGATCCAAGCATAGAAATCAATGTTCTTCTTCGATTTATGAATTTTGAAAACAAGATATTCCACTCGACATCCTATGCAAACAATCGTATCTCTTCATGATCCTGATCAAATATAAAAATCATATATGAAGAAATTATCGATAATCGATCCTAATAATACATATCCAGGACTTCTCCTAGGATTATCCAAAATCGAAATTTGTCTGAGTATCTGGACCCTCCACTGGTCCATAAGATTTTTAGAGAGAGAAAATTCATGAAGAGAGAAAATTCTAGAAAGAGAAAGTGGAGAGAGAATCTTCGTATCCTTCAAATGAGGCAATCATGATCGAGATCATCAGAGGTCCTATCAGGGTAACTTAATATAAATTAATCATGATTGATGTTATCAATTTCGAATAAGGACCAGGCTGAAATCCAATCTACTGCACGAATATCAAAGCAATCTCAGGTCATCTTATTTTCATCTCAAGTTTATCCTAGGGTTTGTGATGCAATTAAAGAGAGAGAATGATCCTAGAGAGACAAAATCCATAAAGAGAGAGAAAAGGTATAGAGAGAGAAAATAGAGGGAGAATTTAGAGAGAGAAAGGTAGAGAGAGGAAAGAGAAAAAGAGAGAGAAAGGAGAGAGGAAATTCTCTCTTTCTTTTTTTTTATTTTTGTCTTTTTCTTTTTTTTTTTGGTATGGGCTTTGGGCTTTTATATGGGCTTGGTCTAAGGCCCAAAAGGGCCGGGTGTCACAAAAATGGAAATGCCTATATCGCTTCCACAATAATAAATTGAAAGGAGTGAAAATGGTGGTGCAGTTTCTTTTAATTAAAATTTGTAAATTGGGATGGATGATTGCTGCGTGAAAGAACGGATAGATAAAAATCTGTCGATCAGGGTCCACAACTCAAAGCCATCAAGCCGAACAAATGATTATGGGAACATCAATTGGGAGGGTGAAAAAGAGGATAAGGAGGCTCTACATTTGTCATGCAGGCTGCTACTTTTTTGTAATCTAATTCTACTATGGTAATGCAGAAAGACGTTAAATAGTATTAGGAATTTCAAATGCACAAATATTTCATGATGAACAATACATTTCACTGTCTTCTTTGGCATTCCTCAGCTAGTCGGGTCTTTTATGCTTTCATTCCATGGAGTTGAACCCTCATGAAATGAGGTCGTGTTAAATGGATTTAAAGGTGCATCAATATCCTCGTCTTCCACCGACACTGTCACAACATTGCTCATTGAATGTTTTGTTTCTGGATGATAATGAACACACCAAGCAACTGCCTTGCACATTTTCTCCGACTTGCTATGCTTTATTTTAACCCGTGGAAGGAATATTATATACCCCAATGCCTGACCAGATTGATCTGGTTAGTGCTGCCAATTGTACTGACTTCTGCCATGAACTGCTCCTCAGCTCTCTTATAAAAGGTCCTATGGAGGACCTTGACAGCTCTCCGCACTCCACAAGGGAATTGTCCCTTGTAGACTGCAAACCCACCTCATTCTAGTTTAGTCACTTGTTGTGGGTGAAAATTATCAAACGCTGGGGAATTAACCTCATTGGCCTTTCCGTCGTGATGTTGTTAAGGAACCTACTAATTGTTCCTCTCTCACTATGCCTTCAGTTAAGAGCATGTTGTGTGGTTGCAGTTTTGCCGCTGAATGTTCGGCTCAGTTCATTACTGACTGCATTTTAGATTTTCGAATATATCTGACAATTAGAGTGGCGATCATAGTTACTGCAACTCCGGCAACTATTGAAGCTGTGAAAAATTAAAAGAAATTTGGCAGAGTGAGAATTCAGGTTTTTTTTTAAATTTTTGGTAGAAAGAATTCAGGATTTAAAGGATTGCATCAATGGTAAGGAAGCTCGCGTACCGGCGGCAACAACAATACCCACAGCTTGAATTTTATGTATCCTATATGACATTATGCAGTTTTTGAAATCAAATTGAAGATACGAAAAGGAGCATGCTAAAAGTTATCGACTCCATGAATTCTTTATCCTCTATTGCAACTGTTCTATCTGAATGAAGCCTACTTATCCAAATGAACAATCTTATACATTTTTTGTCTCAAAGACTAATCTCATTGAATCTGCATTATACACCCCAATGTTTCAGCATTCATTTCCTTCCACAACCCAATTTGAATTGTAAAATAGGTGTCATCCCTTCATTGCAGATTTCATTGAGAAGTATATAGTAGTAGTAGTAGTAGTAGTAAGATAATCTCAATAAAAAACTGGCATTGCTCATTAGTTTTTTTTTCCTACCAATAGATTAGCAGGTTCTTTTTTATATGCTTTTTCCCACTGCTGTCTACAACAGCAAACCCAGTGTACTTTGCCGTTGCTTGCCTCAAACTCCACAACTGGGGTGTTATGACTTGTGACTTTTTTTTTTTTTTTTTTTGCAATAATTTTCTCCATTTCTTGTTCTTCAATAATTGGGAAAGAATATGATGAAGAAGAAGAAAGAGGAATAAAGAAATGAAAACAATATGCTGACAATTTTATGGTAAGATGGAAACTAGTATGCTAAACTTGATATGTTTTACTTGAAAGACAATTGCATGTAAAGATTTGTTAATGGCAATTGAACCTCCAACAGGTTGTTTGCTGTGGTAACCAACCCACCCTGTTCATGAAGCCAAGAAATCATCGGATACCAAGCTCAGTCATATTGGCTCTGCAAACCTCAATTATGCACCGATGCACCTTGGCTGTTGTACACATTCCAGAGTACTTCAATTGGATTCATCCTCCAAATGGAGCAGGGCCCTGATTACTTAAGACTCGATCTATCAGATAATCTAGGTGAAGGGAAAAAGAGAGGATAAGCTGCAGCAATAGATGTGGTACCTGCCTGTGTGTTTGGTACAGTCACACCTGAAGGTTATCTTTATTCTTCTCCCTTGGCTTCTTACCGCTGGTGCTTGTGGACTAATTCCATTTAAAAAATCTAAGTTGTTGAAGTGTCTCTTTGGCTCCCTTGAACGGTGCAATGGTTAGTAGGGATTTTTTTTTTTTTTTTTTTGGTGTGTGCCCAGGGAAATGGCTAGTTATTAGTTAGTGCTAAAAAAATGATCGTTAATGATTAGGTATTGCTTCTGCATAGTGTATATAGAAATATCTATAGAGACATCTGAATAACATTTTGATTGTCATGATCATGCCAATGCTTCCCCTTTGAAGGATGGGATCAAGTTTTTAGGTGAGCCTCAAACCTATCAGTGTTTTGCTCTAGATAAGTTCTCACCACCACAAGTCAAAACATCTTTTTGTCTAGCCAAAAAATAAAAATCACATGAAGGGCATGTTTAGTCGAAAGGAGTTGGCTCTGAAATGAAAATGGGAATGAATGACTTTCATTCTAGTTATTTAGTTGGAAGAAGTCTCGTTTCCATTCTGATTTCAGAGGAGAATAGAAACATCCAATTCTCTCAAATATAATCCCTATTTTCTTTCAGTATTCAAAGTTCATTTTGATTCTAATCTCACTTCCGATCGTGAACCAAACGTGTTGGAAAATGGGCCATTTCATGGTTTCCCATGAAAACGGTCATTTTATTGCTCAGCCTTTTTGCTCAAGATAGGCAAGCGATAGGACAAAAATGTGTAATGGATATGTTAAGGATGATTGTAAATATAAAAAGTTAGAAAATTACGTAAACTCTTTATTTCCCTCTTTCCTCCTTACCATCCATTATAGTTTCAAGGACTCAGGTGGAAGATAGATTTAGATGAGGCAGAGAAGGGATGAGACACGATGGGGCGATTAGAGATGCTGTTGCCGATGTGCAATGCCTGCAAAAGGAAAATCTTAAGGCAAAAACAGCAAGAGAAAGATAAACCATCCTAGCTGCTATGATGGTCAAGAAGATCACCAACCATTTTTTTCTCAAGTATGGTTGCCGATGTGTTCAAGCTCTTATAACTCTATTTTTTCTCAAAGATTGAACAACTGATTGTCATGTTATGATAACCCTTATTGTCCCATTTACAGTCGATGGGCATTAAAGAAATTAACAGAAATGAGAGAAAATGAAAGAAAAACATTGGAAGTCGAAATGTAGCATGAGGACTGGCACAACGAGATAAAAATGTAGATATCACAAACCTAGCTAGAAATATTTACTAATGTCAAGGATAGCTTTTCATGATAGCTTGATGTGCAATATCGAAGATATACAAATACCACAATCAATAAACTAAAACCTACTGACTGACTTTCATGACTCAATGGTAAAGGTGCCAAAATTACTGCATATGTCTAGCATGGTAAGTTTGTCTGAAGAGATGCTTTCTAGCGTCCAATTTGCACCCTTTGAAAAAAGTTCCCATGAGATTTGGATGCACAGGTATTTCATGATGAACTACCCAGTCACATTTTCATCTTTGGTAGTCTTTCTGCTAGTTGATTCTCCTGTACTTTCACTCCACTGAGTTGAACTTGTGGCATATGAGGTCAAATATTGAAATGGGTTCAGGGGTGCAGAAATTTCATCTTCTTCCTCCAACATTCTCACAACATTGCTCATTGAGGGTCTTGCTACTGGCTGATACTGGACACACCACAATGCTACTCTGCACATTCTTTCCGCCTTCTCTCGGTATTTTGCTTCAATTCCTGAAAGCGATGTTACGTTCTCCAATTGCCCTTGCTCAAACTTCTCCCAAACCCATTTTGGGTACCACTCTTGGCTGTCACCCTGTTTGAAATCTAGGTTCCTCCTCCTCCCCACGATCTCAAACAACAGCATACCGAAGCTATAAACATCACATTTATGGGTCACAGGCAATGGCATCCAAAGCTCTGGAGCGGCATAGCCAGGAGTTCCTCTACCTCCTGTGAGCGTGACATGACTGTTCTCTCTATCACAGAGCTTCGCTAATCCAAAATCTGAAACCTTTGGGCGGAAGTTTGCATTGAGGAGAATGTTACCAGGCTTTATGTCATAGTGTATTATCTTCTGTTCACACTCCTCATGTAGGTATCTAATTCCCTTGGCTGTCCCAATTGCAATCTCGTATAGCCTTCCCCACTCAATCCTGTTATTCTCATCAAATAGGTATGGATCAAGTGACCCATTCTCCATATACTCGTATACCAGCGCCTTCACCGTTGGATCAAGGCAGAACCCATAAAGCCTCACCAGATTGACATGATAGGTTCTGCCAATCGTGCCAATTTCTGCCATGAATTGTTCCTCAGCTCTCTTATCCAAAGTTCCATGAAGGACCTTAACTGCCACCTGAAACCCATTGGGAAACTGGCCCTTGTATACTATTCCAAAACCACCTGACCCTAGTTTAGTAGCGTAGTTATGAGTGAAACTCATCAGATGCTGGGGGGTAAATCTCATGGGCTTCTCTTTCATGATGTCATTAAGGAACCTGTCAATTGTTTCCATTTCAATGCTCAAAGCCACACTATAGCTTGAAACATATGGTGAAGTTGCAGTATTGCTGCTGGAAATTTGCCCCTGCGCGACATTAGATTGCGCTTTTGACTTCTGAACACATTTTATGATCAGATAAGCTATCACAATTATTACTGCACCTCCGACAAGTAATGCAGCTGTGAAAATTGAAAGGAATTTGGCAGTATCAGAATTCAATAATCAGAGAATTGCATCAAGCATAAGAGAGTTGGCTTACTGATAGAGATAATGGCATCCCCAGCATTGGTTTTATCCGAGCTTGACATCTGACATGGAAAGCACAAAGTAAAGATAAGAGATGCAGAATCTTGAGGGGAAAAAGTCAATTCTACATGTTCTTCAGTCTTCCCTTATTTTCATGACTATACAATAGTTTTGTCTGATCCAAGAGATCCACATAGTTGTATCAAATGTAATTCAAACTAGGCCCTTCCTACCCAAATCTTTAACTTGATGCATCTCGATGGCTTGATTTCTTTGATCATTCAACATTTATTTTTATTACTGTTTTTTGTGAGCATATAACAGAGAAGGCACAATTATATTTATTCCATTCCTCTAAAGTAATTAACCGAAGTAATGAGAGCAAAGCCATCTACAGGAATAGTTCAACGCGACTCTCCCACTTGAGAGCTGCTTTATCATGACAACTTTTGTTGGTTTCTTCAGTTGTTAGAACTTCAATATTTGCGTAAATGCTGGTTATACACAAATTATAGTGAAAGCTACTTGCTTTGTTACTCTTTTGTCATTTATATCTTCCTGGAACCCCAATTGAATCGCATGTTAGTTCTGTTAATTGCAACTTTCGTCAGGGTTTTGATTCCCTTATTATTTAATAAAAGAACAAGTCTGGAAATTATTAACGGATTTTCTCTTCGAAGTGGAATTCATGGCAGGTATTTAAGATAAATTTGGGCTTTCCCTTCAGTTTTTTACCCTTTGTTATGAAGCAAATTTGTATTTTGTGTAGTTTGTATCCTTGCTGGAAGAATTTGTGAATCCTTACTATAGTTTGAAATTGCTTTGTGAGGACGTCACCTGGTTGAGTTGGTGAAGTGACTGGGTATTGGATACCATCTCCTACTTCTCCAAGGGGAAGAACATATGCTTATATAGTTTTTCTTGGATGATCCCACATCTATGGTCCACGCCTATGGTCTTGGAAATTACTTTGGTTGGTTGATTTTCTGTACTATTGCCTAATCAATTGGGGTATGAGTAGCTAATGATGAAGAATGAGGAAAGTCAAGGAATTGTTTCTTTCAATGATGTTTGGAACCAAGTCTCTAGAAGGTATCTAATATACGGAGGCCTAACAGTCCCTTAATCCAAGTCATAACTAGATCCGCCATCCTTAAGGTGTCATTGCTGCTATAGCTTTGAAATAACTCCAAAGTGATCGGTGACACTCCTGTTAGATTATTCAGGTGAAGATGATCTAGGTGAACTATGAAAGAGAGAGTGAGCCATGGCATGAGGAGGAGAGGATACTTGCCTTTCTTTAGCGCTGCCACACAGATGTGCCTTCTTCCTCTTCCTCTGCTTCTTCCTTAGGTTGGCTGAAGCCAGAATTTCTGATCTGATTCAATTCATATTATATATAAGAGAAGTTGCCGAGGCATCTCTTTCTCTATTAAATTATGTATTGATCAGTTCAGGACTAGTCAGAAAAAGGCCTATCGGCATGGGTGGTGCATTCGAACCTTCATTAACATCAGAAGTCAAACTATCCAATGGACCGGCTTTCCCTGTTAGCCAATAATCCTCACGCGAGAGTGTACAAATTTGAAAACAAAGAGGGATTTATTTCCTTGTCACGTGGCCAGAGTTTCTGACCTATATATTGTTGACTCTCTCTCTCTCTCTCTCGTTGCTTGTGTGGATGTGCATCAAGGATTCGTTGCTTTCATAACAAGTAAAAGACAAAGCAAGGAATAGCAGAAGTTGAGTATGAAACACCGTCTTGGAATTCAATCTTGTATTCCATCTTTACATAAAATAGGGTGGCTCAACCTCTCTTTCAATCAAAAACAGAGAGAGAGAGAGAGAGAGAGAGAGAGAGAGAGAGAGAGAGAGAGAATCAATCTTCAAGTGGGATTTCACTAATATATTAAAAAATAATTAAAAAAAAAAAAGGATCTATGACGAAGAGCACAAATTTTCTTCTATTTTTGACAACAAATGACATGGTATGAAGAACGTTTCCGCATTGGGTTTGTCACTGGGGATGTGCAAACAATGCATGATCGGCAAGTAATTGCAGGTATTCTCATTATAGTATACTAGCAAAATATGCTATTGGTTTTGATTGTTAGATTTATTGATTCATGCTTTCATGCTCTAATAAATTTGCTGCTGTTATGATCAATCTCTTATTGCATCCGTCGTCGGAGAAGAGTATCTGTAAAAAAAATCCTCACTAATCGAAATTGTATCCGGCGGAGACCCTTCGATGCTTAAGTCAGTGGGAAGTGGTGAACAGCAAATGAGAATTTTGAAATAGCAGAGTCTCGGTCCAGAATTGTCTTACCAATACTATTCTATTACCTCTCTTTTATAGATGATTTCAATGTAACTGTCGAGCACGTAGTCCTGCTTTTTATGACACTAAATTATCGAACCATAATCATAAAGTTAATGGACTATTTATGCTCACTAATGACTATGACACGTAGTCGATAACCGTTTATAACGGTTAAATGTGTAGGTTCTGCATATTCCAGCCTTATATGATCGTGGAAAAATAAGTCGACTATATGTCGGTAACTGTAGTAGGTCGGTAGTCGTAGAGATCTGAATGAGCATCGATCGATAACTCCGATATGCCGATGGTCATCAATCGGATATTAACTAAGTCGTCGTGGTTGTCCGTTAATGATTGAGAGCAGTCGACTGTTGGTCAGTCAGCGGATTGTGAGTCAGCGTTCTGTGTTCATAAGGCCGATGTAGAGTCAGAGTTGGAGGTTGGTTGAATGGTCCCAACAGTTGCCTCCCACTCCCAAATCCAAGGTGGCCTGATATGTATATTGTCACATGGTCAGTTATGTTGGACGAATGGAGTTGTCATATCATGTGCTACTTCGAGTCTCGATTCAGCTGCTGATATTTATGAGTTTTTAAAATACGAGAGATCTTCGGCTATTTTGCTGTTTCGATAGCTGTAAAATCATCATTGGACTGTCATTTCGGTAAAATAATTCGGCGCCTAAGACATCCAGACGATTTGATTCTGACTAGTAGATCTTGGCCACGTGTCCAAACATCATTGGGTTGGAGCTGTTCATGCGGATAACAGTGAGGTGGCATGATCTGGAAGCAGGTGCATCGAACTATCCGACCAATGATCGGTCTTGATATCGTCACGTGTCATCATCAGGAGGAATCTTGATTCGATCGATTTCATCTAGACCGTTGAGAGGTCCTATATATATGAAGTCGCTTTCATCCAGATTTTATTTTGCATTTGTCGCCATCCACTACGATAGAAGGTTCTGTTGGAAGGTCGCCCCAGGAGCTCCAGGGTCTTGTTTCTCGCTCCATCTCTGATTTTAGATTGAGTTCCCTTGTCTTCCTCCTTGGATTTTCTTCCACTTAGGGTTTTTCTTCTCTCTTTTTAGTTCTTCATTTTTCATGGCTAAAAAAGCTTCTTCTTCTCGGGATAGTCGGTCGGGGAATCCGACCGACGAATCTCCATCGGATCTGAAAATGGAAGCTTCTTCTTTATCCGAGCTCAATATTGAACGGCTTCAGGAATAGTACCGTATCCCAGAGTAGTATCAGTTTTTTGCTCCAGGTTCAGACGGTCGAGTGAGTTTTCCTCCTCCGAGCCAGGTCACAATTTATGTCAAGGATCTTCGGGCAGATCTTCAATTTTCGATTTCAGAGTTCGTTTGGACTCTTCTTGATTATTATGGCCTCTGTCCTGCTCAGCTGGCCCTGAATTTCATCCGACTGATCATCAGCTTCGTCCTGTTGTGTCAGCTCATACCGATTGTTCCTTGTCCTTCTCTTTTTCTGTCCTTCTTTTTCCTTCGTCCTCATCTAAAGGCCAAGGATTGGTGGTTCTTCAATCCGAAGAAAGACCTTTCTTTTATCACCGATCTTCCATCGTCCATTCATGGATGGAAGAATCAATTTTTTTTTTGTTTCTTCTTCTTCTCCCTAGAGCTTTTCTTCATGCTGGGGTGATACAAGGACTAGCCCCAATGAGAACAATCAGATGGAGGTCAATGATCGAAAAGATTTTCTCCAACTGAAGGACATGACAGTTCTACCACAGTGAGAGCTGATGATCGAATAAGCTCTCTACGATGTCGGACTTAGTTTGATCACTTCTTTAGGTATAACATAGTCGATTACTTTGTCTTTCTTGTTTGTTTTTAAATTTTATACCAATCTCTTTATTTTGATTGTAGCTATGTAGCCAAAAGTACGAGTGTCAGCTGTTGATATCTGCACACATGCTGTCAAGAAGAAGGCAGCAACTGAAGCTAGACCCTTCCGACCATCGAAAAAGGGTCGGGTCACTACTCCACTGGCAAGGGAATCCAACATTCCATCAAAGATGATTCTCGAACCAGTCTTGCCGTTGTCGGCCCCGACAATACTTCCTGAGGTGCCATCTGCTGAAAATGAGATGGTGGGAGAGGACGGAGCAGCAACAGTACCATCAACGGCTCCATCAGCAGAGGTTTGGATCGGGGCGGGAGTCGCGGCTGAACCTGAGCAATCTACGGCTGTGCCAGCAGTTCCTCCAGCAGAACATTTTGAAGCGCAGTCGAGCTCCGACTTTCCAACGTTCTCAAGCACTGGACTACCGATCGAAGATCGGGAGAAGGTGCCAGCGACTTCAACCGATGATGGATCATCTGCAGGGCCTCCGAACTCTCTTCAACATTCGGATCTCCGAGGGTGAGTCAGCCTTAGCTAATCCGGCATTGGCTAGACGGCTCATCGAAGCTGCTCTTCTCTCGATTGATTGGAAAATTGGAAGAATCAGACTGTCATTGAGATGTTTTCTTCCTCTTATCCGATAGTACTCGGGGTAAGTTTTTTGACATTTCTTTTTCTTTTTAAAATTTGACTTGATTTGATTTATCTTCTACTTTTAGTGGGTGCATGACATGCACGATGTTGAGAGTGGCTATCAAAAGATTGCCGACTTTTGTCGATCGTGGATGGATAAGGTGGCGGCCATCATCGTCGAAAAGAATACTGTCATTGAACAACTTCAAGCGATAACTGAACGGGAGAAGAAACTTCTAGAGTAGATCTCCCAAATGGCGACTGACCTACCATCTTTCGGAGTCGAACTTGAGTCGGCTCGTCAAAACATCTCATCCCTTAAGTCGCGGATCAAGAGCAAGAAGCACTCCATCCATCGGCTCCGGTGAGAGAGGGATGGATGCATTGATGAATTTGAAGCCGAACGCGGAAAGCATCGGGCCACCCTAGAAAGGCTAGCACTGGCCGATGCTGAGTTGGCCTCCATGTGAGCTGAAGCAGAGTCGGCAAGGAAAGCTCTGAGTCTGGCCATCGAGGACTTCAAAAATTTTGAAGAATTCAAAGAAGAAATTCTCAAAGGTGGATATGCTTCCTACTGCGTCGGGTACGAGGACAGTCGAGATGCGGTCGAAAAATTGTACTCAGATTTAGACTTGAGCAGCATCATTCCTCCTAGCTCAGAAGATGAAGCTGCTGAAGAAGGGGCTGCACTGACCGAAGACAATGCACCAACTGCATCAGAAGCTGTTCCAATCACCGATGCTGTGCCAGAGCAAGAAGACGAAGATAATGACTGGTGATCGGTATAGCATTTTTGTTTTTCTTTTTGTAATCAGAAATTTTGTAATCAAACCTTTGATCCAATTTTGTAACTTCCTTTCAATAAATAAAAGAAAAAATTTCAAAGTACCAACTCTTTCCTTTCTATGTATCTGCAATGTCATTGAATTGTAGTTTTACTATCGAATATCGATCGGTGAATCGAACGTTCAGTAGTAATTGTAGAATTGTTCGTTAGTCGAATATCAATAGACATTACCTTTTAGGTATTAGGATAAATGATGGTAAGCCGAATATCTTTCGACCGACCGTAGTTAAGTCAGTATGTCTAGTTATTTGATAAACAGTGACAAGTCGAATATTCTTCGACTGACCGCAGTCAGATCGGTATAGTTCCAATTCGATCTGGATCATATTTGGTATAGTATTTCGCTTAGTTAAAACTAAGTCAGCATAAATAGTCGTTGGACTAAAGTCGGCTTTTACAGTGGAACGTCGAGATATAGTCGATACCGAGATACAGTCGGTACATTAGCTTTTATAGTAAAAGTCGAGATATAATCGATGTGTCGATTTTTATCCTGAAAAATCGAAATATAGTCGATAGAAATTGATAGTCCATTTATCGGTCTAATATCACTTTATAGTTGGCCGAAACTTTTGTGATTCTGAAATTTAATGTTTCATTCTGAGCACTGTACATATGAACAACTTTATTAATAATACATCTTTAAGTTATCAACATTCTACGTTCGAAGAATAGCTATTCCCTCAAGAGTCTCCAGCCGATATGCGTCCAGTCTAAGTATCTCAATTATTCTATAGAATCCTTTCCAATTTGGAGATAATTTTTTCTAGTTTAAAGGCTTTAAAACTTCTGCCTTTTTTAGGATCAGATATCCTGGATGGAAGACCTTCAATTTAACTTTTGAATTATAATACCGGGCTACTCTTTGTCGATATGCTATCATCCAAACTTGAGCTTGCTTTCAGACTTCTGAAAGTAGGTCTAGGTTAGCTCTCCGATATTCTAAGTTGCTCGGCTCATTATATTAATCTACCCTTGCTGATGGTAATTCGATCTCAAGTGGGATCATCGCTTCTGTTCCATAAATCAGATTGAATGATGATTCTCCTGTTGGTATATGAGAAGTTGTTCGGTATACCCATAGGATCATATATAGTTCTTCCACCTAGAGGCCTTTAGCTTCATTCAGTCTGGTTTTGAGTCCATACAAGATTGTTTGGTTTGTCACTTCCACTTCACCGTTGGATTGTGAATGGCCGACTGATGTGAGTTTGTGCGTAATGTAAAATTTTGCACAGAACTCTTTAAAATTTTGATTATCGAATTATCGATCATTATCAGTAATGATGGTGTGTGGTAGATCGAATCTATATATGATTGATTTTGAATGAAGTCTTTCATCTTACTTTCAGTGATTTGCGCTAGAGATTCAGCTTCCACCTATTTGATGAAGTAATCAATGGTGACTACTATGAACTTCCTTTGACTAGATGCCGGAGAAAAAGGATCAAGTATGTCAATTCTTTATTATGCAAAGGGCCATGGTGCAACAATTGATGTCAACTGACTGGCCGACTGGTATTGTATATTTACATATTTCTGACATGGTTCATATCTTCGGACAAGTTCATGGTGGGCCAGTAATATCCTTATCGTAAGACTTTGTAAGCCAAAAATTTGCCCTCCAAGTGATTTTCACAAATTTTTTCATGAACTTCTCTGAGTACATAGTCAACATCTATCGGTCTCAAATACTTCAGTAAGAGAAGAGAGAACGACCTCTTATAAAACTGATCATTCATCAAAATATATTACGTGACCGTCCATCTGAATCATTTCACTTCGAAAGGGTCTGCTAGTAGAGTTCCATCAGTCAAGTATTGGATGATCAGATCCATCCAACTTAGCTCATCATTGATTTGTAGCACTTCTTTGACTTTATTAATACTTGACTGTTCAAGGCATTCGATAAATGTCCAATCAAGTGAATTGAAAGAAGTGGTTGCAAGTCGTGAAAGTACGTCGGTTCGAGCATTTTCTACCCTTGAGATGTGAAAGATCTCAAAATACTTTAAAGTCGACGTAAGATCTTTCACCTTCTAAAGATACTTCATCATAACAGGATCTCGGGCTTCAAACTCATCCTTAATTTACCCAGCAATCAACTGTGAGTTAGTGAAGATCTTCAGGCTATCAATATCAAGTTTCTTGATAATTTTTAAGCCGGATAAGAGTGTTTCATATTCGGCTTGATTATTCAAAGTTTTGAAGTTGAATCAAAGGACATATTCAGTTACAACCCCTTTGAAATTGATGAGGATGAGATTAGCTCCACTGTCTTGTGCATTAGATACTCCATCAATATATAGCACCCACGCCGATGTGAAGTCGGGCTTGAGAGTTTTAACTAGCTTTATTTTATCGTTGGATTCATCCTCAGGATTATTATCTGGTATAGTACATTCGACTACGAAGTCGGCTAAAATTTGTGCCTTTATCGATGGATGTATGCGATATTGGACGTCAAACTCATTGAGTTTTATTATCCACTTTGCCATTCGACCTGAAGTATCAGGTCGGTATAAAATTACCTTCAACGGTTGGTCTGTTAAAACGACAATGGGATGTGCTTAGAAGTATGGACGAAATCGCTGCAATGATATGATTAGAGCATAAATCATCTTCTCCGTCTTTGAATATCTTATTTCGATATTATGAAGTACCTTACTGGTGTAGTAAATAGGCCATTGGATTCAGTTTTCATCTTCTTGGATGAGTACCGAACTAACTGCTTCTATTGAAGTTGTCAAGTAAAGATATAAAGTTTCTCTGACCTTTGATTTTATAAGCAATGATGGAGATGCAAAGTATTTTTTTAGGTCCTCAAAGGACTGTCGGCACTCATCTGATCATGAAAATTTTTTTGCTTGCTGCAGTGTCTTGAAGAAAGGCAAGCATCTTTATGCCGATCTTGAGATGAATCAGCTAAGTGTGGCGATCCTTCCATTGAGCTACTGTATCTCTTTCTTCTAGCTTGGATGCTTCATATTGATGATAGCCTTTATTTTCTCAGGATTGGTCTCAATTCCTCATTATGACATAAAAAATTCAAAAAAAATTTCAAAAGTTACCCCAAATGCATACTTAGTCGGATTTAACTTCATCTGATAGCGTCGAAGTATGCTGAAGGCTTCTTCCAAATTTTGAACATGATCAGTAGTTTGAGAGCTTTTCACCAACATATCATCTACATAGACTTTCATATTTCGCCCAATTTGCACCTTGAATATCTTGTTAACTAGCCGTTGGTAAATTGCTCTGACATTTTTTAAACCGAGAGGTATTACTTTGTAACAGTAGATGCCTTTGTCGGTTACGAAGGCTGTGTACTCCTCATTTTCAAGTGCCATTTGAACCTGATTGTAGCCTACAAAGGTATCCATAAAGCTTAAGAGTCGATGTCTCAAAGTTGCATCAACTAGTTAATCAATTTTCGATAGAGAAAAATTATCTTTCGAACAAGCTTCATTCAGATTTATGTAATCGATGCAGATTCTTCACTTTCTATTGATTTTTCTCACCAATACTACATTGACGAGCCAATCGGGATAATTAGCTTCTCTGGTGAAATTAGCCACGAGGAGCTTGTCGACTTCTTCGTCGATAACCTTTTGTCTTTCGGGAGCAAAAGATCTTTTATTTTGTCTCACCGACTTAACTTTTAGATCAATATTTAGTCGATGGGTTATTACCTTCGGAGAAATGTTTGGCATGTCGGTAGCCGATCAAGTAAAAATATTGGTGTTTGCTTTTAGTAGATTTATTAGTTGTTGCCACTCCGGATTAGACAACTACGATCCAATTTGGATCATTTTCTCAGGATCTTCTTTTTTTAGTGGGATAGAAATCAATTGCTCAGCTGGTTCACCCCTTTCTTTATTTTCTCTTTGGTCCAATTTATCAATAGACAAAGAGTCTTCAGGTTGATTATTCTATGTGAAGATCAGGAAGCAGCATCGAATAAGTTGTTGATCTCCACATATTTCTCCGACTCCATTTCTTATCGAGAATCGGACTAGCAAATGATATGTCGAGACTATTGCTCTCAGAGTATTAAGACTAGATCGTCTGAGTATGGCATTATAAGTCGAGAAAACTCAGACAACCGTGATGTTAAGAGAATAGTACTCTATCATGGATCTATTCCGATAGTTAGTGGGAGAGTAATTTCTCCTTCCATGGTAACTGCATCCCCAGTGAAACTGACTAATAACATCGAGACTCTCCTGAGTCGATCAGTCGGTAGTCACATTCGGAAGAAAATCGAGTCAAACAGAATATCTGTTGAGCTTTCATTATCCACTAAAATTTTTTTTACATCATAATTTGCTATCGTTGTCGAGACAACGGTAGCATCATCATGGAGAGTTTGAATTCTTCGAACATCTTCTTCCGAAAAAGTAATTACATTGTCGAGTCATCATTTCTTCATCGACTCTTCTTCAGAAGTTGCCCTCCAGTTCTTCTATCACCTGAAGATTATGTTGATTACTCCCACCATTGGTTGATTATTGAGTGTCTCTTCAGCTTGTGGCTAAGGTTGTTGGATGGTGGGAGGCTGAGTCGAGCGATCACGTCAGAATTTTTTGAGATAGCCTCATCGAATCAGGACTTTTATCTCATCCCTGAGCTGGATATACTATTCGATATCGTGACCGTGATCATGATGGAACCAACAATACTTCTTCCTGTCACGGCTCCTTGATGCTTTTATTATCGAGGGGTGTCGTAAATACTTCTCTCCTTTGATCTCCATCAAGATCTACACACGGAGAGTAGAAAGAGGAGTATAGAAGTCATACCTACCATAGTTATTTGACTTCGGATTCTGTCATCGAGGTGAAGCTTGCTTATTGGTAATTGGCCGACTTGATTCGGTCAGAGATTCACTCTTCTTCTGTTTCTTCTTTCGATCTTTTTCGTTTGTCTAGCATCAGTCAGAAGCAGCTTCATCTGTACGAATGTACTTGTACGCGTGCTCCATAAGTTCAGCATAGGTTCGAGGGAGAGTCTTGTCTAGAGAGTAGGTGAATCTTAATCCCCTCAGATTCCTCTTCATGGCCGATATGGCCATATCTTCATTGAGGTCTCTGATCTCAAGTATGGCCACGTTAAAACGAGCCACAAAATTTCTCAACGTCTCTGTCTCACCTTGCTTGATAGAGAAGAGACTGTCTGATATCCGTGACGGCCTTCGGTTAGTGCTAAAGTGGATCATGAAAGATTATTCGAGCTACTCAAAGGAGTTAATGCTCTCCGATTGAAGTCCAGAATACCAGGCTCGAGCAACCTTCCGAATAGTTGCCGAAAAGTCGATGCATAAGAGGACATCGGTTGCCCCCTGGATCATCATGAGAGCCTTATAGCTCTCCAAATGGTCAATCAGATCGGTGGAGCCGTCGTATGGCTCCATCTGCGGCATCTTGAATTGAAACAAAATTGGTTCGTCTAAGATGCACTGAGAAAGAGGCTGGACAGTGTGAAAGTCATAGTCGTTGGAAGACTTCCGACCTTCCACCTGAAGTCGGACAAGCTAGCGGTTGATCTCCTTGAACTTGCGTTTATAGTCATCAAGCCATCGTTGCTGGAAAACTCCAAGGGTAGAACTCCCTGAAGAGCTTGAAGATGGAGAAGCAGAACGTGTTCTCGGCCTCTTCCCTTTCTTGATGCTATGTACATGGGAAAGAGAGGAAAAACATTATGAATAATGGGTGGCATGATGGAAGTGCTAAGAACGTGGCTGTCCATCTCGGTGGGAGTGTCAAGATGGTCGTCGCTCTGGAGAAGAAGAGGGTGAACGCCATGGTGGACGGCGACTGTGCCTAGATGGCACTGTCTGAGCTATCGGCTCCTCCGCCGGCAGCTGTTGCTGCTGCTGAGTTTGTTACTGCTGGAGACTTTGAACCGCCTCTTTAATACTTTCATTTGTTGCATAAGAGTAGCAATTTGTGCATCCATAGTGACCACAGGACATGAAGAACTAGGCTTTGCCACTGGAGGTGGAGGAGGAACATCTTTCTGACGGAAAGACTGCCTCGCTGATCCTATCAAGTGTTGAGCTCTGATTTTTAACGTGATTGTTTGTATCATTTTTCCTCTTCCTGGCACGTCAATCTGTTGCGGTCAATCCCCTATTGCATCCATCACTGAAGAAGAGCACCTGCAAAAGAAGTCCTCACTGATCGAAATTATGTCCGACGAAGACCCTCCGATGCTTAAGTCAGTAGAGAGTGGTGAACAGCAGAAGAGAATTTTGAAATGACAGAATCTTGGCCCAGAATTGTCTTACCAATACTATTCAATTACCTCCCTTTTATAGATGATTCAGGTGTAACCATCGAGCACGTAGTTTGACTTTTTATGATACTAAATTATCGGACCATAATCATGGAGTTAATGGACTATTTATACCCACTAATGATCATGATACGTAGTCGATAACCATTTATAACGGTTAGATGTGCAGGTTCCATATATTCCGGCCTTATGTGATCGTGGGAAGATAAGCCGACTATATGTCGGTAACTGTAGTAGGTTGATAGTCATGGAGATTCGAATGAGCATCGGTCAGTAACTCCGATATGTCGATGGTTATCAATCAAATATTAACTAAGTCGTCATGGTTATCTATTGATGATTGAGACAACCGACTGTCGGTCGGTCAGCAGATTATGAGTTGACGTACTGTGTTCATAAGGCCGATGTAGAGTCGAAATCGGAGGTTAGTTGAATAGTTTCAGCAGCTGCATATGCCTCCTTTATAGTTCTCCCTAAGAGAAAATAAATAGATATACAAATAAATAAAAAAAATAATACTCGTTTGTTAAAAAAATTGAAATAAATATATCGCCCCAACAATAATAAACTGAAAGGAGTGGGGATGATGTGAAACGTTTGCTGCAAAGTCTTCATATATTTATTCCTTTATTCGTCATTTTTACATTTTCATGAGTTTAACTGTCCAAATTGCACAAGGGTGGTATAACCTCCCAGATAATCAAAAACAAAAAAAAAATACTGTCCAAATTGCACCCATCTGTTGCATAAATTGAAGACCATCTTCGGTGAATCCTGGGCTAAAATGTTGCTTAGCAGTTGCTTTTAAATCAAGATTTGTATAGTTGAGATGTATGATTATGACTTGAAAGAACCGAAAATCTATTGGTTGGGGTTCACGACTCAAAGCCATCGATCGATGCCAAACAAAGATTATATATAGGAACATCAAGTTTTTCATTGGGAGGGAGAAAAAGAGGAAAAGGGGGCTCTACTTTTTGTCATGCAAGCAACTTCTTTTTTGTAATCTAATTCTAATATGGTGATGCTGAAAGACATTAAATAATACTAGGAATTTCAAACGCGCAAATATTTCATGATGATCCACACATTTCACTCTCTTTTTTGGCATTTCGCGGCTAGACGAGTCTCTCATGCCTTCACTCCAGAGAGTTGAACCTGCATGAAATGAACACATGTATTAAAGAGATTTAAAGGTGCATCAATATCCTTGCCTTCCTCCAACACTGTCGCAACTGACCAGATTGATATGGTAAGTGCTGCCAATTGTACTGAGTTCTGTCATGAACTGCTCCTCAGCTCTCTTGTCCAATGTCCCATGGTGGACCCTAACCGCTATCTGTTCTCCACTGGGGAACCGTCCCTTGTAGACTTAGTCCCAACCCACTTGATTCTAGTTTAGTCACGTAGTTGTGGGTGAAAATTATCAAATGCTGGGGAGTTGACCTCATTGGCCTTTCCTTCATGATGTTGTTAAGGAACCTACTGATCGTTCTTCTCTCACCATGCATCGTCTGGCTTCAGTTAAGATTGTGTAGTGTGGTTGCAGTTTGGCTGCTGATTGTTTGACTCGGTTCACTGACTGATTGCATTTTGGATTTTTGAATATATCTGACGATCAGAATGGCTATCTTGGTTACTACAACTCCAACAACTATTGAAGCTGTGAAAAATTAGTAGAAATTTGGCAGAGCGAGAATTCAGGATTTAAAGGATTGCATCAGGAGCAAGGAAGCTCGCGTACTGGTGACATCAACAATAGCTATAGCTGGGTTTTATGTATCCTAGATGACATTATGTAGTTTTGAGCTCGATGTCTAACAAGGGAAATCAAACTGAAAATAAGAAAAGGAGCATATTAAAAGTTATCAAATCCATGAATTCTTCATCCTCTATTGCCACTGTTTTATCTGAATGAAGCCTGCTTATCCAAACGAACAATGTTATACATTTTAGTGTCAAAGAATAATCTCATGGAATCAGCTTTATATACCCCAATTTTTCAACATTCATTTCCATTCAAGACCCAATTTGAATTGTAAATTATGCGGCATTCCTTCATTGCAGATTCCATCAGGTTGTGGATTCCCTTCGATATCTCATTTAATTGTACAAAGAAGAAAAAAAATTGATATTATTGTTTGTTGATTGCAGTTTTTTCTAATACATTGCAAAGTATATAGTAAGATAATCTCAATAAAAAACCTGGCTTTGCTTGTTAGTTTTTCCTACCAATAGATTAGCAACTTCTTTTTGATATGCTTTGTCCCACTGCTGTCTAAAACAGCAAACCCAGTGAATTTTGCTGTTGTTTGCCTCAAACTCCACAACTATGGTGTTATAACTTTTTTTTCTTTTGCAATAATTTTCTTCATTTCTTGTTCTTCAATAATTGGGAAAGAATATGATGAAGAAGAAGATAGAGGAGTAAAGAGATGACAACAATATGCTGACAATTTTATAGTAAGATGGAAACTAGTTTGCTAACTTTATATGTTTTATTTGAAAGACAATTGCATGTAAAGATTTGTTAATGGCAATTGAACCTCCAACAGGTGGTTTGCTGTGGTAACCAACCTACCCTGTCCATGGAGCCAAGAAATCATTGATTACCAATCTCAGTCATAATGGCTCTGCAAACCTCAATTATGCACTACAGCACCTTGGCCAATTGGATTCATCCTCCAAATGGAGCAGGGCTCTGATTACTTGAGACTCGATCTATCAGATAATCTAGGTGAAGGGCAAAAGAGAAGATAAGCTGCAGCAATAGAGGTGGTACCCGCCTGCGTGTTTGGTACAGCCACACCTGAAAGTATATCTTTATTCTTCTCCCTTGACTTCAACCGCTGGTGCTTGTGGACTAATTCCATTTAAAAAACCTAAGAAGTTGTTGAAGTGTCTCTTTCGCTGCAATGGTTAGTTAGCTGTTTTTCTTTTTCTTTTTCCTTTTTTTTTTTTTTTGGCACCAAGGAAAATGGCTAGTTATTAGCTATTGCTAAAAAAAATGATGGTCGATGGTTAGGTATCAGTGCTGCTGCATTGTGTATGTGTTGGATAATTTAATTTCTTTATGTCTGAATCATGCTTCAATATTCATGCAAAAATTAAAATCATAAATAAATCATATCTTGTGCCATCGTCTCACCATTACGATGATCACGTAGAGTACTTCAATTGGATTCATCCTCAAAATGGAGTAGGGCTCTGATTACTTATGACTCAATCTATCAGATAATCTAGGTGAAGGGCAAAAGAGAAGGTAAGCTGCAGCAATAGAGGTGGTACCGCCTGCATGTTTGGTACAGCCACACCTGAAGGTATATCTTTATTCTTCCCCCTTGACTTCAACCGCTGGTGCTTGTGGACTAATTCCATTTAAAAAACCTAAGAAGTTGTTGAACTGTCTCTTTCGCTGCAATGTTTGATTAGTAGTTTTTCTTTTTCTTTTTAATTTTTTTTGGCACCCAGGGAAATGGCTATTTATTAGCTATTACTAAAAAAAAATGATGGTTAATGATTAGGTATCGCTGCTGCATTGTGTATAGACATCTGAATATCATTTTGATTGCCATAATCATGCCAATAATTCCCCTTTGGAAGATGGGATAAAATTTTTAGGTGAGCCTCAACCTGTTTATGTTGTGCTCCAAATTGATTCCCACTTCCCATGAGTCAAAACAGCTATTGCCCTGACTAAATAATCAGAACCACAATAAAGGCTTATATGGTTGGAAGAAGTTGGACTCTAAAATGGAAATGAAAGTCTATTCTAATTATTTTGATTCCACAGAAAATAAAAATATCTAATTCTCTTAAATCTAAGCCCTATTCTTTTTTAATATTTAAAATTTATTTTGATTCTGATTCTACTTTTGGTCGTGAACCAAAAGAGTTGGAGATATAGCTATTTTAATTTTCATTCCAATTTTAGTTCTGATTCCAATCGAATCAAAAGAGCCCTGAGGCCAATCATTCTATATAATAACAAAAAGTCAAAACCACACGTAAAATGCTCTCCTATTAAAATATTGCTGGTCAATTTTATCGCTTGGATTTCTTTGCTTAAGATAAGCAAGCAATAGGACAAAATTGTGTTATGGATGTGTGAAGGATGATTGTAAATCTAAAAGTCAGAAAATTATGCAAACACTTTGTTTCCCTCTTTCCTCCTTACCATCCATTATTTTAATACATATTGTTGTCTCTCTCTCTCTCTCTCTCTCTCGTTCCTTTTATGTATGTGCATCGAAAGTGTTCGTATGTTTCATATTCACCTTCTTTCCTTAGCATCATCAATGACCAATCTAGGTACGGCTTTGAAATTGTTTTTTCAAAATCTTAATGCACCCCCCCCCCCCCCCCCCCCCGCCTTCCTGTAGGATATCACTAATTTATAAATAAATAATAAGAAAAAAAGTTAGAAAAAATGATGAAGAGTCTACAAATTTTCTTCTATTTTTGACAACGAGTAACATTTTTTTGACAAACTAAGAAGGCATTTCTGTTTACACAAAGTCACCAAATTTTATTCCAAAGAGAAGGGGCTTTGTACAGCTGAGGATGTACAAAGTTTTGAGTTAACAACATATAACATGCTATGAAGAACGTTTCCGCATTGGATTGGTCATTGGGGATGTGCAAACAACACATGATCAGCGAGTTGTTGCAGTTATTCTTGTTATAGTGATACTTGCAAAATGCATATTGTTATTGGTATGGATGATTAGATTTATTGATTCATGGTCCCATGCTCTAATAAATTTGTTGTATCTGCCTCCTTTTTAGTCCTCTCTAAATAGATATACAAATAAATGGAAAAAATAATGTTTGTTTGTTTGTTTGAAAAATGGAAATGCATATATTGCTCCCACAATAATAAATTGGAAGGAGTGGAAATGGTGGTGCAGTATCCCATCATTGTTAGCAGTTGCTTTTATATTAAAATGCTTTTGAGCAGTTGCTTTTATATTTAAATTTGTAAATTGAGATGGATGATTATGACTTGAAAGAACCCATGGATAAAATCTATCGATTGGGGTTCATGACTCAAAGCCATCGAGGCCAAACAAATGATTATAGGAACTTCAATTTTTTCATTACTACTTTTTTGTGATCTAATTCTAATATGGTAATGCAGAAAGACATTAAATAGTATTAGGAATTTCAAATGCGCAAATATTTCATGATGAACTACACATTTCACTATCTTTTTTGGCATTCCTCGGCTAGTCGGGTCTCTCTTGCTTTCATTCCGTGAGAGTTGAGCCTGCATGAAATGAGGTCATGTGTTAAATGGATTTAAAGGCGCATCAATATCCTCGTCATCCTCCAACACTGTCCCAACATTGCTCATTGAATGTTTTGTTTCTGGATGATAATGAACACACCAAACAACTATCTTGCACATTTTCTCTGACTTTTCTCTATGCTTTATTTCAACTCGTGAAAGAAATATTATATACCTCAATGCCTGACCAGATTGATATGGTAAGTGCTGCCGATTGTACTTACCCCTGCCATGAACTGCTCCTAGCTCTCTTATCCAAGGTCCCATGCATGGAGGACCTTAACTGCTATCTGCACGCCACTGGGGAATTGTCCCTTGGAGACTACAAACCCACCTGATTCTAGTTTAGTCACATATTTATGGGTGAAAATTATCAAGCACTGGGGAATTAACCTCATTGGTCTTTCCCTCATGATGTTGTTAAGGAACCTAATAATTGTTCCTCTCTCACTATGCATCGTCTGGCTTCAGTTAAGCGTATGCAGTATTGCAGTTTTGCTGATTATTCAACTCAGTTCATTGACCGATTGCATTTTAGATTTTCGAATATATCTGACAATCAGACTGGCGATCGTAGTTACTGCAACTCCGACAACTATTGAAGCTGTGAAAAAAATTAAAAGAAATTTGGCAGAGTGAGAACTCAGGATTTAAAGGATTGCATCCAGAGTAAGGAAGCCCGCGTACTAGTGGAAACAAGAATAGCCGCAGCTGGGATTTTATGTATCCTAGATGACATTATGCAGTTTTGAGCTCCACGCCTAACAAGATGAAATCAAACTGAAGATAAGAAAAGGAGCATATTAAAAGTTAACTCCATGAATTCTTCATCCTCTATTGCCACTTTTCTATCTGAATGAAGCCTACTTATCCAAATGAACAATCTGATACATTTTTGTCTCAAAGACTAATCACATTGAATCAGCTTTATACACCTCAATTTTTCAGCATTCATTTCCATCCAAAAACCAATTTGAACTGTGAATTAGGTGTCATCCCTCATTGCAGATTTCATTGAGAAGTATATAGTAGTAGTAGTAGTAGTAGGATAATCACAATAAAAACTGGCATTGCTCATTAGTTTTTCCTACCAATAGATTAGCTAGTTCTTTTTTATATGCTTTTTCCCGCTGCTGTCTAAAACAGCAAACGCAGTGTATTTTGCCATTGTTTGCCTCAAACTCCACAACTGTGGTGTTATGACTTTTTTTTTTTGCAATAATTTTCTCCATTTCTTGTTCTTCAATAATTGGGAAAGAATATGATGAAGAAGAAGAAAGAGAAGTAAAGAAATGAAGACAATATGCTGACAATTTTATGGTAAGATGGAAACTAGTTTGCTCAACTTGATACGTTTTACTCGAAAGACAATTGCATGTAAAGATTTGTTAATGGCAATTGAACCTCCAACAGGTTGTTTGCTGTGGTGTCCAACCCGCCCTGTCCATGGAGCGAAGAAATCATTGAATACCAAGCTCAGTCATATTGGCTCTGCAAACCTCAATGATGTATACAGCACCTTGGCTGTTGTATCTATAAATCCCAGAGTACTTCAATTGGATTCATCCTCCAAGTGGATAATCTGGGTGAAGGGCAAAAGAGAGGATAAGCTATAGCAACAGAGGTGGTACCCGCCTGCATGTTTGGTATAGTCATACCAGAGGTAGCATTTGGTGACCTAAATAGGATCACGACTATGATCTAAGATCACTAATAATCTAAATTATATGGTGATCTCATCACTGGTGATTTAAGATCACTACTTTTGATAAGCCATGGTCCAGTGATCAAAGATCTCTAGATATCCATGAATAATTTTTTTCGTATTTTATAAGAATCCAAGATCACTGATTATATAATACCAAAGCTATCAATAATATATTTCATAAAAATATATTATATAATCATATATAATATATTATAAATAAAATATTATTATATTTATTAATATATTAATAATTAATAGATTCTATAAAAATATATTTGTTAGTCCTATAAATTATTAATTCTATAAAAATATATTAATTATTATTATAGAATTAATATTTTTATTTATACTTATAATATATTATTTATTAATATAAATATTTATTTTATTCAAAAAAATAAGAAAAACAGAAGTAATCATTAAATATTTTTATTATATAGATATAAAGTATAATAAAATATTTTTACTCTAATTTAAAAATATCATTAAATTATAATATGATACTAATATGATTAATAATATATTATAATGTAATATATATCATAAATATAATATATAATATCATATATACAATATTTTAGTTCAAGATCACCATCTGAGGATAATCTAAGATTTTTAGCCTCAAGAATGGATATCCTATTACTGGATAAGAAGGGTGATTTGAAAAATAGAGGTAATTTAAGAATACTATCATGTAGGATCATCATGGTGCAACCAAATATGATGATCTCATCATCTACACCCATATCATCCTTGATCTTGAATAGATCATCCTATACCAAACATCTCCTAAGAGGGCGTTTGGTGACTCAACATGGATCACTGGTGATCCAAATCATAGGGTGATATAATCTCTAGTGATCTAAGATCACTATAATAGGTTTGCCATAATGCAGTGATTAAAGATCTCCGGATATATTATATTAAAAAAAGATCCTCGAGTCTGTACAACCTATTTCTTTGATATGCTACAGGAATTCAAGATCATTGATTATATAATACCAAAAATATCCCTAACAACTTGTTTGGGAGTTGGAATTGAGGATGTGATAGCAAAAATTTTAAAATAAAATCAAATAAAATTTTCCTCTTTCTAATCAGCACGATGAGAGGAAGAATTTTCTTTTCTTTCATGGAGATGACGCCCCAAGTACTCGCTTGCATTCTTTCTCTTCCGTGTGGAGAAGATGCCTCAACTATCCACATCGATGTGAGGGTATTTTGGTTAATATATTTTAATATAAGATCACAGTGATAGAATAATATTGGATATCCGTCCTCAAAAATAGATTTTCTATCACTGCGTTGGACAGTGATTTGAGGAGTGAGGGTAATTTGAAATCACGGTCATGTAGGATCATCATGGTGCAACCAAACACGATGATATCATCACCTTCACCTATATCACCCTTGATTTTGGATCGATCACCTCACACCAAATACCTCCTAAAGGTTATCTTTATTCTTCTCCCTTGGCTTCTTACTGCTGGTGCTTGTGGACTAATTCCGTTTAAAAAATCTAAGTTACTGAAGTGTCTCTTTCGCTCCCTTGAATACTGCAATGGTTATTAATAGGGTTTCTTTTTTTTTTTTTCTTTTTTTTTGTGCCAAGGGAAAATGGCTTGTTATTAGTTAGTGCTAAAAAAAATGATCACTAATGATTAGGTATCACTTTTGCATTGTATATATAGAAATATCCGTATGGACATCTGAATACCATTTTGATTGACATCCCAAATAGCTTTTTGTCCAACTGAAAAATCAAAACCACATTAAGGGCATGTTTAGTTGGGAGGAGTTGGTTGTAAAATGAAAATAGGAATGAGTGATTCCATTCTAGCTATTTAATTGGAGGAAGTCCAATTTTCATTTTGTTTCTAGAGGGGAATGGAAATATCTAATCCTCTCAAATCCAATCCCTACTTTCTTTTAGCATTCAAAGTTTATTTTGATTCCAATTTCACTTCTGATCATGAACCAAAAGTATTGGATGATGGATCATTTTGATTCCTAATCCAATCCATTTCATTTTCAATTCCAATCACGAACCAAAAGCACCCTAAGACCAATCATTCAACCCAAACAACAAAAAGTCAAAATCACATGTAAAATGGTTTCCCATGAAAACTTTGTTGGTCATTTTATGTCTTTTTTGCTCAAGATAGGCAAGCGATAGGACAAAAATGTGTAATGGATATATTAAGGATGATTGTGAATCTAAAAAATTAGAAACTTATGTAAACTCTTTGTTTCCCTCTTTCCTCCTTATTGTCCATTATAGTTTCAAGGATTGGGGTGGAAGATAGCTTTAGATGAAGCATAGAAGGAACGAGAGACAGTGGGGTGATTAGAGATGCTGTTGCCAATGTGCAATGCCTGCGAAAAGAAAATCTTAGGGCAAAAAACAGCAAGAGAAAGGTAAACTATCCTAGCTGCTAGGGTCAGGTTTTGCGGATTGGGCTCCATTTTAACTTAGTGCTTGTGAAATTAATAGCAGTTTTACTGATTTCTTGACCTTTGATGATATAGAAAATTGTGTGCATATTCACTTTAAAGTGTTGTTTTTTTGCCTTTATATATATATATATATATATATATATATATATATATTCCATCCTATGAATTCTATTTTTCATTTTTTTTACTTACCGATCCCTAGTCAAGGCCAAAATTTGTGAAACAAGAAGCTTCGTCATATAACTTTTCACCAACTCCATGCAAGTTTGCTCGTCTTTTGTTTTTCTCCGTTTTTTTGTTTTGTTATGCCTGATCTTCAAGGAATACCATTGAAAACATCTCGAATCTTTTGCTTGCTTTTCTTCCACTATTGTCAATGTAGCCTTCTTATAGAGGTTTAATAGACCATAAATTTAGCGAGGTAACTCAAATAGAGAAACAATGGGTCTGTCTCACTAAACATGGCCTATTGTTAAGCAAAAAATCTGACTTTGGACATCATCATGATAATCTAACATAATTTTTTTCCCCCCACCCCCGAAGCCACCCAATTTACTAAAATAAAAATAGTTAGATGATGAGTGCTAATTTATGGAAGCAAGCTAGTTAGAAAATGAGCTAATAATAAAATAAATATTTCACCACAATAATACCATAATATGATGAGGTTGGTTAAAATAGCAGTGGCTAATTTATGGCCGAAGATGTTTTCTTATTCATCCTCCATATTCTATTCCATAATTGCGTTCAAACTCTTCAACTCTATTTTTTTCTCAAATATGAAACAACTGATTGTCATGTTACCCCATTTACAGTCGATGGGCATTAAAGAAATTAATAGAAATGTGAGAAAATGAAAGAAAGACATTGGAAGTCGAAATGTAGTATGAGGGCTGGCACAATGAGATAAAATGGAGATATCACAAACCGAGAAATATTTACTAATGTCAAAATATCTGTTACAAAGACCAAGGATAGCTTTTCATGCTAGCTTGGATGTGCAATATCTAAGATATACAAATACCACAATCAATAAACTAAAACCTACCGACTGACTTTCATGACTCAATGGTAAAAGGTGCCAAAATTACTGCATGTACGTAGCATGTTAAGTTTGTCTCAACGGATTCCTTCTGGTGTCCAATTTGCACCCTCTTGAAAAAAGTTTTCATGGGATTTGGATGCACAAGTATTTCATGATGAACTAGCCAGTTCATTTTCATCTTCGGTGGTCTTTCTGCTAGTTGATTCTCCTGTACTTTCACTCCACAAAGTTGAACCTGCGGCATATGAGGTCATGTATTGAAATGGGTTCAGAGGTGCAGCAATTTCCTCTTCTTCCTCCAACAATCTCACAACATTGCTCATTGAGGGTCTTGCTGCTGGCTGATACTGGACACACAACAATGCTACTCTGCACATTCTTTCTGCCTTCTCTCGGTATTTTGCTTCAATTCCTGAAAGTGATATTATGTTCTCCAATTGCCTTTGCTCATACTTCTCCCAAACCCATTTGGGGTACCACTCCTGGCTCTCACCCTGTTTGAACTCTAGGTTCCTCCTCCTCCCCACGATCTCGAACAAAAGCATACCGAAGCTATAAACATCACATTTATGGGTCACAGGCAATGGCATCCAAAGCTCTGGGGCGGCATAGCCAGGAGTTCCTCTGGCTCCTGTGAGCGTGACATGACTGTTCTCTCTATCACAGAGCTTTGCCAATCCAAAGTCAGAAACCTTTGGGCGGAAGTTTGCATTGAGAAGAATGTTACCAGGCTTTATGTCATAGTGTACTATCTTCTGTTCACACTCCTCATGTAGATATCTAATTCCCTTGGCCGTCCCAATTGCAATCTCATATAGCTTTCCCCACTCAATCCTGTTATTCTCATCAAATAGGTATCGATCAAGTGACCCATTCTCCATATACTCATATACCAGTGCCTTCACCGTTGGATCAAGGCAGAACCCATAGAGCCTTACCAGATTGACATGGTAGGTTCTGCCAATAGTGCCAATTTCTGCCATGAATTGTTCCTCAGCTCTCTTATCCAAAGTTCCATGAAGGACCTTAACTGCTACCTGTAACCCATTGGGAAACTGGCCCTTGTATACCACTCCAAAACCACCTGACCCCAGTTTCTTAGCGTAGTTATGAGTGAAACTTATCAGATGCTGGGGGGTAAATCTCGTGGGCTTCTCTTTCATGATGTCACCAAGGAACCTATCAATTGTTTCCATTTCAATGTTCCAAGCCACACTATAGTTTGAAAAATATGGTGAAGTTGCAGTATTGCTGCTGGAAATTTGCCCCTGAGCGACATTAGATTGTGCTTTTGACTTCCGAACACATTTTATGAGCATAATCACAATTACTATTGCACCTCCGGCAACTATTGCAGCTGTGAATATTGAAAGGAATTTGGCAGTGTCAGAATTCAATAATTAGAGACTTTTTTTGAGGAGACAATAATTAGAGAGTTGCATCTAGAATAAGAGAGTTGGCTTACTGATGGTGACAGCAACACCCATTCCGGCGGCGGCTCGTTAGAGCTTCTCTTTTTCAAAATTCAAATTTCAAAATTAGAAATTTGAAGTTTGAATTTCGGTGTTATTTGGGTGGGTGGAGATTCTCTCACTTTCCTAGTTTTATGTACTCTCTTTTCTTAATAAATTTTGGTGACTATGTACTATGTACAGTAGTCTCCTTTTGTCCCAAAAGAAACACCCCCAGCATTGGTTTTATCTGAGCTTGATGACTGCATGCTATTCGGAGAGCTTGACATCTGACATGGAAAACATATAGTGAAGGTAAGTGATGCAGAATCTTGAAAGGAAAAAAGCCAATTCTACATATTGTTCAGTCTTCCCCTATTTCATGACCATGCAATGGTTTTGTCATCCAAGAGATCCACATAGGCATATGGATTTAATTCAAATAGGCCCTTCCTACCCATATCTTTAACTTAATGCTTCTCAATGGCTTGATTTTTGTGATCATTCAACATTTAGTTTCATGACTGGTTTTTTGTGAGCATATAACGGAGAAGGCACAATTATATTTATTCCTTTCCTCTAAGTAATTAACCGAAGTAATGAGAGCAAAGCCATCTACAGGAATAGTTCAACGCGACTCTCCCACTTGAGAGCTGCTTTATCATGACAACTTTTGTTGGTTTCTTCAGTTGTTAGAACTTCAATATTTGCGTAAATGCTGGTTATACACAAATTATAGTGAAAGCTACTTGCTTTGTTACTCTTTAAAGATCAGCTCCATGAACTGCCATTCTCATGTTAGTTATATCTTCCTGGAACCCCAGTTGATACGTATGTTAGTTCTGTTAATTGCAACTTTCGTCAAGGTTTTGATTCCCTTGTTATTCAATAAAAGAACAAGTCTGGAAATTATTAATGGATGTTCTTTGTGAAGTGGAATTCATCGCAGGTATGTAAGATAAATTTGGCTTTCCCTTCAGTTTTTTACCCTTTATTGTTAGGCAAATTTTTATTTTGTGTACTTTGTATTCTTGCTGGAAGAATTTGTGAATCCTTACTATATTTTTGAGATTGCTTTGTGAGGATGCCACCTGGTTGAGTTGGTAAAGTGACGGGGTATTGGGTACCATCTCCTACTTCTCTAAGGGGAAGAATACATGCTTTGTATAGTTTTGCTTGATGATCCCGCATCTATGGTCCACGTCTGTGGTCTTGGAAATTACTTTAGTTGGTTGATTTTCTTTACCGTTGCCCAACCAATTGGGGTATGAATAGCTAATGATGAAGAATACTACAGTGGTATAGAAATGGGAAATTAATGGATTTATGATGGGAGGATGATAAGAACTATTTTCATGGGCTGCTACATGTTTGGCCAAAGATCGCAAATTTGGAGGAAAACCGAGGAATTGTTTCTTTTAATGATGTTTGGAACCAAGTCTAACGCTAACAGTCCCTTGATCCAAGTCATAACTAGATCCGCCATCCTTGAATTATCTTAAAGTGTCATCGCTGCTATAGTTTTGAAATAACTCCATAGTGATCAGGTTGGTGTATCAGTGATACTCCTGTTAGATTCTTCAGGTGGAGATAATCTAGGTAAACAATGGAAGAGAGAGTAAGCCATGACACGAGGAGGATACTTGCCTTTATGTAGCGCTGCCGTGCCTTCTTCCTCTTCCTCTGCTTCTTCCTTAGGTTGGCTGAAGCCAGAATTTCTGATCCTATTCAATTCATATTATGCATAAAAGAGGTTGCCTTTTCTGCTGTGGTTTTTGTAGTTGACGTCTTCTTTTTTGCTTCTTGTCTCTAAATTTGCTTTGACTCCTTTCTGTAGCACTAAACAGCTGTATTTTGATGATTTCTTTCTGAAATTCTTATCGTCTGTACATAATTTTCCTTCTAATAAAAATTTGGTGGCTGTTTTCTAGCCTCCCTTAATTTCAAAAAAAAAAAAAAAAAAAGGTATAAGAGAGGTTGCTGGCCTATCCACCTAGTCAAAGCTTAACCCAACCAAAGTAGTCCACATCTATAGCTACTTTTTGTTGTTTTTTTCTATGAGAATGGGAGCCGCTATAAGCCTACTTTTTGTAGTGAAAAAGTCCATTTATTGCAAAACTTTCCACCGTTCATTTGGACCACACGTCGATTGCAGGAGTAATTCCGTTTTGTAGCCGGGCCCGCCTGTTTGTGCCTACACGCGCGTGCGTCTCCACCGGGCCCCACCGCCGCCGCCGCCGTCTCATGCATCATGCCACAGTTTTGAACTTTCTTTCGCACGTATCTTTTCCATTTAGAATCTGTTTGGACTGTTCTTAAGCTCGTTGGACTCCGTTCGTCGTCCTGGACCTCACTGTGGACTCAATATTGATCGAATCTTGAAGTATATTTTCTAACAATCTTTACTTCGACTTGATATTCGACCTCCACATATCTCTGAGAGCCTGTGATCCATCTCACCCCTATGCCCTGGGGCATGCCTGCTGTATCATGGATGGACAAATGTGGAAGTCGAGCTAGGTCGCTCGATCCCACCTCCATCATGGGCTGTGTCCACTCTGACCAAAGATTTGCTCGAGGTATTATCCTGCCACACTAAGAATCTCACCCTGCGACGTCACCTCTCGTCCTCCCAAGTCTTCTGTCTAATGTCCGATCCACCTCCACCTGGAGCTCCACCTCATTTTGGACTCCTCCTGACTCCTAAAGCTCCACCTCGCATTGGGTTCTCTGTCAGATAGTAATATCCTTTCGTCCTCTTCTTCTCCTCTAGAATAATCCTACCACCACGTAATACCTTCAGGATTCTTTCATCAGCTACTATCCTGTAACCTCTCGAATTTAGTCTGCTCAGTAAGATAAAATTTCATCTGAAATCAGATATGTGTCGAACCTTCCCCAATCTCCTCACTGCATCATTATGTGTCCTCCAACTGATCGTCCCGATGCCTCTGATCGCATAGCTCAATCCATCCGGTAGATAAACATTACCCTCATTGCTCTTCAGAGAGTCAAACTGCTCCTCTCTGCAATATACATGATAGGTGCATGCAGAATCTAAAATTCACTGCTGGAAAGAAGTAGATATCTCATCAGATATCTCCAAGGCATCACCCTTTGAGTCGCTACTGATCGTCGCTGCAGTAGCCCTCATCTGATCCTTAAGTTGAGAGCAATTTCTGACTAGATGCCCCAACTCATCACACCGATAACATCTAGTTTTGCTCAAGTCTCTCATCCTGGACTTGGACCGCCCTCATCGCGATCTCCTATCGTCCTGTCTGCCACCACCTGCTCCTCCAGAAATCACCAAAGCTGAGCTGCTGCCACTTGAGCTCGAAGCTAGGTTCTTCCTCCTGAGAACCTCGTTTTGAAGAATCACTGCGGTGATGTCGTCCATCTTGATGGTGCTCTTTTTCACTAGAAGAGCAGTCACCAAGGACTCATACGAAGAAAAAAGCGACGCTAGCAAGACCAACGCCCTGATCTTCTCCTTAACTTTCTCGCCAACGCTGAGGAGGTCGGTGAGGATCTTTTGGAAGTGGCTGAGATACTCCTACATGCTCTGTCCCTCAATCATCCGTAACTGGTAGAACTACCTCCAGAGGAAGAGGATGTTGGTGAGAGACTTCACCATGTATAACTCTTCGAGCTTCGATCACAGCATCATCAGAGAAGTCTCACCAAGCACATGGATTACTATCTCATCCGCTAGATACAAGCGGATCATACTCACCACTTGCATCTGGAGCCACCTCCAATTCTGCACCTCTATGGTGGTCGGCTTCTCGTCGCACAAGAAAGCATCGATCAATCCTTACTGGATGAGCACGTCTTTTATCCTTGCCTGCCACAAGGAGAAATTACTCTTTCCGTCAAACCTGTTGATCTCCACCTTGATGGTGTTTTTCTTCTCCATCTTTTATCTCATTCACCACTACTGCAACCTATGCTCTGGCACCACCTTGCTCTGATACCAATTGTTACATCAGGATCCGATACCATAAGGTGCAGCAGAAAGAAAGAAGAACAAAATAAAAAACACAATATAAATATGTGGATCGGCCTCAAGCCTATCTTCACGGGGCGTGCAAGCTTCACTATGAGAGAATAAAACAAAATCAATACAAGAGAAGCTCACCACTCAATCTTTGTACAAGAGTCTCTAAAAAAATCTCAAAATCCTTATAAAAGCTCTCTAAAATCTCTGTTAAAGCTTTTTTTACCTTCAGGATGTCATCAGCTTTCTAACACAACTGACAGCTCGTCAATCGGAGTTTTATAGACTCCAGAAACTCCAAAATATTATTACACTAAGAAAAAGAGTCCCAATCAAGTTTAGAATTATCTATGGCCGTCTGATCGTGATCGGCTCACACAAGAGCCATCCAATCACACATATCAAGGTCACTGATCATCTGATCAAACTCGAAATCAACCTCAGCCATCCAATCATGACTGGCTATGATCTGAGCCGTCAGATCATGCAAAAAATAGTCTAAACCGTGCGTGGACTACATGTTCGGTCCACGCGATCCCTTGGACCACCCAGCACCCTGCGGTCCACGGTGGACCGCACAGGGGTGCTGGGTTGCCCGCGCACCTGCGCTGGGCTGGCCCACACGTGCACCCACATTAGGCCGCCCGCACGCTGGGCCATGTGTCCCTGTGCACATGCGCGTCTCCACTGGGCCTGGCTGCGCCATCGTCGGCTGCTACCTCGTGCACTGTGTCGTCACTTCGAACATTTTTTCATACGTATCTTCTCCGTTTGGACTCTGTTTGGGCTGTTTTTGGACTCATTGGACTCTTTTCATTGTCTTGAATCTTGCTGTGGACTCAATATGGATCGAATCTTGAGGTATATTTTCTAACGATTATTAGACATTTGATTATGCTTTTCAGCCTCATTGAACTCCTCCATAGGCTCACATCATGATTGTTCTTTTAGCATCTCAAGTGGTCAGCGATTACAGCTAGATTCTTGACCATGGAGCCACACATCATATGACTGCAAATGTGGCAAATCTTTCTCTCAATGCAAGCTCTAACCAGATTATAATTGGTGATGGCACAGGTTTGTCTGTCATACATAAAGGCCACCTTACCCTACACACACCTTCCCATTATATTTATCTTTCCAATGTTTTGGGTGTTCCCTCCTGTTGTGGCCAACTCTCCGTCGCCTGTCATTCGGAATGAACACCTGCAAAACAGCATCCGCACAGACCAAATTTGTATCCGACAGAGACCCTCCGATGCTTAAGTCAGAGAAGAAAGTCGGTGAACAGGAATTAAATGTAAACAGTAGCAGAGTTTTGGTCCAGCGAAAGCTTACCAGTCCCATTTTTCTTACCCCCTTTTTATAGATAAAGTTTTTGTAATCGTCAGACATGGTCTCATGTTTTATGGCGCTAAATCATCGGGCTATAATCATGTAGTAGATCGTTAATTTTCACTGATTATGCCGTGATATACGGTCGGTAACCATTCATGATGGTTATGGTATATCTGAATTGACTGACCGACCATATGTCGGTAGAATCCATAAGCGACCATCGGCTAGTAGTTCTAATATACCGATGCTCTAAGTCATCCGCTATCGATCGGTAGTAGTTGAATCATTAGTCAGTCAGTCGGCAATAGATCGATGCAATTTTGATCGATGAAGAGTCAGAATCGCATATTCAGCCGATGTAGAGTCAAAGTTATATGTCCTTTCGATCGGCTGTTGTTGAGTCGGAGTCGGCTGACTTGAGTCAGGGGTCGATTGATTTACCCCAATAGTTGCCCTCCACTTTCAAGTCCAAAGTAAGTCGACATGTATATTACCATGTGATCTGTCACGTTGGACAAAGAGAGTTATTTTTTATCACATCGAATCTCAATTTTGATGCCATGTTCTTTGAGATATAGGTGATCGATTATTTTGTCATGTTGGTAGGTACAATTGTCTGTCACATTGACTGAACGATTCGATATCAGTTGTTAGTATCAGGCATCATTTCGAGAAGTTGATTCAGCGTCTGACGATATGATTCTGACGAGTAGATTTGTTTCACGTGTTCGAAAGCTACTGGATCAAAATTATTCATGCAGATAGAGGTGACGTGGCTCAATCTGGGGTAGGTGCATTGAACCGTTCGATCAATGATCGATCCAAATGGTACCACGTGTCGTCATCTGGTAGATCTTCGATTTGACCACCTTCATCTCGATCGTTGAGGGATCCTATATATAGGATCACTCTCGGGTAAATTTTTATTTTTCACTATTTTTGTTGCTGGGACTCTACCGGATTATTGTTCCAATGCCCAAGATTATCGCTTCCAACCTTCAGGTCAACTTCATCTTTCTTTCGAGTCCTTTCTTTTTTCCTCTCAAGTCTCTATTTTCTTTAGAGTTATTCTCATGGCTAGGGTCCTAGCCTCTCCTTCTCAGGAAGATCGATCGAAGAATCCGACTGATGAATTTCAGTTGAATCCGAATGTGGAGTCCTTTTCACTTTCGAGATCGAATATCGAATGGCTCTGGGAACAGTTTTATATCCCAGAGCAGTTTCAACTTTTTGCCCCTGGAGCCGATGGTCGGGTGAATAACCCATCTTCAGGACAGGTGGCCTTCTATATCGAAGATCTTCGGATGGATCTTCAATTTTTGATTCTGGAGTTTGTCTAAAATATTTTGGATTATTACGGACTTTATCTGGATCAGCTGGCACCGAACTCAATCTGACTGATAATTAGCTTTGCTTTGCTATGTCGGATGTTGCCGACCATACCCCATCCTTCTCTTTTTCGAGCTTTCTTAGTCCTCCGACCTCATCCGAAGGCCCGAGGATGGTGGTTCTTCAACCCTCGAAAAGGCTTTTCTTTTATCACCGATCTTTCATCGTTTATTCATAGATGGAAGAATCAATTTTTTTTGAAATTTTTCTTCTCGTTAGGACAATCCTTGAATCGATCCCAACGACAACAGTCGGGTAGAGATCGACAACCAGGAGGACTTTCACCGATTGAAGGATATATTGGTGCCGAAGCAGAAAGAGCTTGTAACTGAATAGGCCCTTTATGATGTCGGTCTTAGTTCAGTTTCTCATCTAGGTATAGTATAGTTGGTCGATTATTTCTGACTTTTCTTTTACTTGCTGAATTATACTGACCTCCGTTGTAATTGCAGCCATGCAGCAAAGGGTGCGAGTGTCGAATGCCGACATTCATCTGCACGCTGTCAAGAAGAGGATAGCATCTAAGGTTGGGCCTTCGCGACCACCGAAGAGGCATCAAGCAACGGCTCCAATCGGTGTTTCGATGTCGGTCGTGGGACCCGATGCCCCATCGACGTCGGTTCCTAAACCAGTCTTGGCACTGTCAGCTCCGAAAGTGCTCCCTGCTGCATCGTTCGAGGAAAGGGCGGTGAGAGAAACTACCAAAATATCGATAGTTCTGCCGCCTGAGGTTCAGACCGAGGCAAGAGAGTCCAAACAATCTGTGGCTATGTCAATTGCTCCTTCAATTGGGGCGCAGTCAAGCTCAAGCTTCCCCTCGCTTTTAAATGTGGGGCCACCGACAACTGATCAGGGGAAAGCTTCGATGGCATCAGTGGATGATGCATTATCGGAGGGCCATGTGGTGCACTTCAACCTCCAAGTGCTCATCGATGAATCGGCCCTGGCTAATTCTGTACTGGCCAAGCGACTGTATCAGGTGACTCTTTTTTCGACTGATCGAGAGCATCGGAGGAAACAGTCGGTGGTTAAAATATTTTCATCCTTTTACCCAACCATTATCGGGGTAAGTCTCTTTGATAAACTTTTTTTTTAACCCAACTTATCCTCTATCTGCAGTTGATCTACGACATGTCTGACCTGGAGGTCGGCTACATGAAGTTCACCGACATCCGCAGTGCATGGAAAAATAAGGTGGTAGCCGTCGATGCTGAGAAAGCGGCTGCATTTGAACAACTCAAATCGGCAATAGAGTGGAAAGTCAAACTTCAGGAGGAGGTTTTCCGACTGAATGATGACTTGGCATTCTCGGGGGCCAAACTTGCGTCGGCTCATGGGGCTATTTTGGCTCTTGAATCATAAGTCAAGAGTAAGAAGCATTCTATCCATCGGCTTCAACGAGAGTGAGATGGATGCATTGAAGAGCTTGAAGCCGAACGTGGATGTCATCAGGCCAGCCTGGAAAGGTTGGCACTGACCGAAGAAGAATTGTCCTCTGCTCGAGCCGATGCTGATTTGGCCAAGATGGAAGCAGAGTCGGCAAGAGAAGAACTGGGTCGGGCAGTTGAAGATTTTCGAGATTTGGAAGAATACAGAGAAGAGATCTTTAAAAATGACTTCACTTCGTACTGCATCGGGTATGAAGACGGCCGAGATGCGATCAAAAAATTATATCCGAACCTCGACTTGAGCAGCATCATCCCTTCAAGATCGAAAGATGGAGTTACTGAAGAAGAAGCCGCTTCGATTCAAGAAGAAGCACCGACTGAGCCCGAAATCGTTCAAGTTGAGGATGCTACACCCGAACAAAGGAACGATGATGAAGCTTAGTCGGTGTATTTTGCTTTCTTTTTGTAATCAGATATCTATAATCAGAACTCGATCCAATTTTGTAACTTCTTGTTTTGGCAATGAATGAAAATATTTTCTTCTAAGTTCAAACTTTGTTCGTCTGGAATATTGTCTGCAATGTAAAATAGTCACCGAACATTAATTGGTGATCCGATCATTCGGTAGGACATGTAGAATATCTGTTAGTCACGTAGTCATTTTGACGTACTTGATAGAAATTAAGATGATTGTAATTCGAATATCCTGTGTCCAACATTTAGTCAGATTTGTATGTCGAATTATCTGATAATTGATGGCAAGCCGAATATCCCTCGATTGGTCGTAGCTTGATCGATGTAATTTTAATCCGATCTTGATCATTTTGGTATTTCATTTCACTTAGTTAGGACTAAGTCGGCATATTAGTCTTTTGACTGTGGTCAGCTTTTACAGTGGAAAGCCGACATTGAAAATTGAGAGATAATCGGTACTACGACTTTTGCGATGAAAGCCTGTGTAGTCGATGTCAGTTGAGATTGCAGTCGGTATGTCAATTTTTACATGAGAATCAAAATACAATCATCACCGAAACAATTGATTCTTTAATTTTTATGGTGTAGGCTGAGATAAACTTCGTGTCAAAGTATATTAGATAGCTCGACTTTGGCAATGAAAGCTGACATATAGCCAGTAGTTGATTAAACTTGTCAAGGGCTTGTGATTTTGAAATTCTGATTGTATTTTAAATAATATACATATCGACACCTTTATTAATAATACATCTTCAAATTGTCGGTATTTCATGTTCAAAAAATCATCGATCCTTCGAGAGTTTCTAGTCAATATGCGTCCGGTCTAAGAGTTTCGATATTTTATAAGGTCCTTCCCAGTTCAGGGATAATTTTTCTTGATCCAGGGGTTTTGAGACTTCTACTTTTCTTAAGACCAAATCTCCTGACCGAAAAATCTTCGACTTGACTCTTGCATTGTAATATCGGGTTATCCTTTGCTGATATGCAGCTATCCGAATTTGAACTTGCTATTAGAGTTCTAGGAGGAGATCTAAGTCGGCTCTCTGATATTCAGAGTTACTCGGCTCACTGTATTTCTCCACTCTTATTGACGGCAATCCGATCTCAAGTGATATCATTGCTTCTGTCCTATAAGCTAAGTTGAAGGAGGATTCTCCAATTGGTATGCGGAAAGTCGTTCAATATACTCATAAGATCAGATATAATTCTTCTATCTAGAAGCCTTTAGCTTCATTCAGTCAGATTTTTAACCCATGTAGGATTATCTGATTGGTTACTTCCATCTCGCCATTTGATTGTGGATGGCCGACTGACGTGAGTTTGTGCGTAATATGAAACTTCACACAAAATTCTCTGAAATTTTGGTTATCAAATTGTCAACCATTATCGGTGATGATGGTGTATGGCAAATCAAATCTGTAAATGATGAATTTCTGAATGAAGTCTTCCATCTTGCTTTTAGTGATTTGTGTCAGAGGTTCGGCTTCTACCCATTTGGTAAAGTAGTCAATGGTGATCACTATAAATTTTTTCTGTCCAGATACTAGAGGAAAAGGGTCAAGTATGTCAATCTCCCATTGTACGAAGGGCCATGGTGCTACAATCGATGTCAGTTGACTTACCGGTTGATGTTGTATATTTGCATATTTTTGATATGGTTCACACCTTCGAACGAGTTCAGCTATATCTTTTTTCAAGGTGGGCTAGTAATATCTTTGTCGCAGAACTTTATAAGCTAGAGACTTGCACCTCAAGTGATTTTCGCATATCCCTTCATGCACGTCTCTAAGTGCAAAGTCGGCATCTGTAGGTTCCAAGTACTTCAATAAAGGGAGAGAAAAAGATCTTTTGTAGAGATGATCATTCATTATTACACATTGAGAGGTCATCCATTGGAGTCGTTTAGCCTCTGAGTCCGCAGGAAGGATCCCATCGATCAAGTATTGAACGATCGGATCCATCCAGCTTGGTTCGATAGTGAGCTGCAATACCTCCTCGACTTTATCGATACTCGACTGTTCAAGGTATTCAACAAATATCCGACCCAGTAAGTTGAAAGCAGTGGTAGCCAGTCATGAAAGTACATCAGCCCAAGCATTTTCGATTCTGAAAATATGAAAGATCTCGAAATATTTCAAGCTTGCAATAAAATCTTTCATCTTCTGAAGGTACATCATCATAATGGAGTTGCGGGCTTCAAATTTATCTTTGACCTGTCCAGCGATCAGTTGTGAGTCGGTGAAGACTGTCAAACTGTAAATCTCAAGCTCCTTAGCTATCTTCAAGCCGACCAAAAGTGCTTCATATTCGGCTTGATTATTTGAAGCTTTAAAGTTGAACCGAAAGGCATATTCGATGACTATCCCTTCGAAATTTGTGAGTATGAGGCCAGCTCTACTATCTTATGCATTAGATGCTCCATCAATGTGCAGCACACAGATCGACTTTGAGTAAGATTTAAAAGTTGTAGCCTCTTTTATTGTGTTATCATCTGCATCTTCTGGCTTATTATCGAATATAGTACGTTCGATGATAAAATCGACTAGGACTTGCACCTTTATGGATGGTCGTGGACGATATTGAATGTCGAACTCGTCAAGCTTTACTGTCCACTTCGCCATCCGATCTAAAGTGTCAAATCGATGTAATTCAGCGGCTGATCTATCAAAACCACAATCGAATGGGCTTGGAAGTACGGACGAAGTCGCTGTACCGATATGATTAGGGCATAAATCATTTTTTCCATCCTTAAGTATCGAACTTCGGCATTGTGAAATACTTTGCTGGTGTAGTAGACTGGTCGATGGATTCGATTTTTATCCTTCTAGATGAACATCAAACTAACTGCTTCTGATGAAGCTGCCAAGTAGAGATACAATGTCTCTCTGACCCTTGATTTTATGAGCAAAGGTAGAGAAGCCAAGTATTATTTCAAGTCTTCGAAGGATTGTCGGTATTCATCTGATCATGAAAAATTTTTCGTCTACCATAGAGTTTTGAAGAATAGCAAGCATCTCTCGACCAACCTAAAAATAAATCGACAAAGTGCAACAATCCTTCCATTGAGTTGCTGTATCACTTTCTTTGAGCTTGAGTGCTTCATGTTGATAATAGCTTTGATTTTTTTCGAAATTAGCCTCAATTCCTCGTTGTGAAATAAGAAATTTGAGAAATTTCTTCGAGATTATCCCAAATGCATACTTAGTCGGATTTAATTTCATCTGATGCCGTCGGAGTATGTCGAAAGCTTCCTTCAGGTCTCAAACATGATCTGCAGTTTAAGGACTCTTCACCAGTTTGTCGTCCATATACACTTTCATATTTTATCCGATCTATATCTTAAATATCTTGTTGACAAGCCGTTGATAAGTAGCACCAATATTTTTTAGACTGAAAGACATTACTTTGTAGCAGTATATGCCTTTGTCGGTCACAAAAGCTGTGTGCTTTTCATCTTCTGGTGCCATATGAATTTGATTATATCCAGCGAAAGTATCCATGAAACTTAGGAGTTGGTGGCCAGAAGTCGCATCAACCAATTGGTCAATCTTCGATAATGAAAAGCTATCCTTCGGACAAGCTACATTCAGATTAGTATAGTCGATGCAGATCCTCTACTTTTTATTGGCTTTTCTTACCATTACCATATTGGCAAGCCAGTCGGGATATGTAGCTTCTCTGATGAAGCCTATCGCGAGGAGTTTGTCGAATTTTTCATCAATGACCTTTTGTCTTTCAGAAGTAAAAGGTCGCATCTTCTATCTCACTGGCTTAATATTTGGATTGATGTTAAGTCGGTTAGTTATTATTTCTGAAGGAATCCTGGACATGTCAATGGCTGACCAAATAAAAATATCAGCATTGGCTCTGAGCAATTTTATTAATTTTATCGCTTTGAGTCAGGTAATTATGATCTCATTTGAACCATTTTCTCAAGATCTTCTTCTTTTAACAGGATGGAGATTAGTTGTTTAGTCGATTCATCTCTCTCCTGATTTTTTCTTTGATCTAATTTGTCAACAGGCAAAGAGTCTTCAGGTTTGTTATTTTGGATGGAGACAAGGAAGCAATGTCGGGTGAGTTATTGATCTCCATGCATCTCTCCAACTCCATATCTTGTTGGGAATCGGACTAACAGATGGTATGTCAAAATCACTTTTCTCAGAGCGTTAAGCTCAGATCGTCCGAGTATGGTGTTGTAAGTCGAAGGTACTCGAACTACCATGAACATTATGAAAATATTGCTTTATTATGGTTCGATCTCAGCAGTTAAGGGGAGAGAAATTTTTTCCTCCACTGTGACAGCATCTCTTATGAAGCCGATCAGTGGTGTTAAGACTCTTCTGAGTCGATCAATTAGCAGTCGCATTCGGGAGAAAGTTGAATAAAATAAAACATCGGTTGAACTTTCATTATCTACAAAGATTTTTTTTACATCATAGTTTGCTATTATTGCTGAAATAATAACAGCATCATCATGGAAAGTTTGAATTCTTCGAACATCTTCTTTCGAAAAAGTTATTACATTGTCAAGTCATCGTCCCTTTGCCAACTCATCTTCAAAAGTTGCCCTCCTGTCCAGTCATCCAAAAATCATGTGGATCACCCCTGCAGTCGGTTGATTATTGATAGCTTCCTTAGTTTGTAGTTGAGATCGTCGATTAGCAGGAGATTGAGTCGGCAGATCTCTCTGATATTTTTCAAGGTAGCCTCATCGAATCAGGGTTTCTATCTCATTCCTGAGCTGGATGCATTGTTCGGTATCGTGATCGTGATCACAATGGAACTGACAATACTTCTTCTGATCGTGGTTCCTTGACAACGTCTTCATCGGTGGGGGGTGTCATAGATATTTTACTCCTTCGATCTCCATAAGAATCTATGCACGAAAAGCGAAAAGATGAGTATAGGAGTCATACCTGTCGTAATTCGGCCTTGGACTCCATCGTCAGGGCGAAGCTCACTTATTGGATGGTTGCCGATTTGATTCGACTTGAGCTCCTTCCTTCTTTTGTTTCTTCTTCTTCTGACTTTTTCCTTCTATCTAGCGTCGGTCAGAAGCTCCTTCATCTGCATGCATATATTTGTATGCACTCTTCAGAAGTTTAGCATAAGTTCGAAGGAGAGTTTTATCGAGAGAATATATGAATCGAGATCCCTTCAGACCTCTTTTCATGATCGAAATAGCCATATTTTCATTGAGGTCTTTGACCTCAAGCATGGCTGCATTAAAATAAGCCATGAAATCCCGAAGTGATTCAGTCTCTCCTTGTTTAATTGAAAAGAGTCTATCAGAAGTGCGTGGCAGCCTTCGACTGGTACTGAAGTGAGCCACAAAAGAATATTCTAACTATCCGAAAGAATACATACTTTCTGACTGAAGTCCGGAGTATCAGGTTCGAGTAGCTTTTCGAAAAGTTATTGGAAAGTCGATGCATAAGAGGACGTCGATGGCCCCCTGAATCATCATGAGAGCCTTGTAGCCTCAAGATGGTCAATCGGATCGGTGGATCTGTCATATGGGTCCACCTGAGATATCTTGAACCGAGATGGGATCGGTTAGTCCAAGACGTGTCGAAAAAGCAATTGGACTGTGTGGAAGTCATAGTCGTTGGAGGACTTCTAACCTTCTACTTGAAGCTGAGCAAGTTGGCAATTGATCTTCTGAAATTTATGTTCATAATCATCACATCGTCTTGGAAAACTCTGAGGGTAGAACCACCCGATGAGTTTGAAGGAGATATGGAGGGCGTTCACGGTCGTTTCTCCTTCCTAATACTATCGAGATGGGAAGGAGAGGGAGAACACTGGAAACGATGAGTGGCACACTGAGAGTGCCAAGAATGTTGTTGTTCATCTCGATGAAAAAGCTGAGATGGTCGCTTCGAAGAAGGAGACGATGATCGTCGTGTATGGCAGCAGCTATGCCTGGATGGCACCGATTGTGCCATCGGTTGCTCCGTCGGTGGCTGTGGTGGTTGGATCTATTGCTGCTGGAGGCTTCTGACAGCCTCCGTAAGGATAGTCACTTACTGCACGAGTGCAGCGATATGGACGTCTGTGGTGACCACAGGACATGAGAAACTAGGCTCTACTACTGAAGGAAGGGGAGGAATCTCTTTTCGATAGGAAGAGTGCCTCGTTGATCCAATTGCAGTCGAGCACTGAGCTCTGATTTTCATCATTGTAAGTTCCGACATTTTTTTCTACCTAACGTGCCAATCTGTTACGACCAACTCTCTGTCGCCTATTATCAAGAATGAACATCTGCAAAATAATATCTGCATAGACCAGATTTATGTCCGACGGAGATCCTCCGATGCTTAAATCAGAGAAAAAAGTTGGTGAACAGGAATTGAATGTAAACAGTAGCAGAGTTTTGGCCCAACAAAAGCTTACCAGTCCCATTTTTCTTACCTCCTTTTTATATATGAGGTTTTTGTAACCATCGGACGTGATCCCATATTTTATGATGCTAAATCATCAGGCCATAATCACGTAGTGGATCATTAATTCTTACTGATTATGTCATGATATACGATCGGTAACCGTTCATAACGGTTATGATATATCTGAGTTCATTGACTGACCATATGTCGGTAGAATCGACCACATATCGGTAGAATCCATGAGCGATCGTTGACTAGTAGTTCTGGTATGTCAATAGTCTAAGTCATTCGCTATCGATCGATAGTAGTCGAATCATTAATCAATCAGTCGGCAATAGATCGGTGTGGTTCTGATCGATGAAGAGTCATAACTGCACATTCAGCCGATGTAGAGTCGAAGTTGTATGTCCTTTCGATTGGCTGTTGTTGAGTCGGAGTCAGCTGACTTAAGTCAGAGTCAGTTGACTTGAGTCGGAGGTCGATTAACTTACCCCAACACCTCCTTTGCCAAAAATTTATTCACGAGAGATAACAATTGCTTCTTTGAGTTTCACCTCACTTCAGGGGTAAAAGTGGTATAAATAATATCCATCTGAATCTGCTTTCGTATCCGAATTAATTCAGATATGGATAAAAACTTAATGATCTAATTAATATCTATATTCACATTCATTAAAAAAAAATAGATATGGATGTGAATAGATAACTATCTGATCTATATCCAAAAATCTGAATTTATCTAAAATCCTATATAATTTTATATAATACTTATTGATTTTTATAAAAAATATACAACCATATAAATATGCTACTAATTTGATTTATTATTTATTTAATAATATCTTTGATTTTGTGATCATAAAATGTAATTATCCAATTTATATTTGTAATTATATCTATATTTTTAATATCCAAATTATATCCGTATTCATTTAAAATAAATATGAATATGAATTTTTATATTCGAATAATAACTATATCCATATTTATATTTATCGTACAAAATAAATATGGATATGGATAGACTGATATCCGATCCATATATGATCCAATTTCAGCCCTACCTTGCTTCTTTTTAGTGAAGGACAAAGACACCAAAACCTCACTTCTCGTAGGCTTGCTTTAAGGTGGATTCTATCATCTTTTCGATAAAGATGTCATTAGTTTGGAGCTTGCAGTTTTTTTGGCATCTCCTCCTTATCATTTTGGCATTATCGTCTTGATCATACAATGCTTCTTATTGTTCATAAAGCTCTCTATGATTCCTCTGATGATGCTAATAAGGGTTTATTTTGATGGTTGGACTCAAAATCCTATAAAAATCATGAGTTTGGGCCAACACAACTATCCATATTAGGCTTGGCTAGGTATATTTATACAAATACAAAATATTTCTAAAGTGGGCCAGTCCCAATCTCATAGGAGAAAGAAGGCCTCCTACTTGAGGTTATCCATCATTCTCAATAGAGAAAAAATGCACCACTTCACCGGATTAGACCACATAGCTCAATTAATAAGTGGACAGGTATTTAATACAACTCAAATTTTTTTTCTCAAATTTTTTGATCAAAAATATCTTTTTCCTCCTTTGACACTATTTTGCTCATACTTGATCAACATATCATAGATAATAATAAGATGTCATGATAATAGTATGACATCTTGTTGCATCATCCTACAAATAATTATTGAAATATCATAAAAAATAATAAAATATCATAATAATAGTATGACATCCTGTTGCATCCTATAAATAATTATATAGATGTCATAAAAAATAATAGAACATCATAATAATGATGTGACATGCTGTTGCATCCTATCACATCTTGTTGCATCATATAAATAATTATCAGGATGTCATAAGAAATAACAAGACATCATAATAACGATATGATATCTTGATGCATCATATGACATCCTATTGCTTCCCATAAATAATCATCGGGATGTCATAAAAAATAATATGACATTATAATAATGGTATGACATCTTATTGCATCCTATAACATCCTGTTATTCTTATAAATAATTATCGAAATACCATGATTCAATAGAAAAAGATATTTTAATCAAAAAAATTAAAAAAAAGTTAAACTGCATTAAATATTTATTCTTTTATTAATTACACTATATGATCCAATTTAGTAAAATAATTTATTTTTTCTCCATCAGAAATAGTGGACAAAGAATTACTCTCTGAAATATTCTAAGTTTGTGTAAATATAGCATAGTTAAGCTTGATTTGGATGATTTTATTGGCCCAAACCTACGATTTCTATAAGATTTTGTAAAGATCCTAAGGGACTTTGCACTCCTTGTCAATTGAGTAAAAGTCATTATTTTTTTTTTCTTTTATCTGCTTCTTCTTCCTCCTCACTATTGCAATTAATACATACCGGAGACTATCTCATGTTACTTCATATTTGGGTAATTGTCACTTCTTAGATGATTACTCAACATACTCATGATTTTATCCATTATGCACTCGTTCCGATGTTGTTTATGTATTCTTGTAACTAGAATCAAATTTATTCAAACTAATGGGGCACGTGAGTTCCTTTCACACACATTTCAAAATGAACTGCAAAATAATGGAATTTGCCATAATATTTCATGTCCTCACACCCCTCAATAAAATGGTGCAACCGAATGTAAACATCATCATATTGCTATAATGGGTCTTTTAATTACACAAGCTCATATTCCAAATCATTTTAGAGACTTTACCTTTGAAATGGCTATTTTTTTATTATTAATCAACTACCTACCAAAAATCTTAATTTTTTTTATCTCCCTGGGAAATTCTCTTTCACTCTAAACCTGATTACGCTATGTCTAGGACCTTTAGTTGCCTTTGCTTCTCTTATTTACATCCTTATGCGTCTCATAAACTTGAAACTCACTCTCCCCCATGTATATTCCTTGGGTGTATCCCTCTAGTTATAAAAGTTATCATCGTTGTTTTCATTATTCGAGCAGTACTTTTATCTCTCATAATGTCGCATTTGATGAAGCATCTTTTCCATTTGCTATAGGTTGGTTCATCTTCCATGCACCTCTCTACCCTTGACCCCTTACCTTCTTCAAACCATGGTGACAACACCTGTGCTCCTCCCACTGTCCCTCCTCTGCCATTTGCTATTTGCCATGCTCCTATTTCAGGTGACACTTCTCTAGCTTCAAGCAATGGCCCCACCTTTTCTACAAGCAAAATGATCTGCCAACCGAACTAGGTTCTAATAAGATGTCACTTGTATAGATGGTTGCTCCTGACTCTGGGCCTTCATCTCCACCTTTAGCTTAGCCCACTACCTCGCCTTCCTTAATGCCATGTGATTCTTCTCCTGCTCCTACGATTCTACATCTTGCTGCTCCACTCTCAAATGACCCCACTGCTTCCAATGCTGCATCTACTAATACTCATGCCATGATCACATGCTCAAAGGATGGTACTATTCCTCAATCCCATTACTCTACCAAGCATCCTATAGCATTAGTGGCTTATGCATCTGATGTGGAACCAACATGCTTTATATATGCCAATAAAGACCGATGGCGGCAACAAGATATGGTTGAAGAATATGACGACGGCACTTGGTTCCTCTCTCTCTCTCTCTCACTTGCGCCTTATTTGTGGCTACGGTGAATTGAGTCTTGAGAAGAATTTCCATATACAAATCCATTCGTATGTTGAAGGCTCAATCAAGACGAGATTGTATTTTTGATGATTTCATTAATAGGAATAGTTTACTATTTTTTTATCCTTCTGAATTGAGCAAATTATGTGCTTCCCTTTCATCCTAAATTGGACGCTGATCTGGACCAGCCCAATAACCTAAACAACTCGACTCGTTATGCCTGGCCCAGCCCAGCTAAAATGACCCTATTAAGCTGAATCTTTTTTCAATTGAACCAATCTTATCCGATCCAATTGCTTACTAGGCTGCTTGTGGGACAACTCGGATCGAAAACGGATTGAATTGGATTAAATTGGGAGAAAAATTTGATCTGATTGAACCTAATTGAGTTGAAGAAAATCCAACCGACTGCCGACCATTTATCATATATAAATCATTTGAAATCGAAGTTAATGATTTATAGCGGATTCGGATGGATTGTGGTAGTTTGATTTCCAATATTAATTTAATATTAATTTTAAATATTATAAATCAATACGTCATTTAATTTATATAAAAATTAAAATATAATAATTTTATAATACCTATAAATCAGTACATAATATATCATAATTTTTAATTTTTTAAATAATTTGAGTATTGAAAATACTATATAGATTATAATTATAATTAAAAATATAAAAATTAAATTTAATTATAATTAATTAAATTTTTATGAATCATAATCCGATTCAAATCCCTCAATGATCGAAACTGGTATTTTTCGGATTGGATTGGATGGCTTTGTTCGGGTTTTCGTTTATTTGCTCAGCCCCACGGACAACCGATTCAAAAAATTGTGAACCGGTCCAGCCGTGGAGATAACGCTTATCGTCGTCACCTAAGCATTCGTCCGTAATCCATCAAGCATCCTGCGGTCCTGATCCAGCGTCCTACAAACGGTAGGATTGGGCTCCTCACGAACCGCCTCGCTGCCTAGTATCATCATCCCCAGGCGCATCCGCAGCGGTAGGGTTCGTTCCCCTTCCGCAAACCCCTTCCCTCCGCCCAACCGGCGACCGGCGACCGGCAACAAGCGACCTTCCCGACCGGCGAGTGGAGCATTCCAACCGGCAACACAAGCATCCAAGCGCGATATCAGGTATAAATCTTGGTCTATCTTTTCTGTTTCCATGTTTCTTTTGATGATTTATTGGGTGGGCGTTGGGAGGTTGTGGGGTTTTAATCCTCGAGGTAGCGTGAATTATTCTCGTTTGGAGTGTGTTTTTAGAGCGGGGTTTACGAGGGATGTATGATTAACCCGGGGTGTCCAGTGGCCGTCATCACGGATTTAGGTGGGCCTTGACGCTTTGGCCTTGATACCAGTAAGTTCTCGCATGCCTTCTCCACCAGTTCTACGTTTGCTGTTGGATTCTCTCTCAAGCCTGTCGATCGTTCCCATGGCAATAAGGAGTGGGAGCACTGGTCCAGGTCACGGTGGGGAAATCACTAATATCTTGGAATTTTTTTTGGCGATTTTTTTCTGCTCGTAGAAAAGGAAAATAGGAATGGAGGTAGAGTGATGATAGATAAGGATATATAAGGTATAATCTGGGAAGCAGAGTATACTGATTGCTTAATGATTTTTAAACTGGAACTATTGGTGCATATACACTGCAGGTAGGATGTAGAGTGAATAAAGCGGCAATTTGCTAATAGACAGACACATTAACCAAGAAATATTGGGAATGACACGGACATACATAAGATATGGGAGATTGCATAAAAGTGTCGGGCGTTGAACTAAAAATGAGATGGAAGTGTTTTATTACTAGCCAAAAAGTTTAAAAAGGAAGATGGAGATCCAGTGACTTGCAAGAATGACGAAATGATCTCAAGGACATATCATTGTGAGTCATAGAACACCATTGTCAACTGTAGGAGCATGGAGGCTTGTGCCCTTTGAAGACTAGTTCTTCATCCTTTTTCTTTCTTAATTTAGAGAGGGACAAACCTGCTTGATCTCCATCTTCTTCTGCTATTGCTTTTGGTTCTGAGGGAAATCTGTTTTTCTGATTATGGAGATAACTCAAATTTGTAGCTTTGACATTTTCTCTTTTTTTTTTTTCGAACTACTGGTTTTCTTAGAGGAAACTTTGCTAAACTTATGTTGGAAGCACACTGCTTAGTCCTATTTTCTGTCACCACCTACAACTCCCGCCTCTCTCATTATTTCAAGTATCCAGAGCCCAATAGGCAATACTCTTCTCATTCTTAATTTTGAATCTGATCTTTGGAAGTGGTGAAGTTGGTGGGAGTGGAAAAGTTCAGGAATCAAGACCATCCAAAGCTGAAGTACTCCTTATGTTTCGAGTGCTCAGAGCCAAATGGGCTATCCTCTTATTAAGTTTTAATCTTGTTCGGTGGGAAGTTGGGGACACTATAAGAGAAGGGATGGTCTGAACACTCAGATGCTTCATGCTGCTCGACCTTGACTGTTTTTAATCCTGTTCAAGGCTCTCACTATTAGTTGGCATGCATACCCCCTTCCAGTGTGAGCACAAATGGGATGCGGCCAATAATTGGACGGCTCCTTCTACTATTGGGCATGTTTGTTTGGCTTCCCATCGGAAACGGGTCCAGGTCATTGGTCAAGCTTGGGTTTTGGAATTTTTCATTCTTCTAAGTGGCAGTTTATTTCTTTGTAATTATTATCCTGAACCTCTTCTAGCGTGCAAAATGATTAGAGTTGGTCAAAAGGTGTGGCTTTAGTCCCTATCCTGTCAATGGATTCAGTTCTTTGTGATGATTTTGTTTGATTAACCTTTGAAATAGTATATTTATATCTGCATCTAGATAGAAAAAAATATGGACATGCTTGATTCCAATTTGCATCCGTATCCATTGAGAATAAATATGGATATGCGTAATATTCGATTCGTATCTGTATCCATTTAGAACAAATATAGATATGCTTAATATCTTATTCATATTTGTATCCATTTAGAACAAATGTGGATATTAATTTTGATATTCGTTTAATATCTGTATCCATACCTATGTTGGCTGAAAAATATGGATACAAATATGGATATACAAATATCCAATCCATATCCATTCTGTTTTCAGCCCTACTCATGAAGCAACTCTGGATTATTTTAAAGCCAGGTATTCATTCCCTTGCTCGCTTTCTTTTTTGTTGTTTTATTTTTTCTATCCCAATTTTTTTACAAAAATCTAAAGGAAACATTTTGTAAAGAATGGGCTGCTTTAGTTTATTATGTTTGAGATTTTATTCTCATGTAAATTAGAAGCACATACTGCTAAGATTCACAATATGTACGATATTTTGATGATTCTTTTCGTTTTTTTGATTTTTCCCCCTCTACCATAAACTTCAGAATATGAAAAACTTTGGGATTTTTTTGGATATTTGTAACATCTTCTGGTGAAGTAGCATCAGTCCTGTGATGGGTGGTGTTCCTACATCTTGGTTCCAGCATGCATGCTGGCCTCCTAGTGAGAGCTTTTCATCAAAAGAGTGTTCTATAGTGTTTCCATGAAATTATTGTCCAACTTTCTCTTCCTTAGTTTTGAGATGGTTAAAGATGAATGTCAGCAGATGCACTGTTGCCCCTGCCATAGATGTATGTCGCTGTGCTCTTTGTATTATTATTGTTGAGGGAAGTGAAATATTTTTATTTCTTTTTCTCTTCTTAAAATTAATTCTCGGCATCTGCACCATATTTACATTGTCTGGGTTTTTAATTTTAACTAATTTGTTGCTCTTGCTTCTGAATTTGCTTGCAGATATTTTAGCGGATTTTGCTGTGCTTTTGTTTTGAAGTTTGTCGCTGTTTCTGAAGATTGAAGCAATGGTTAGTTTATCATTTTTCTTTTTAATCAAACGTTCTTATATTTTATACAAATTAGTGTTTGCACCTGGTGATGATCGGTACCTTGTGAATTAACTAAAATAAGAAAATGTAGAAGTTAGCATGTGTGATAGTTTAATGTCCGTTTGTTAACTGTTTAAAAAAGGCATATTTGATAGTTAGCATGTGTAATAGTTTAATGCCTGTTTGTTAACTGTTTAAAAAGGCATATTTGGTGTTGAAGGGGCACACATAAACATCTTTTTGTTTTTTGAGTTTTATAGAAATGCTTGCACCAGTAACATGTATCCATTTACCAGTAGGCTGCATGGGCAATTTGTCAGTCTTGCTGATAGGAAAAGTATACCACTAAATGAACCTATACTTTGCTGTCATTTATGTGTTAGTAGCACTATTAGGTAATTTATGTTATATTCACAAATAGTAGCTTTATTAAAAAGAAATACAGCAAAGTGAGGTGCAATAGCAAGAGATATGTTAAAAGAAGAAATTAGGAGAGTTAAGGAAGATTATCAAAAAAATTCATATAAAAATTAAATTGTTGGTGTAACTGTATTTATGCGTATGCATATTTATATGTGGGTGTATGTACCAATTACAAAGTATCAGCTCCTAAGTTGCATAGTGATGTACACTATATTAATATGATTATGTCAACTTGAACTATGTTGCATTTGTACCACATGTTGGTACTTGCACTCATAGTTCTATTGGTAACAGTTAACTTTAATTATACTAAGGGTAAAACATGATCTATCACTGTATGAGGATTGTCTATGGAGATCTTTGGTTTCTGGTTTCTGGATTATTTTTCTGCAGCTGTGCTGGTGCTTGCTATATGTGTGAATTTGTTGGCACAATTCGTGAGGTGGTCCGAACTAGGTAGATAGATAACTAGCATTAAGATAGTGCTTTTTATCTTTGTGGAATCTTACCTATGAATCAATTTTGCAATTTTGGGCACTTTAATGACACTTCATGACCCTCCTTGACACTAAAGTGAACCACAATCTCATCACCATTAAATGTTAACTTTTGGTTTTTCTATGTAAAAGTTATTAAGTTCCATGTAGAGTAAATCATGTCAAAATTATGGTGCAAATAGTCTAATTGTTTATTTACTGAATATATTTATATATGTACACAGGTTTCAAGTTTTGGCTCAAGTTGATACATTTCAACCTAAAATGGCGGTGGATGCTTTGCTTTTTCATTATTTTGATTTATAGGATCATAATTCTTCATTTCTTTTTAAGTATATGATGAGGATATTTTTTTTTTCTTGGAGTTAGATGAGGAGATGTCTAATTCATAAGGAATATCTTTTTAAAATTAGGCATGGGTTTTATATTTTTTTGGAAGACTGGAATCATTTGGGAGTCTGGTTCTAAGGAATTCAAGTGAAGTGTAGCTTATTCTAGATACAACACTTTTTTTTATCTTCAAGAGTTATTTTAGGGTGAGGGGTAAAAAGGGGTATAACTTATCAACCCCTTGAATAGTGGATTAGAAGATCTACATATGGATTAGCTAGAGCTGGGATTTTATAGACATTTAAATGGTATCTATTTGTCATCTTATTTTTGTACTTTATAAATTATTACAAGCTATAATTTGATAACCAGTGCTTGATCTAATGGTATCATGTTTATATTCATAACTATAATCATAATCATGAAGCCTTTTCCCAGCTATTTGGAATCGGCTTTACGAATTGTTATTCGCCAAGTACTCCTGTTTAGGGCTATCTCTATTGTTATTTTTAAGTTTCCCATATCCTTCCTCACAACCTCCGTCCATGTTATCTTAGGGTATCAAGTTTATAGTCATATGTAGTTATATGCTATTACAGTTTGTTTTTGCTGGGATACACTATTAGGCATTTAATTGTCAGATTCTTATTTAGCAATTCCATGTAATATAATTCTTTAACACTCCATCATGTCTAAATGGATGTTCTTTTTAATGATTTTTGTACTTTCAGGCTTTTGGTCTGAAAACACCAAAACCATAAAAACCAAAGACGTCAGATTATTAAATATACATAAAAATTATGTGATATTATTTTCATCAAATTAGTTCATATTTCCCTTGTTTTCCTATCTTTTCATAATCTTTTACATTTTTGGGGGGGACTGAAACTCATAAACTTTAGCTGAACTTGAAAATCAGTGGACCTTACTAAAACTAGAAATAAACTTGAGCTTTCAAAACTCATTTATGCTTGGTTGTACAAACATCTATATAATACATACATGTCTGTGTGCCAAATTCCATGGAGGTTCCCTTGTGAGATTTTGCTGGACACTTGACATGCAAGGAATGCTGCAAAAGGTTTAATGGTTATGGTTACACATGTATTTGTGTTTTTGTTTATGTCTTTGCTTGTTGGTGTGTGTGGGGGGGGGGGCGGGTTGGCATACTTTTTACTTCAGCTACTTTTATTTTACCCACTAGTCTGGAACTCAGAACCTGAAGTTATATATAACAAATAAATAATTTAGGTATCTACTTTTCTTGTTTGCTAGTATGGCAGTGAGTAGTAGACTTCAACAAGTTGCATTATTTATGAACATCTCCAAATTTCTTCTTCTATTGACATATTTCCATATTGCTGCATTTTCTCTACTACTGTATTCGCAGAAATTTGTTATGTTAATATTATATCTATGAGTTATTCGAAGGCATGTCCAACTAAATGCCTGATTAAGTTCTGGCAATTCTTCATAAAATGTAAGTATGTTTTAATTGCATTCAGTTTCTAGGCCTGTATGATGAATGTGTATGTGGGAATTGTACAAGCAAGATTTTTTTGGGAAGCATCTCCTTTTAGCATTTCTGTATCAATTTCATGAGTAAAATATGTCTCATGCAATGTTGCAGTTTCTTTACTTCAGGTGTAATATTTTTGCAAACAACTGAAAATGTATACTGATTATTATGCTTGTGGTTTCGAAACAGGCCAGTCTTGCCGATTCTTTTTTGGCTGACCTTGAAGATTTATCTGACAATGAAGCCCATCTTGTGAGTATATATATTAATTTTATACTTGATTACGATTTTATTCTAATAGCTAATATTTAGGTGTTTGCAATTTTATGTGTCAGCCTCATCTTTTACCTGTTTCTTTTGTTTCGATGCTGTATATTTCTGCATCATGGTCACTTACTCCTATCTCACATGGAACTTGTCTATTAGGACGATGAGGAAGCTGATGTAGCAGACATGGAGGAGGATGCTGATGGTGATATAGCTGATATTGAAGCACTAAACTATGATGATCTTGATAGTGTTTCAAAGCTGCAGAAGACACAACGCTATAATGATATTATGCAGGTGATGCACCAAACTCTTTATACATACATATGGTTGTCATGTTTTCTTATTAGGGTAAAGCTCACAACTATAGCATCTGGTTTTGTGGTTGTCTTGTTACATATTCATGGCTATTGGGCTATGGTTGCCTCAGATTTTATTTGTTTACAGTTATAACCTAAATCTAGATAATATTTCATATTTGTTACCATTCAAGGTTGCCTTTTTTTGACTGATTTGAATTTTTTTCTCTGTTTCATGCTCAACTATTCATTTCCCTTTCATCTAAAATTAATGGAAGTGTATCAGGATAAACTTGAAAGTTCAGCCATCGTGCATTTTGTTGCATGGATGCCGTTGGCAAAATTTTCTTTTTTAACTCCCAAAGTTTTTAGAGCCATTTTTTTAGTTCTTGTTGTTATGATGATTTTGTGGGTTTGTTAATTTTACTCTCTTGTCCTGACTCATATATGTATGTATATGTATGTATGTTTATATATATATATAAGACATACAGGTGAAATGCATTGTGCAAAACTTAGGAAGATCTTTCAGTTTGTCTCATATGATAATCACTCTTCATTTCTTGTGAATTGCAGAAAGTTGAAGATGCACTCCAGAAGGGATCAGATATATCTAGTCATGGAACAGTCTTAGAGGATGATCCTGAGTATCAACTTATTGTCGATTGCAATGCTTTATCTGGTGACATTGAAAATGAAATCATCATAATCCACAATTTTATACGTGATAAGTACCGCTTGAAGTTTCCTGAACTCGAATCTCTTGTTCATCACCCAATTGATTATGCTCGGGTTGTGAAGAAGATTGGAAATGAGATGGACTTGACCCTTGTCGACTTGGAGGGGCTTCTACCGTCAGCAATTATTATGGTTATTTCTGTTACAGCATCAACTACAAGTGGCAAGCCTCTGTCAGAAGAGAACCTAAAAAAAACAATTGACGCATGTGACCGAGCGCTTGATCTTGATATTGCAAAGAAGAAAGTTCTTGATTTTGTAGAGAGCAGGATGGGATATATCGCACCAAATCTTTCTGCTATTGTTGGAAGTGCAGTTGCAGCCAAACTTATGGGAACAGCTGGTGGCTTGACAGCATTGGCAAAAATGCCAGCTTGCAACGTTCAGCTTCTTGGGGCAAAGAAGAAAACCCTTGCTGGATTTTCCACTGCAGCCTCCCAGTTTCGTGTAGGTTATCTTGAACAAGCTGAGATTTTTCAGAGCACCCCTCCTTCTTTAAGGACCCGTGCTTGTAGACTGTTGGCTGCAAAATCAACGCTAGCAGCACGAGTAGACTCAACAAGAGGAGATTCAACAGGGAAGACTGGAAGGAACTTGAGAGAGGAAATCCGTAAGAAGATTGAGAAGTGGCAAGAGCCACCCCCTGCAAAACAACCAAAACCCCTTCCAGTTCCAGATTCAGAGCCCAAAAAGAAGAGAGGTGGTCGTCGTCTGCGGAAAATGAAAGAAAGGTAGCAAGTTCTTATGACAGTACTCTGCAACAAAAATTATCGTCTTAGCAAGATCATTTTATTCCATTACTTGTTTTTTGTGTTTGAAAATGTGACAGATATGCAATAACTGATATGAGGAAGCTGGCTAACAGGATGCAATTTGGGGTGCCAGAAGAAAGTTCCCTTGGTGAGCATTCACTTATGCATGATATGTTCATATTCTTATCCCTCATTTCTCCAGTCTTCACATTTTTATTTTCCCACTTTTAAGTGACTTTTCCTTATTCTCAGAGATATGATCAAAAGATGATTCATTAAGTGTGCTTTAAAAGATGGGCCTTGCTAGTCTTGATGTTTTCTGAATTTTTCCAAAATTGCTCTGGGCAAGTTTAGGTGTTTTTTCTGATTACCACTGAGATGCTTAGAAATGGAACTCTTTTACTGTATGAATTTTGGGGCAAAATTCATAAAACATAGTAAGATGTTGAGATGTTCACATACATTTGAAATAGCGGTGGCAGTTTAATAAGTAGATAATGACTATATCAGTATTTAATTGCAAATCTTTCTGATTTTCTGATTTCATGTTTCTGTGCAAAAAGTTATTTTCAAAGCATTTATATTACTGTTACACTGAAAAAGTATTAATACTTAGAGGTTGAACGTTATGAATGCTCTTGTGAGATTTGCTTTTGGCATCCACTTGTTTTCAAAACTCAAAACATTCTTTAAAAAGTATAAATATAAAATAATTTATTAGCTTCATGAACATATTCTATTTGGTTTTGGAAGGTCTCATAATGTTGACAGGGAAAGCTGTTCCTTTTTAGTTTCTCATGATTACGCGCTTTCTGGAAACCACTATGCTTAGAACTTATTGACTTGCTGTAGCTGACTTAATTGTTTGATGCTTCTTCAGATGTCCTTAACTTGTATCTCTCCATTGTCAGGTGATGGCCTGGGTGAAGGTTATGGCATGCTTGGTCAGGCAGGAAGTGGGAAGTTGCGTGTGTCAGTTGGTCAAAGCAAACTTGCAGCCAAAGCTGCCAAAAAGTAGGCAGTTAGATCCTTTTGAATGCTTCATCTTTTAGTATGCTATTTCCATCCTCTAGATTATCAAATATGTGATATTCTATAAGCTTTTTCATTATTGTCTCAAAATCCAAGTTAGAGAGTATCAGCTTTTCATATTTCTATAAACTGTGCAAGATATCATTGTTTCCCACCGTTTATTGTGTGCAATAGGTTTAAGGAGAAGCCCTACGGAAGCAGTGGTGCAACATCAGGACTGACATCAAGTCTTGCGTTCACACCTGTACAGGTATGTATATATTTTGCAGCTGCATATGATCATTCCAGTTCTTGATTTAATTCTGTCAAACTCAAAGTCAAATTTGAGTAACTTTGAGATGAAACCATATGTAAAATTTTCATATTTTACAGTAACATAAACAGATAATGACCCTGGTAGAACGCATGTATAGATACAAATGAAGTCAATCAATTGGTATGGACATCTATAGTGAAAGGACTATGTTTATGCATCAGATATAAAATTGATATGGCATGTTGTTCAAATAGCTATTATTAACGGCACCTCTTAGAATAATCTTATGATAACAAATCGCAGTTGTTTGGAGGTAGATCCAGTTAGTTTTAAGGGTGAAAATGTAGACAATATTTAGCTTTAGAAATAGGCTATACTCCTCCACAATATGTTAAAGTTGTTTTGAAGCAGATTTGAAATATGGGCTTTAATTTGACAAACTTATAAATAGAACAGATGTTTTAAACCCTTGAGATTTCCATGTTAGGGTAGAATACTTCTATCGAGATGAAAGAAGTGCAGAGGACAAAAATGCTATAGATTATAGAATCTTATTTTAGAAAACTAAGGTTGCATTTGGTAGTTGGCAATCTATCCAGATTGCCGGTAATTTAAAGTGGGTTCATTAGATTATCGTGTTTGGTATGCTTTTTGGGTGGCAATTCAAATTGCCTTCTGGGAGGCAATTTAGATAGCTTTGGGGAGAGGTGGCTATTCAGATTACTACTTCTTTGGCAATATTGTAAAAAATTTTTTGAACAAAATTATCCCTTAAAAAATCATACAAAACCCGTTTCTCTGACCGCGGTAGCGCCACCGACGAAGGCTAGCCCCGTCGCTGCCTCCCCCTCCCCTCATCCCAATGGGCCCCTCCCATTCCTCCCATGGCTGTGGAGACGACGGCGATGATGAAAAGGAGCGCAGGCTCTTCGCGAACTTCAAGACCTCCATAGAGAGGCCCTCCAACAAGAGCTCGAGGTCCTCCCATATTGTGCCGCTGCCTCTTTGCTCTGCCCCTAGCTTTCCGTCGCCTACACCCCACGCGTCCTTGGCCCCTCCATCTAGGTTTGGTACCCTCCATCCCAATAGGCTCCTCCCATTCCTCCCACGGCCGCGAAGACGGCAACGACGACAAAGAGGAGTGCAGGCTCCTCGCAAACTCCAGATCTCCAAGGAGAAGGTCCTCGAGCAAGAGCCTAAGGTCTTTCCATGCCGCGCCACTGCCTCTCCGCTCTCCATCACCGGCACCCTGCGTCTCCTTGGCCTCTCCCAGATCTAGGACCCTCTCCTCATCCCGATGGGCTCCTATGTGTCCCACGGCCGCGGAGGCGGTGACGACGATGAAGAGTGCGGGCTCCTCACGAACTCCAAGACCTCCAAAGAGAAGGCCCTTGAGCAAGAGCTCGTGGTCCTCCCATGTCGCGTTGCTACCTCTCCGCTCTTACTCTAGCTCTTCATCACCGGCACCCCGTAATTTATACCAAATATATAGTAATTTGATTTAGTGGTATTTTGAAAATTTGATTTCACATTATCAGTAATTTGATTGTCATATCAAACATATCAATCAAGATTTTCAATAATTTTATTGTAACATTATCTGTGTATACCAAAACACAGTAATCAACATTACTGGCAATTTAATGGTGGCAATCTATTTTGAAGGCAATCCACATTACCTTTTAAGATTGCCTGGCAATACACCAAACGCAACCTAAGATTTGTATTAGAAATTAGACAATCTTCTGTTAAACAGGAATGTTGTTATTGACATCACCCTGAACAGTAGATCGATATGTGCAAGAGGATATGTGTATAAGCTATTATCTGTCTATTTAAGAAATATATTTTTGTGCGTGGAGGAAGTATAACAAGTTTACCAAACAACCGTCCACCTATTCCAATTTATGTGACATACTTCATCTCCACTTGAATGTAAAACACCTAATAATTGTCAATAGCAATCTATAATTTTTTTGTTTCAAAAGAAACGGAGTATGATACTTATCCTACTAAATCACTCTTGCAACCTGAGATTGTGTGCTACCCTAATAATGCATGCATTCAAAAGGAAATTTTTGATAGGAGAACCACATGAAGTTAATGTAGCGTGAATTATTTTATGAAAAACTTAAAATAATACAACTAACTCTATTTATCATCCTACTTCCTTTTTTAGGTGAAGACTTATTATCCTATTTTAGAATGCCTTGAATCAGATTGAGTGGCCATTTAGTAATTAGTGGCATTCAAATGACACAACAACTGTTTTGTCTGTGTTGAATTTCCTGTCAATATTTTCACTTACAGTGAAATGTTCTGTCAAAGTGATGCATATAAAGAAATCTCCTTAAGTTAGTCCTGAGCCAGTTATGCATTTATCTTTCTGTTCTTCTTTTGGTTTCTGAACTTTAAGTGCTTAAGTTGAATGTTGAAGAGTTTTGAGTTATTGAGATTTGAGAGATATCTGCATTACGCCAAGGTACCAATGGTTATCAGTTTCATGAGCTAAAGGACCTACAAATATACTACAATATACATGTATAATATGAATATTTTCTTCTCCTTTTATCAAAAAAGGGATCGTAACAACCTAGGACGTTACCCAAAAGACTACTTGGCTTAATTCCTTAGCCTTATATAAGTATTCAAGATTTATGCATTGCATAGTTAATTTAGGACAAAAAACACATGTTTGCATGGGTTCTCACGTACTCTTCTTATTTAAGCTCCGGCATCCTTCTCAAGCTAAGTTGGATCCATTCAAGTCCATTCATCCTTCTCAGGCTAAGTTAGATCCATTCAAGTCCATTCAAAAGTATTACAGATCCAGTCACAAACACCTTGATCAGCTTGTGGTCAGTCCAAATGGACTCGTTTCTTAATCCACATGAGAAATTGGTCACGTCCGTTTGGATACCATTTGCAACAACTTAGGACTTCATATAAAAAAAGCTAGCTGTAAAGTGCTACTTGGGTTCTTTAACCATGTATAAGTATTCAAAATCTATTTAATGCATGGCTGATATGGGATTAAACACATGTGGACATGTGTCCATAATAATCTCCTGCAAGGATGCCTATCGAGGAGGACATCAAAAGCAGCACTGTCATGCACCTCACTGGATGATGTAAGGGTCCTTTGCTGCATTGAACCATGAAATGGTTTGATCATTGTTGGGCACAACTCTTTTACCAAATTAGGGGACTATGGTGGTCATCTCCTCTATCAGATGCTAAAAATACTTAGTTTACAGCTCAAATGTTTAGATTGGCATATCCTTGGGGCATTGGGGGTTGATCTTCCATTATATGCAAATAAGCTTTTCCAGTATCCATCATCTCTTTTGGATAAAATATTGACATTGCTTAATAAGTGATAAGTGTAGGTGACGAAGGTTGTGCACAAATTAGTGAATCATGTTTTAGCAAATTGGGATCAAGATAAACATTTCTTGACTGCCTGTGTTGGTAATGTAGCTATTAACTTGAACATGGTAAACTATTTGAAGCTTCTTGGTTCGATGTAAGGATTTAGGATTTTCTCATTGATGAACTAAATCTACGGGGTGGCGTTCTTTTTTCAGGGAATAGAACTCACGAATCCACAGTCTCATGGAAATCTGCTCGGCAGTGGAACACAAAGCACTTACTTTTCGGAGATGGGGACATTCTCAAAGATCAAGAGAACTTAATTTATATATTTCATTTCTCTTTATTGTAAGTGCAAAAAATTTCGTTGCAACGATGGTGCCACATCAAATTTATCATAATCCAATGAAAATATTTATATTTCATTGATTGTCATATATTTCATCAATTCTCATAATAATATCCTATATTGTCCTACTGATTTTTGAATCTTGATTGAATTGTTATAAATTTGGCATGATATCATTGTTGCAAGTAAAATCGTCTCGTTGTAAATTTAAAATTCTAAGTGCTTTTTTACCACCTGGAATATTCTGGCAGTCTTTTCATGTACAAGACAAATACAGCTCAAGGGGGTCGTGGCTTAGAAACTAGTGGAGTCCTTAATCGGTTGTAGTCCTTTCACTGTGCAACAGTTGGTCAAGTTGGATGCTGGGTCCGGGATGGAGTGCTGGGTGCCAGGTGGAGCTACTCCCATTCTTATCCTTCAAAGTGGTGGTGGTTGCGCAACGGCGGGCTATATGCTAGCTAGCTGTTGAAATTACTGTGGAGGACGTGGCCCACGTCGGTAGGTAATGAGGGTGTTTCTGAGGACCCGGGTGATGCCTAGCTTCACCAAAATGTTGCAAGGCTGATGTGTTAGTTTCTTGTTTTCCTGGATGATTGCCGATGAAGATTAACTACCTGTCCAAGCAGGGAAAGCAAGAATCAGATTGGTTACGTTTTGTAACAAATGTGAAACCAATTCTTGAGTCATTACTTTGCTTGTAGACTAGTGACATGAGTGTGACACATATAAATGCTCGTTGAACATAGGTTCGCATGTAAGGTTGTTTCTTGGTCTAACATTTTTTCAAAGAAATCAATTCTTTAGATACTTAAATTAGAGCCCCAAAAATTAATAATAATTATAATAATAATATTTAATTATGAAAAAAATTTTAAATTTTTTATAATTTTTTTAATTTTATTTTGAATTTTTTATTTAATACAATCAGGTCATTCAACTTTCATATTTCTTCGATTTGAATTATGGTTGTGATTTTCATTGGCATGTCATGATAGAGATATGGTTTGTTTATATGGCAAAATTTTGCTTACATGAAAAAAATGACGGCGAGATGAAGTGGTAGTTTTTATTTTTCAAATTAGTCTCTCTTTAGTTAGAATTTTGATCCATTTTGATTCAAAGCCCTCCTTACCAATTTGGTGTCTGAACATTAGCAACAGTCTTTATAGAGATGGTATTTGCTTTTGGCGACAAGCATCGATGATTGGTCTTCATTTTAACGATGGAGGTAATGTTTTCAGCTTGTATTAGATTGTATCCATAAATATATTATGGTTTTACATATTTTTTTTTCATAATTTCTAATTCTTAGATCATGGATCCTTCAGTTAATCTGAAAATGATGTAATAATTGCTTTAGCATCAAATATTTATAGTGATTTTGAGTAAAAAGTGATCCAAATCATTGATGAGATGTGAATAGAATGGTGAAGTTGGGATGAAAAGAAGTTAGAGGAGATAGAGTTGCACTAACTTTGATCTCTACCAATGTAAAATAAAATCACTTCTTTCTATTCCAAGAAGGTAAAAAGGAGAAAAGATAGAAATCTCGAAGGAGAGGTTTTTTTACCTTCTCATTGATAGAAATTTTAAACGGAAGAAAATAGAAGAAAGAGGAGAGAAGAATTTTTAAAATTTTTTTCTAGATCGGTAAAAAAAGAACATGTAAGAGGGTAGTATTTATCATATGACAACCCAATCATGATAAGCAGAATCAAGATCTGAATTGAAGAGATTTAAAAATTCGATAATCTGATTGCACTAAATAAAAATTTAGGATGAGATTAAAAATCTTTCAAAAATTTAAAAATTTTTATATAATTAAACTTAATAATAAAAATAAAAAATAAGAAATCAACGCATGGAGGCTGCAACTCCATCCAACGGAGGGGTGTAGCACGCCCGTAGTGTTTCTTGTTTGGGATGAGAGGATTAACGTAGAGAATATGCATGGTTGCCAACATAAATTGGGGTGCCGAATCGTATTATGCTAGTTTGATATGGCAAAATTTTGCATCGTCTTGAAATGGACCAGTAAATCCAAATGTTTAATCTGCTCATGAAATGGGCGGGAGTAAAATCTGTTGGATGAAATAGTCTAATGAGTGTTTGGTTGGTTCCTTGCAATGAAATAATCGAGTTACTTCCCTTGCGGCAGCATCGTATATGTCACACCAAGTGTTTGGATCGGGACCAGGAAATCTCCACCTTTGGACTTTGCGAAGAAATCTCTATGCAATCACCAAATCTTCTAGTCGCGTGGCTTATGCGTCATTTTCTTGCCCACGCCTATATGACGTTGAATTCAAGGAAATTATATTACCAAAATAAGATGCTCAGAAAGCGAAGTTGATGTTAGACTACATGTCACGACATGAGGAGCTTTTTCTATCATTTAGTTTAGGATAGCAATTCGGTGGATGAACACAAGATAATTAAAATATCCAAAGGCTAGCCACAGATCCACAATTAATGTGCATAAGCTACAAGCTGCCCACGGATGATTGTTTCCACCTTTATAGTGATTGCATTTTTTATGTATGCAGGTAGTCGTAGCACCCCATCTTGTTTTGCTTTACGTAATTTTATACCCAACGTCTTCCATCAATTGTTTTGATGCTTTCGCAATTCTGTAGTTTTAGTAGCAAATTCAAACTCGTGCCTACGGCTGTCCAAAAATAAGCACTCTATTTCATGAGGAGTAGAATCAGGCCCCTGAGCCGGTCTGCTAGAAGTCCCATTCCATATCAAATCTCTTATCAAACAAGTGGGCGTAGATATTTCATTTTGAGATGCACCATCTAAAAAATTGGCTCCACAAGAATAGAACACGTGTCCAGATCCATGCGCATGGGGGCTAGCAAGCACCAACTGGATGATGTAGATGCTTTGCCTCAAAGTAATTTTGGCTACTTGTCAAAGATAAACTTGGTACTCAACCATGGGGCCGGCACTGCTGCCTTTCTTGTCGCATTGAATTAAAAAAAAACAAGAAGCCAATGGGGCCCATAATTGGCGTTACCTGGCCCAGTCCCATTCTCTGTTCAAAAGGTAGACAAACCCAAGTGTGAGTCCGATGAGGCGGCGAAACATTTCTTCTTGGCGGTATTTTAGTAAGCAGAAACGCGGACAGTGAGGGTCGAATGTCCTTTTTATATATAGGCTCTCAGTCATTGCCCCATATCAGTTTGGGACGCTACAGGCCGTCCACCTTCAGAGGACCGGAAGGTGGAGGCAGCTGTCTTTCTCCATCAACGTTCCCTCCACTGCATTCTCTCCAACAAACACTCGTTGCCTTAAAATAATGCTTCGGGGCCCAATCCTGGCACAAAATCCCTTTACTTCGCAGCTGTAGTGCACGTGACAGCGGAAACCAGTGCAACATGGCCCGAGCAGTAGGTGTAATATGGGAAATTCTTTGTGCACCGTAGGCGATGTAGAATCATCCGTGATGATTGACTCACACGCAGGAATGAAAAAAAAAAAAAAAAAAATTATGCATCACATTCTAATCTTATACGTGAGTCAATCACCACGAGCGATGCGCATGTTGTGCACCGCTCACGGTGCACAAAAAATTTCTCGGTGTAATATTATTCATCCTCGTAGCATTTCATTTTCTTCTTTAGATCACAGCTATTATCTATTTTTAGGCCCATATTTGCTACTAGAGCTGGAATCGGATATGATCATATATCGGTCACATTTATATTTATTTTATTTGATGAATATTGATATAGATATTAATCATATTAAAGAAATTGATATCTATATTTATTTTAAAATAGATATTGTTGGATATAAAATACCCACAGCCGGAACCCACGGCGGAACCGCCATCAGCAAGTGCAGCTCCGCCCGGACTCCTACAGGAGCCGGGCTCTACCGCCATTAGCAAGTGCAGCTCAGCCCGGACTCCTACGGGAGCCGGACTCCACCGCTATCAGCAAGTGCAGCTCAGCCCGGACTCCTACGGGAGCCGGGCTCCACCGCCATCAGCGAGTGCAGTTCCGCCCGGACTCCTACGGGAGCCGAGCTCCACTGTCGACATCAGCGCAGCTCCGCCCGGACTCCCACGGGAGCCGGGCTCCGCTCTCAGTATCAACGGCTGGTAAGCTCAATCCGGACTCCTATCAGAGCCGGATTTCACCCTTAACTCTGTTTGCAGTGCAGCTCAGCCCGGACTCCTACGGGAGCCGGGCTCCACCGCCATCAGCAAGTGCAGCTCCGCCCGGACTCCTACGGGAGCCGGGCTCCACCGCCATCAGCAAGTGCAGCTCAGCCCGGACTCCTACGGGAGCCGGGCTCCACCGCTATCAGCAAGTGCAGCTCAGCCCGGACTCCTACGGGAGCCGGGCTCCACCGCCATCAGTAAGTGCAGCTCAGCCCGGACTCCTACGGGAGCCGGGCTCCACCGCCATCAGCAAGTGCAGCTCAGCCCGGACTCCTACGGGAGCCGGGCTCCACCGCCATCAGCAGTGCAGCTCCGCCCGGACTCCTACGGGAGCCGAGCTCCACTGTCGACATCAGCGCAGCTCCGCCCGGACTCCCACGGGAGCCGGGCTCCGCTCTCAGTATCAACGGCTGGTAAGCTCAATCCGGACTCCTATCAGAGCCGGATTTCACCCTTAACTTTGTTTGCAGTGCAGCTCCGCCCGGACTCCTACGGGAGCCGGGCTCCACCGCCATCAGCAAGTGCAGCTCCGCCCGGACTCCTACGGGAGCCGAGCTCCACTGTCGACATCAGCGCAGCTCCGCCCGGACTCCCACGGGAGCCGGGCTCCACTCTCGATATCAACTGCTGCTCCGTCAGGACTCCTACAGAAATCGGGCTCCGACCGTTACCGAGCTCCAATCGACAGATCCGCGCCTCCTGACAGGCCCTCAAAATGGCCACGACCCTGCTCCACTTCCTGTGGCGGACTCCGCGCAGTACCATCATTCCCTGACAAGCCGCAGTGGCCATAGCCGCCCTGCTCCACTTCCTGTGGCGGACTCCGCACAGCTCCACTATCCCCTGGCAAGCCACAGTGACGGCCACGAACCTGCTCCACCTCCTGCGACGGATACCATGCGATTCTCCTGACAACGGACGCTGCTCCACCCCTCATAACAGACTCCACGTGGCGGGTCGAGGTGATGCCCACGTATCTGCTCCATTATATTCCGCAATCAATTCCCCTGACCATGGGCGGCCCACTACCAGGCGGTTACAAACGTCGCCATCAGTCCGTTGCCTCCCCCGCCTATAAAAGGGGGACTCAGATACGTTATTCTTTAAGCTCTTTTGCCTTATCTCAAAACTCTGCTAAACTCTTCGTTCGAGCACTCCATTCTTGTTGAGGCAGAGAACTGACTTGAGCGTCGGAGGGTCTTGCCAGAGCAACCCCACCTCCGGTTTAGACTTCCCTTGCAGGTCCCGGCGGCGACCGCGGCTTCCTCAACTCCAGCTTCTCCGACGCAGGCGGATTTTTGCACCAACAGAATTGGCGCTAGAGGAAGGGGCCTGTGTCTTCGCAGCACCCTTGTTCTTGAAGGAGCGCTCAACGGAGCCGTCTCCGGCCATCTCTCCGTCATCTACTCCTAATCCTCCCCCGCGAGATCGACACCCGATGCCTCCGCGCAGGGCGTCCACCCGGCGGTCCACGGCCTCCGCGGTCAGATCTCAGGCTCCGGCCTCCCCTCCCGTTTCTCAGCCAGCTCCTCCTCCCCCTCCGGCGACGGCGGTCGGCGCGGAGCAGTTTGACTTGCTGGCATAGCAGGTCAAAGGCCTCGTCAAGGCCGTACAGGCAATGCAGCAGCAGCCGCCGCAGGCGTCGGCACATCCGGAAGGGGCATCTCCGGAATGCCAGAACCCGACGGCGGGGCGGGCCACCTGGGCCAGCCGCCCCGTCCTTCCCGGGAAGGCGAATCCAAGGGTGGAGAGCCCTCAATCGGACCACGACTCCACCCCTGGGAGATCCCTGCCCCCGTTCTGCCAAAGGACCCTCGAGACTCGAAGTCGAGAGGATTTTCTGGACCGGAGGCTCCAGGAGATGAACCGGCGGATCGAAGAACTCCGCCATGCGCCTCCCGCTTACGGTGAGGATATCTGCACTGACCCTCCCTTCTCCCAAATGATTATGCAGGAACCGATCCCGCCGAATTTCAAGCTTCCTCAGTTCGAAAGCTACGACGGGACGTCGGACCCGGTCGATCATCTGGAGGCCTTTCAAACGATGATGCTGCTCCACGGCGCCCCTGACGCCATCTTATGCCGGGCTTTCCCGTCTACCTTGAAGGGAGCAGCAAGAAACTGGTACTCAGCTCTGAAGCCGGGTACCGTATTCTCCTTTGATCAAATGAGCCACCAATTCGTGGCCCATTTTGTCAGCAGCCGACGTCCCCGAAAAGGTTCGGAGTCCCTCATCAACATCAAGCAGAGGGAAGGGGAGTCCATACGGGCCTACATCAACCGCTTCAACATCGCGGCGTTGGAAGTCCGGAACTTGGACCAGTCGGTTGCCATGGCCGCCCTGAAAGGCGGCCTTCAGAAGAATGATCTCTTATACTCCCTGGAGAAGAAGTATCCCAGGGATTTCGCTGATCTGCTGGCTCGGGCTGAAGGATACGCCCGAGCGGAAGAGGCCTTCAGAATGAAAGATGAAGAGACTGCGAGGGAGCGCCAGGCGGGAAATTCTGGTAAGCTCGCAGTTGAGAAGAGGCCAAAGGAAGCCCGGCCTCGCTCCCGATCCCCTCCTGGGCATAAGCGCGCCCATACTCCCCCCCGGGCACGCAGGCAGAGGAGCCCGGACAACAGGTTTCGGCGGGGTTCCCCGCCAGGGAAGTTCCGCAGCTACGCCCCCCTCAACGCCTCGAAGGCCCAGGTACTGATGGAGGTCAAGGAGCTGCTTCCTAGGCCGGAGAGGATGCGCACGCACCCCGGGAAGCGCAACCCCAACAAGTTCTGCCTCTACCACCGCGACCACGGCCACGACACCGAAGAGTGTATCCAGCTCCAAGACGAGATCGAGGAACTCATCCGGCGAGGTCGGCTCGACATATTCATCCGCCGCCGGCCTGAGGGTAGAGGAGACCGGCCAAGAGCCCTCCCACCGCCCGAACCGCAGAAAAGGGAGGAGCAGCCCGGGGACCGACCTCCTATCGGGACCATCGACTCCATCGCCGGAGGGCCTCAAGGAGGAGCGGGAGAACTGTAAATGTATTGCTTACTATTTCGTTTTGAATCTACTTTTCTTTCTAGCTAACGCGCTCCTCCTACTTAACGCGGATGTATTATGACTGGGTATGACCCCTCCAAAAACAACGGCCATGTCGGGAACAGGAGGAGAACCTCGTCCTGACATGAGCAAAGTCAAAGGCCCGATTCTTTTAGACCGGATGGGGGGAGAGGCCCTACAACGCCCTAATGCGCCCCCACAGCCCTGTTAGGGACAGGAGGAGAACCTCGCCCTAACTTGAGCAAAGTCAAAGGCCCGGTTCTTTTAGACCGGATGGGGGGAGAGGCCTTACAACGTCCTAATGTGCCCCCACAGCCCTGTTAGGGACAGGAGGAGAACCTCGCCCTAACTTGAGCAAAGTCGAAGGCCCGGTTCTTTTAGACCGGATGGGGGGAGAGGTCTTGCAACGCCCTAATGTGCCCCCACAGCCATGTCAGGAACAGGAGGAGAACCTCGTCCTGACATGAGCAAAGTTGAAGACCCGATTCTTTTAGATCGGAGGGGGGAGAGGCCTTACAGCGCCCTAACGCGCCCCCACAAGCCAGGCTGATAACGAGAACCTCGCGCCGGCTCAAGCAAAATGGAAGACCCGGACTCCTACGGGAGCCGGGTTCCGCCACCAAGGTAAGCTTCGCCCGGACTCCTACGGGAGCCGGGTTCCGCCACCAAGGTAAGCTTCGCCCGGACTCCTACGGGAGCCGGGTTCCGCTACCAAGGTAAGCTTCACCCAGACTCCTACGAGAGCCGGGTTCAGCCGCCAGGAAAGCTTCGCCCGGACTCCTACGGGAGCCAGGTTCCGCCGCCAGGTAAGCCTCGCCCGGACTCCTACGGGAGCCGGGTTCCGCCGCTAGGAAAGCTTCGCCCGGACTCCTACGGGAGCCGGGTTCCGCCGCCAGGAAAGCTTCGCCCGGACTCCTACGGGAGCCGGGTTCAGCCGCCAGGAAAACTTCGCCCGGACTCCTACGGGAGCCGGGTTCAGCCGTCAAGAAAGACTTCGCCCGGGCTCCCAAGAAAGTCGGGTTCCGTCCGCTACTTCGCCAGCAAGGGTTAAGAATGGTGGCGAGGCTTGGCCACATGACGAGATCGGATGGAAGGGAAGAGCCCCTTCCCACGATGACCTCTAAGCCAAACAGGCCAAACGACGAGAAAGGGTCAACGAACGACAATATTGGTGCTACGCGCGGACAAGGTAACACAAAGTGCTTTTTCCTCATTTCCGATATATGTACTACAGGGCCAGGACGGCCAGAGAAAGAGGGACAAAACGACAAGAGAAAAAAGGGCAGCTACAAAAAGGGGGTGACTACAAAAGAACTCTAAGGAGGTCCTGCTCCCTCTAACCTAGGGTGATCACCTCCATCCCTCGACCAGGACTGCCTCAGGCTCTCCACCATTTCCTCTAGTTCTTCCTTCTTTTGCAGCATATCCTGGAGCGCCTGACGAAGTCGCCGGCTCTCAGCCTCCGCTTCCCGATGCCACTTCCGCAAAACTTCGGACTCCGCCTCTGCGTCCGCGACGGCCTTCCGCTCAAGCCCCAGTTGGATTTTTACTTGTTGAAGCTCGGCTGTCTTCTCCCCAAGGGAGACAGAAATCCCTTCGACGGTGCCTCTCAAGGCTTGGAGCTCTTCGGTATCTTGGGCGTTAGCAAGCTGCGCCCTAGTAACCAACTGCCCCTGGAGACGAGCAACCTCATCTTGGCAGCGCTCCTCCGCCCGAAGAAGATCCCTTCTCATGCGGCCCGACGCCTCGACATAGGCGAAGAGCTGGTGCCCGATCTGCAGGGACAGATAGAGAATCACAACGAAGACCGAGCAATTGTGCCAGTAAAAATCCGCTTACCTCAAGAAAGGACCCCAAGGTGTCCCAGGCCCGCTGCTCGGGATCGGCACGGTCGATCCTCTCCACGACATCGGACAGAATGCAACCATCGAGCAGCCGACGGATCAGAGCCTTGTCGTTGAAGGGGTTCTCCGATCCCCCCTCAGAGCAGACGGACTCGTCTGCAGCGGTTCGGTGACTGCTCGGCCGACGGGCCACCGATTTTCTCCTCCTCCCCGCGGCGGGCGCCTCCGCGGGGCGGACCTCCGGAATGGGGACCCCGGTCGGCGGGCTCCTTGAGGGGGCCCGGGGGGCCGTTGGCTCGGCATCCGAAGGAATGTCGATTGCCGGGGTCGCCTGGGCGGGGGCAGCCAAGCTCGTCTCCTCCACCCTGGCCCTCTTCGCCGAGCCAGAAGTCATCGCGCCCTTCCTTTTCTGAGCTCTCATGGCCTTGACGAGCATCCGTGTGGCTTCGGCGTCCATTGCTAAAAAAAAAAAAAAAAAAAAAAAAAAGAAAAGAAAAGAAGAAGGAAAAAGCGGCATCGATCAGTCCAGAGTCAAAAAAAAAAAAAAAAAAAAAAAAAGAGAAGAAGAAAGGAAAAAGAGAAAGAGAAAAGAGGAGAGAAAGAAAGAGAGAGAAGAAGAAGACAAGAAAAGGAAAGATATATACTTGCTGGATCCTGAGGGCTCCGGCCGATGTTGAAAAGAAGCTGCTCCCTCAGTAGGTTCGGAAGAGAAGGAGCGGGGTAACTCAGGAGCTTCTGGGCGGCCTGAAGGTCGTCCTCTCCCAGGCTGGGAGCCCGGCGGATGGAATCCCTCAGAGACCCCCAAGGGGGCAGGCCCAGTTCCAGGGTCGGACAGTAAATGAAGAGAAATTTCTCCTTCCAGTTGTGAATCGAAGAAGGGGCGCCCTTCAGCAACCCCTTCTTACCAAACTGGGGGGAGAAGTACCACCAGTCCTTCGCTGAAGGATGGCGTTTGAAGGTGTAGAAATGTCTGAACAGGGAGAGGGAAGGCTGGACCTCGGCTATATGACAGAGAGAGAGAAACCCTATCAAAAACCTAAAGAAATTCGGGGCGACAGAGGCGAGGGAAATGTCTAAGAAACGAAAGAAGGCGGTAACAAAAGCAGGAAGCGGAAGCCGGAGTCCGGCACGGAATGCCTCCTGGTACAGACAAAAGCGACCAGGAGGGGGAGCGCTGGCCCGATCAGAGGGGTCAGAAAGCTCCAGGTCGTACTCTGAAGGGACCCCGTACCGAGCCCTTATCAGGAGAAGTTCGTCCGGAGTCGACGAACAAGGAATGGCGCCCGATGCGAAAATCGGGCGAGGCCCTGCCCCGAACGCGGGTTCATCCGCAGAGACAGGGGCCTGGGGGTTTGAAGCAGAAGAACTCCCAAAACTTGCGGGGGCAGAAGAATCGGAAGACATTTTTCTTTGGGGGAGAACCTAAAGGACCCTAGAAAAGCAAGACGAGAGGGGAGGAAGACACCGGAGGTCAACTCAGGAGAAAATACAAAAGAAGTGAAAGGAGGAGAGGACCCTAGGCGGTAAGAAGAAGAAGGTGGGCACTAACCTATCTTGCTCTGGAGGCCTGGGGAGCGAGAAACGGAAGGCGCCTACGGCTCGAGAGGGCGTTCGTTAGAGCGGACTCTCGGGGAGATGACAGACGCCGGCAAGAAATCAGAAACGGAGTGGGGCGCCTGAAGGGGGAGGACGGGTTTAAATAGGCCCTGGGATCCGACGCCATAATGATCTCGAATCCCCCCAGGCCAGTCCGCATCCGACGCGTGTCCCACTCCCCGTGGCAGACGGCTGAAGGCGGCTGGCGGTTGGCAGGGTCATAATTGCGCCGTACCTAGGCCAGCGTATCTGCGGAGTCTTCGAAGCGTCCTCTCGTACCGTCCCAATTCGAAAAGACTCCGGCATGCGCTCATTTAATGCCCAAATATCTGGGAGCGGCGGGGTGCGGGATTCGAAGGGACGGTTCCGGCTGTACTTCTGTGTACTTCCTTCGTTTGAAATTCAAAACTCGGATGTAGGGGGACTGGTGTTGGGTATAAAATACCCACAGCCGGAACCCACGGCGGAACCGCCATCAGCAAGTGCAGCTCCGCCCGGACTCCTACGGGAGCCGGGCTCCACCGCCATTAGCAAGTGCAGCTCAGTCCGGACTCCTACGGGAGCCGGGCTCCACCGCTATCAGCAAGTGCAGCTCAGCCCGGACTCCTACGGGAGCCGGGCTCCACCGCCATCAGCGAGTGCAGCTCCACCCGGACTCCTACGGGAGCCGAGCTCCACTATCGACATCAGCGCAGCTCCGCCCGGACTCCCACGGGAGCCGGGCTCCGCTCTCAGTATCAACGGCTGGTAAGCTCAATCCGGACTCCTATCAGAGCCGGATTTCACCCTTAACTCTGTTTGCAGTGCAGCTCAGTCCGGACTCCTACGGGAGCCGGGCTCCACCGCCATCAGCAAGTGCAGCTCCGCTCGGACTCCTACGGGAGCCGGGCTCCACCGCCATTAGCAAGTGCAGCTCAGCCCGGACTCCTACGGGAGCCGGGCTCCACCGCTATCAGCAAGTGCAGCTCAGCCCGGACTCCTACGGGAGCCGGGCTCCACCGCCATGAGCAAGTGCAACTCAGCCCGGACTCCTACGGGAGCCGGGCTCCATCGCCATCAGCAAGTGCAGCTCAGCCCGGACTCCTACGGGAGCCGGGCTCCACCGCCATCAGCAAGTGCAGCTTAGCCCGGACTCCTACGGGAGCCGGGCTCCACCGCCATCAGCAAGTGCAGCTCCGCCCGGACTCCTACGGGAGCCGAGCTCCACTGTCGACATCAGCGCAGCTCCGTCCGGACTCCCACGGGAGCCGGGCTCCGCTCTCAGTATCAACGGCTGGTAAGCTCAATCCGGACTCCTATCAGAGCCGGATTTCACCCTTAACTTTGTTTGCAGTGCAGCTCCGCCCGGACTCCTACGGGAGCCGGGCTCCACCGCCATCAGCAAGTGCAGCTCCGCCCGGACTCCTACGGGAGCCGAGCTCCACTGTCGACATCAGCACAGCTCCGCCCGGACTCCCACGGGAGCCGGGCTCCGCTCTCGGTATCAACTGCTGCTCCGTCAGGACTCCTACAGAAACCGGGCTCCGGCCGTTACCGAGCTCCAATCGACAGATCCGCGCCTCCTGACAGGCCCTCAAAATGGCCACGACCCTGCTCCACTTCCTGTGGCGGACTCCGCGCAGTACCATCATTCTCTAACAATCCGCAGTGGCCATAGCCGCCCTGCTCCACTTCCTGTGGCGGACTCCGCACAGCTCCACTATCCCCTGGCAAGCCACAGTGACGGCCACGAACCTGCTCCACCTCCTGCGACGGATACCATGCGATTCTCCTGACAACGGACGCTGCTCCACCCCTCATAACAGACTCCACGTGGCGGGTCGAGGTGATGCCCACGTATCTGCTCCATTATATTCCGCAATCAATTCTCCTGACCGTGGGCGGCCCACTACCAGGCGGTTACAAACGTCGCCATCAGTCCGTTGCCTCCCCCGCCTATAAAAGGGGGACTCAGATACGTTATTCTTTAAGCTCTTTTGCCTTATCTCAAAACTCTGCTAAACTCTCCGTTCGAGCACTCCATTCTTGTTGAGGCAGAGAACTGACTTGAGCGTCGGAGGGTCTTGCCGGAGCAACCCCACCTCCGGTTTAGACTTCCCTTGCAGGTCCCGGCAGCGACCGCGGCTTCCTCAACTCCAGCTTCTCCGGCGCAGGCGAATTTTTGTACCAACAGATATGGATACAAATTGGATGCTAGCAATATGAATATAAATATGAATATAAGATGGATAAATAAATTTATAATTATATAATCAATGATATTATTAATAATAAATTAAGTCAATAGTACGTTGATACGTTCATTTATTTATCTTGAAAATTTTATAAAATTAAATAGTGTTATGAATATAATTAAATATTCGAATATGAATCAGTAGTTGTTTATTCATATTTTTATCTATTTTTTATATAATATATATAAATATAAATATAAATATTAGTTGAATATTTAAATTTTTATTAATATCTGAATAGATTCAGATATAATCGTGGATTTGGATAAGAGTTTCCGATTTGCTTCCACCCCTATTTATTACTACTATGACTATTGCAATAGCTTGCTTGCTTATATTCAAAACTCATTTCTTAGTGCCAATGTGGCTCAAAAAGATTTGAGCGGTCATGGGGAGTTCGCGTGTTGCATGAGCCAGCAGCTAGATCTACCAAATAAGTGTTGTGTTGCTAGAGATTTGAGTGGAGGAGGAGATAATTTGTTGATCATGAAAGGACAATATTGAGTCCTGCAAGTCTGATTTTTTTTTTTTTCCCAGAAAAGAAAGCCACATTTGATGCTTGGCATGGAGGTGAGAGGCATGTGCAAATTCTCACGTAAACAGCCAGTGATGAGCATATCCAATGCACGCGGCATACTGGATATAGATGGTTGTGGATTTAATTGTAGAAATAGGGAAAAAATAGAGTAGAATGATCAAAAGGATTAGGTCAGCAGCAAAGAAAAAGAATGCAAGGGTTAAATGCATTCGATAAGAAACGTACGTGTCCTCGTGAAAATGTTATTCTCCTGGTAAAGCTTGCTACGTCACAGCGTGGTAAATATTTCAAATGCTACCAGTCTGTCCTTCGTCTGGGATTTTTTTTTTTTTTGGTAGAAACTCTAGTCTACAATTGGGTGAGCTAAGGCTCCGTCCTCCCTTAAAGGCTAAACTTGAAGTGCAGTTATCTGGATCATAAATTTGGGTTGTGAATCTTAAGGTTCAAAACACTATGCCAATCTAGATCATGCAATGTGTCAGTTTACCAACCAAATGGTTCGTTCTTTTATGAATAAAAAATTTAAAAAAAAAATAATTTATCTATATAATTTTATACATAAAAAAATAACTTTAAAATCTGTTATCCATATTTTTTTATATTAATATTTTTCTAGATAAATTATTAAAATTTATCCATATTGTCCATAATACTTTTTATATTTTTTAGATTTAAAGAAGATGAATGATTGAGTTATTAAGCATTGAATGATGAAGATATTAGAAATGAAAATGAGGTATTTTAAGAATAAAATTAAATACCTATCTTACTGATTGATGAGAAAATGATTTAGCCACTTCTAGATGGATAATTTTTTTTTATTTTATAAATAAATATTATCCATAAAAAATAATTTATCTATCTTAAAAAATGTGAGAACATAAATAAATTGATAAATAAAAAAATTAATTAATTTTTTTAATAATTATTATTCATAAAAAAATAGATCATCAGGAGAACATGTTTAATTTGATTAGGAGACTTCCTCAAAAATTTTACCTTATACTTTTCATAACATGCTTGGGGCTTTAATTTCTCTTATATATAAACTTTGATTTATCTGTAGATTATACCCATGACACAATCTTATTTTTATCAACCTATTTTTCTAGAACAAAATTAAATAAATTAAATTATTTGATTATAAAGATATTTATGAGAATCCATAGAATAAAATATTTAACAACTGGTCAGAAAACTTGCTGAAGTATCTCAAAATATAGTCCCGATTCCATGAACCAAGATTTTAAACTTCAACGTAACTGCACCTTTTGATACGGTGGGTCCGTGTATGACGTGGCATGTACCGGATGTAGAGACTTTTGTGATATTGCTTGGTTCAATTTGGATATGAGGGGTCGTACGCTCCATCACTTTCCATCTCCTTGGAGAGACTTTTCCCCCTCACGATCACCACATCCAAAATAGAGGTCAGCGTTTCCTCGAGGTGTGCAAGCACCTCAGCTTTCAAGAACCGTCCGATCTTGACCGCACATCGCAAACCAATAATTGGAAACGAGCCGCAGACTGTAGACCGTCGGATGACGCCACAATTTTTGGACCCCTCACCCACTTATTGCTTTCCGTTCGTTATCCGCGCTGCGTGCAACGGCCACTGCCCTCTACTTTGCCCCATGTTGCCCTTGAAATTACGAATTTTGCCCCTCGACAGCGGATTTTTGAAAAGGATGGTAGAAGTGTAATATAGCAGACTTGGAAGGCTAAGAAGCAGGAAGGATTTATTTATTTATTTCGTTCCCTCGTGGTCGCGGATGGTGTTGTTAGACTTCCTCCCAATTCTGGGCAAATTAGACAGGAATCGAGGAAGCTTTTTTTTTTTGGGGGGGTTAAAAATATTGATATGCATTGGTGGCTTTTGGGAATCATACTGGTACGGCTCGTTTGGTTGACAAAAAGTAGGGGAGGATAAGACGGTTACTCAAAAATAAAAAAAAAAATTATTATTTAGTTAAAATTAAAAAAAAAATTATAAAAAATTATTTTTTATATTTTATAAAAAATAAAAATTATAAAAATAAATAAATTTTCATATTTTTCATATCAAGAGATAAAAAATATTGATATTTTTTTCAAAATATTCTTTTAAGATCAATAACTAAGATTTTACAAAATATCAATGAATTATTAGAATGAAATACTGAACAGTGATATAATATTATATTAGTATTATTTTAATATTTATATAAATATAATATTAATATTAATATTATAATATTTATTATATTTTAATATTATTTTAATATTTACACTAATATAATATTTATATTAATATAATATAATATTTAATATTATATTTATATCTATATTAATAAATTTATTATATTAAATATTAATATATATTAGAATTATATTAATATAATAAATTATTATTATCTAATGTTATATTATAATATATTAATATTATATTTATTTTAATATAAATATAATATTTATATTTATATAAAATTTAAAAGTAAAAATCTATAGTTTTATATCTACTAAGAATATAATAGGTATTTTACATAATTTTTTTTCAAAAAAATAGATATTCAAGCAAACATAAGCTATTTTGTAATATATCACTTTTCTATGACCAATCAAATATGTTAAAATTTTATTATCAAAAAATAACTTTCCAGCAAGTAACTTCTTGAAAAGTTACTTCTTAAAAAATAAAATTTTTCAAGCAAATCAAGCGAGTCTGTGGTATAATGGACGGATGGGGAATCAAATGTAATATTGCCTTGTTCACCATGCCTTTTGTTTTTATTTTATTTTTTTTGTTTCAAAGATTAATCATATTTTTTATCCTCTATTTAAGTTGATTTTTAATAAATTTTTAAAATTCAAAAAACTTAAATTTAATCGCTAATATCATTCTTCCTCCTGATTTCAGCCATTTTTTCTCAACGGTAATTGGTGCTAGCATTAATCAGTAATCACGTAGCCGATTATATAGTAGAAATCATTTAGATAGAAAACTACATGATCAATTAGAGATGACACGGGAAGATTGGGTACCATCCGACCATTCTCTTAGAATTTTTACTTATTTGAGAGGGTGTCTTTGGAAAAAATCGTGCCACTATAATTTTGAACAGTAGAAAGAGCTAAAATCGGTTGCAAGATTGGATACCATCCAATCCCCCTCTTGGAATATTCAAAACCTGCAATTCTTGATATGTATTAAAATAGAATGTTAATCATGATCATTATAATATAAATATCTTATGCGTTTAATCTTCCATGCCTTTTTTTTTTTTTTTCATAAACAAACTTCCATGCTTTGCTCATGCCCGTTGACTAGCATTTCAAGAAACACTAAACTATCATTTTACACATATTTTAAGAGGCGCTATGTCTCTCTAATTTTTCAAATCTTCTCCAATGTGACTTAAGAATTTGGGGAGAAGATACGCTGGGATATTTTAGACCAGACAAGGTTAACAGTCGAAGATTTGATAGCATTTTTAAGCAATATACTGGGCGCATTCATGCTGGATATCCCATCTCACCCATTTCCGGGAACTTGGATTCCAAATTCGAATGTGCGGCCCTTCCGCAAACGAAGGGATTGGTTGGCATTGCGTTTCAGATGAACAACAGGAGCTAAGACATTATGCTCAGGATAACTCACTCCAGTTAAACTAGGTCGTCTGGATTGAAATATATCATATGCATTGAGTACATTACTTTGGCTGAAAAAGGAAAAAAACAATAGGGGTGGCCAACGACACATTCCATTAATTAGTTGGAAGATTTTTTTTTTTTGTAGCAATATAAATAAATTGGCATTGTGAAAAAAAATATCATATTTCACATAGACAATAAATTGTATTTATTTATTATTGATTAAAAGTTTTATTTCAGGTTTTCTATTCCGATTACCATTTTATGTTTGATATTTGATCCATACATAAGCATGTGTAATATAGCTATATTTGTACACACATGTAGACATGAAACGGTATTACGAGGAAGAGACCGAAAAAATTGTTCAGGCTTTTGGAGAGCTCTCTCCAAGTTAAATCATCTATTCCCCACCGACAATAGATGATTGTGTTAAATCACCCAGCACTCTATGCATTGATCAAGTGTGTGTATCTATGTATACATGCATATATATATATATATATATATAGAAAGATTTCTAGACTTGATGTAAATCATTTTGACCATTACATGAATGACCTTGCAGGGCTTAGAAGCGGGATCTATTGTACCGAGAAGCTAAACAACGTGTCAAATTTTTTAAGCCATAGCTTATTCATGGACATCCAATTGAGATGTTTTTCTTTTTCTTACAAATCAAATAATATTTTGAGCTCTATGACATGAAACCATCTCTTAAAGGTGCAAATAACTGTAGTTTAATTCCATCATTTAAGTTCAGAAAATCAAATTCAAAATTTTAGTTTAAAAAAATAAATGGCCAGAGATATCTTCTAATTCATAAAGAATTAGGTAAAGCGAATAACAATAAAATCGATATAAAAGCTGAGATCTCTTTTCTGTAGGTTTTTTAGCTTTATGATTATTTCACTAGTCATGCCTATTTCGTAAAAGCTATATCTTCTTTTAATTATAAGAGGAATCTGAATTGTATAAAGATAGATGTCACTAGTATAAATAGAGCATATATAACTCATAAATAATGAAAGAAGGTAGGATTTAGATCCTACTTTCATTATTTTTCTATTTTTTCTAAGTTTTCTTAAGAGATTTGAGTTTAATGGATTGAGAGATTTAGTTTATACTCCTGATTGGATTAATATATATATAACTAAAATTTAGTTATTAAGGCCTTCTATACATTATAATTTATTACCATTTCAAGGACAATTGAAAAAAGGAGAAAAAAAAATCATACCCCTTTGCATCATGTGCTGGGATTTTATGTATAGAGGTTTTTGTACAGAAATCTTCTTCAGCCATGTAGTTGCCAGTATTAGCGATGCTGATATTAGTGGTGGTAGTTTCTTGTCGACTATCATTGAAGTATGTTGCCCAATATGGCTTAACTCATGTATAGTTCTTCACTCACCGTATAAATGTTGATATCAATGATAGGACCTTTTACACATAGATTCAACTTATATAAAGTTATCCGCTAATACTAGTATTAGTAAAATCAGTATTGATGATAAAAATTCTTACTTAGCCATTATTAAAGTTTATTTCTTAATATATAATATTATATGAAATTTTTATTTATTATAATATATTATTATTTATTATATTTCAAAAATAATTGAAAAGATAAAAAAATATATTATATATTATATATAGGATTAGAAATGTGTTCGGGCTACCCAAGTCCCATCAGATTGGACTTATTTTAAGTTGGACTTCGAGCTAGGCTTGAAAATATTTGAACTGGCTTTGGGCTTAAATATAGAATCTATTTATTTTTTAGACCAGACTTGAACATATCATTGGCTCGACCCCGATCCGAGCCCAAATCTATGCAAGATCCAACATGAAGCTCGAATGAAGGCCTAAACCTAGCTCAGTCAATTATAAAATCGATCTGAAGTGATGTGGCTTAACCAACTTGATTTTGCTAATCCAACCCCCGACAAGGATGGAAAGTTAGGGTTTGGTGAAGGCAGAGCGCCATCATTGAGGCCAGATCAAGAAGATGATGGGCTTGTTTGATTTTACTTAAAAAAAGCAACTTCCAATTTTTTTCTAGAAAAAAATAAAATTGATAAATAAGTATTGTTTGATTTTATTGGAAAAAAAAAGTCACTTTTCCCATCAAGGCAAAAATTGGAGAAGAAAAGAAGCAGCATCCGGATTTTTTTTTTCTAAAAAGTACAAGGCTGGGACACATACGCTCGAAATTATTCTAAAGTTTAATGAACTTTTTTTTTCTACTCTATCCTTGCTGACATCTCAAAATTACTCCATATAAGGCTTTTTTTTCTCTAGAGAAATCCAGAGCTTGGTGAATCTAGAATCTGAACACAGACCTCGACTGAATCTAGATCTGAGAGCAGGAGATCTCTCACCATCACCTCGCCCTTGCCGTCACCATTGCCATCGCCTTCACCTCGCCCTTGCCGTTGCCATCGCTTATAAGTTAGATCTCTTCTTCTGGCCTTCTTCGATGTAATTTTGTGGACTTCTTTTCAAAGTAGTTCTACGCAGGCTCTCTCTCTGTGAGATTAAAAAATTTACCTGAGCTCATATTATCATTAATTAGTTTAATTAGGGAAGGCCAATCCGTTCATGAGATTTTAATAAAAAAGTCCGTACCTTTTCAACTTTCTTCTTATGCTCATATGTACTTTTTACCTGTTCAATCAAATGCATACAAGAAACAAACGTAAAAAGTTGCATGATTAATTGATTAATGGTATGAAAGACTCTGTCCTGGATGACATTTAATTATAGTGAGACTTTTACCCATTCTTTCTTGTCTACTGGGAGAGCACTATTTTACTATATATGCACAAGTGACAAACCTGTATTATACTTAAGATTATTGTAGCATGGTCAATAGCATATTATCTGTTTGTCTATCCATTTATTCTCTGGTACTTTTTTTTTCTTTTATGCTTAGAGATGGCAAAATTAACCCGACCCGATGGGTATACACCCTACCCGAACCCGGTCAAATTCGAAAAATAGGGTTTGACTAGGTTTGGGTTCGGGTTTGGGTAAAATCCGAAAACTATAGTACGGGTATAGGTAGGGTATGGGTAGTGCTATTTTCTACCCAAACCCGACCCAAACCTATGGATATGGATAATATCCGAACTCATATCCGAATATATATATATATATATATATATATATATATATATATATATATATATATATATATATATATATACATATATACATATCCGAATATATATATACATATACATATACATATATACATATCCGAATATATATATACATATACATATACATATACATATATATATATAATATATATATATATACATATATACACACACACACATATACACACACACATATATATGATCTCTCTCTCTTTCTCTCTCTCTCTCTCTATATATATATATAATTATATATATGTATGTATGTATATGTATGCATGCATATATGTATGCATGTATGTATGTGTGTGTGTGTTAGAAGTGTGTATGTGCGTATGTATGTATGTATGTATATATAATTGGTAATTCTATTTTTGATTGATAATATGCATAAAATTATTTTACTTTTTTTTTTGTATAGAATGGATGGGTATGGGTTGGGTATGGGGTGGGTATGGATTGGATATGAGAAAATGGGTTACCCACGGGTATCTCCGAACCCGTTGGGTATGGAGATGGGTATCTCTTTTCTTACCCGATTGGGTATCGGGTAGGGTTTGGGTATAGGGTATTAAGTTCGGGTTTGGGGATGGGTAGTATACTACCCGACCCAAACCCTACCCATTGCCATCCCTATTTATGCCTGTTTCTTCTCTGCCACTTTTGTTTCCTTTCACTGTGGAAAACTGAAATCATGCACGCACACATACATTTGCTGCTGGTATGTTTCAGTAAGTTAGCTAATTGGGATCCAAATACAACAAAAATCTTTCTTGATCTTTGTATTGATGAAGCAGAGAAAGAAAATAGGCCTCATATTTATTTGAATGCTGATGGTTGGAATAATGTAGCCTCAAAGTTTAAGAAAATAACTGATAAAGAGTATACAAACAAATAATTTAGAAATCATTGAGATTCACTGAAAATCGACTGAAAAAATTATCAAAATTTGAAGAGACTACAATCTGAAGTTGGTTGGCATGAGGAGAATGGCACTATCACTGCATCAGATGAATGGTGGCATGACAAAATTGCGATAAGTTACTAATATGTTTAAGTTTTGCATTAATACTTGTACTTTTTTACACTATCTGATTGTTGATTTCTAACATATGTAGTTGAATAAAGATTTTGCAAAGTTTAGAAGATAGTCTTTGCAAAACTATGGGTTGATAGAGAAGCTATTCGGTGATATTGGAGAAGCTATTCGGTGATATTTCAGCTATTGAAGTATACACCTACACCCCTAATTCTGGCCACATTCATCAAAGTATGGAGCCTAATACTCTGGAAGAAGATGTGATTGAACTTGGCGAGGACTCCGTTAATGTTAAACTTAAAGATAAGGGTTCAAGTTCACATTCCTTGAAGAAGAAAAGAAAGAAATTTGTACAGCAGACTGAGTCAAGCATAATTAATAGCAATTTTCAGAGATTGGTGACTGCATTTGAGACTAGTTCGGGCACTTCACGCATTAAGAAGTCTAGAAATGAAATTGAAGAGGCTATCTCATATTTGAAAAAATTATCTGTACTTGACATTGAAGGGTCGATGGTGATATTTGGGGTGCGAAAGATGGTGTATGATCGGTGGAGGCAATGCTTTATGGCATTAAAAGATCCAAGCCTCTGATTGAGGTTCCTGCAAGCCGAATGGGAACAAAGGCCCAATGCTTGTTGAACAATTTGTTGTTTGTTTGTGAAAACTTCACTCTGCTTGTTAAACTTCATGGATTATTTGCTTGTTGGTAGACGTGAGTATCCTTTGAGATAAAATAAATATTTTTTTTTCTTTTTATTTTGGATGTGCTTTTTAATTTTTTTCTCAAATTTGATAGATCATGGAAGATGATGAGAATTATGTGGAGGATGATATTTATGAAGATGATGAGAATGATGTGGAGGATGACATTTATGAAGAGGATGATGAGATTAAGGACATGTATAAGGACATCCAAAATAATCATAAAAAATTGGTGCTAGGTGGAGCTTATGTTTGTGCTGTGAATTATTATAACTATCATGCACAAACTTATATGGAACTATGACCATGTAGAACATCCGCATTGAAAGGTTGGCCATAGATCTTGGAGCTTTTGAATGATCAATCAAAAATAGATAGATACTATGAAAGTTTTCGTATGAATGCCATGTTATTTAGAAGGTTGTGTCAATTGCTTGGTGATACCTATAGCTTATCTCATGATGATACTGTTAGAGTTGAAGAGCAAGTTGGGATGTTCCTATGCATTGTTGGTCAAAATTTTAGCAATAAAGCAATTCAAGAATGATTTTAACATTTTGGACAAACCATGAGCCAATATTTTCATATAGTATTAGATGCTCTTATTAGATTATCAATGGACAACATCGTGCAGACACCTGTGACAACAATTCATCCTTATGTGCTGAATAATCCTAAATATTATCCATATTTTCAGGTAATAAGATGTTCATTCTATTAAATTCGAGTATTGCAATATTTTTATCTAAATTTTTTTATTCTTTTGATGTATAGCATTGCATTAGTGCAATAGATGGGACACATATTGAGGTTGTTTTATCATTAGACAAGGGAAAGCTATTTTATGATCGCAAGGAAAGCACTACTCAAAATATTATGGTTGCTTGTGATTTCAATTTGTGTTTCACATATTGCATTGGTGGGTGGGAAGGATCTACACATGACACCCATATTTTTCTTGATACCATCCATGATGAGAGTAAGAATTTCAAACGCCCGAGTGGAGGTTAGTTTTTGCTTATGAATTAATTTCTATACAAAAATTATTATGATAACATACATGGCATATCTTCATTTTATATGATTGCAGAGTAATTTTATTTGGTGGATGCAGGTTATCCAAATATGAAAGAATTTTTTGCTCCATATAGGAACGTACGGTATCATTTGCAATCTTATGATGTTGAGAGATCAAGAAATTCAAAGGAACTATTTAATTACTATCATGCTTTGTTGAGAACGATAATAGAGCGAACATTTGGAGTATAGAAAAATTGATTTACTCTATTGAAGAAAATGCATCATGGGTATAACAGGGATACGCAAGTGAAATTGATGATAGCTACTGCAACTATTCACAACTTCATTCCCCAACAAAATATAAATGATCCATTTTTTGAAAATATCGCCACTCAAGATGATAATGAAGTTAAAAGAATGACTACAGTTGTTACAAGTCCTAGTGGTAGTAGTATCACTGAGAGAGATGGATGTCGTTCATGATAAAGTATGCGATGAAATATGGGCAAGGAGCGTTTTTATCACGTAATAATTATGTTCTTATTTTGGATGCATTACAAACAATATTTGGACCTTCATAAATACTATTTATTGGAACCTTGATAGACTATTTCATTTATCATTTTCGCCTTTACTATAGTTTCACATTAAAAAAAATTCTCCTTCTTTGATTCATGAGCACCAGCTCGAAGAAAAAAAAGTCAGGCTAATATTTTTGTAAATATCTGTTCATGTACCGAAGGATATTCTAGTCTATTTCATACTTTGAGAAAGTAAAAACAAACAATACTTTTTTGCTTTTTTACTTTTCAAGAAGTGAGAATCAAACACCCCTTTACTTAAAAAAAAAAAAAAATGTCTACTTCTTGTCAGAAAGAAGTTACTTCTTACTTTGAAGAAGTAGAATCAAAGAAGTCTGACATGCGACTGGATAATCCTCAATCCATTTTGAATGCACGAACAAGTACCACTATAAATCGAAATTTTGTTACTAGGGTTGTTCTTGAGTTGAGAAAGTTGCTAGCTTTGGTCCAAAATCCAGCATCGGCATGATCTCTAGCCTCTAGTTGTCATTGTTGGCATCAATCGATCGGAACCCATTTCGATAGCACCAACCATCATTGATGTGGCAGCCAAGGTCATAGACGCCATTGCCATGGGGTTGGAGGTTGCTCTACTGACCCCCGTCATCATCACCATTGGAGACCTAATAGGCTCGGGGGAAGTCATCCATCGGAGAGGGAGAAGGGCTGGGGGGTGGGGTGATGGTAGCCCTAGAGAGGGAGAAATGGGTTAGGACCCGGGCTCTTATTTCTTTATTTTTTTTTTTTAAGGGACAAAATGACAACTAATGAATAAGAACCTGATTGGGTTGAGCTAATCAGATTCATGCTTGGTTTTGGGTTTTTCAAAAAACTTGCAAATCTAAGTCCAACCTGAAGCTCAAAAAAATTTCTGATTGGGCTTGGGTAGAGGTGTAGCCTGGTCTAATTCAATCAATTTTCAGCCCTAATTGCATAGAGCCATTATTAATGATAGAAAATTTTAGACTCCGCTTGGGTAAGAAACCTTTTTATCGCTATAATTTATTAATTGCTATTGTGCAAGTTAAGCAATTGAATACATGAACGGAAAGAGATCCGAACTGGATTGCCATCCCCACTCTAGTTCAAACATTTCGTGCCATGGCCCACATTTTTATTCAACCAGGTGACGAGGAGATGAGTCATTAAGCCCAACAACGACAAGCAGTAAGTGCAACAGTCAAATTTAATAAGGTAAGAAAAAATTTGAGAGGTCTCTGATGACAATTCTTAGTAGAAATATGAGTAATATGACTTCCTCGCAAAAAAGAACACGAGAGGCTTGGTCAAAGGGTCACATTCAAAAAAACCGTATGGTCTTATGAAATTTATAGCATTGGAAGAGAGAGAGCCACCAAAAATAATAATTTTCATTAATAAAACCACCAAAAAAGGAATTCAATTTATAAATCAATAATGCTTCCAACCTACGATTATTATTTCTAAATTAAAAGAAGACAGATTTTTTTAAAAAAACTTCAATAAAAGAGCATTATTTTAGACTTTTCAACGGCCATATTGAGGTGATAAAAGCTCACATGTCTTTCCATCATGATTTATGGGATGCATCCGCATCATGATTGCTAGATAATGCAACCTAGTAATGTTAAAAGATTAAAATGCAGAATTTCTAAAAATTATAATGCTATCCTTATAATGCAATACTCGAAAAGTCATCCATTATCTCTACTATTCGTATTTTTTACCTTTTAAAGTAGTAACAATTTTTTGTTTTTGGTAAATTCGCAACCAAATCCTTGATATGTAAATTTATTTAGCAAAAAGTTAGAAACTTCCAACTGGAAGGCTTATAAATTACTCAAACTAAAATTTTTAACCCCAAAAAGAAAGCCAGAAAATGAAAGATTTCAGTAATTTTTAGACCTTCATTTCCAAATTCTTCATAAGACTTTGTGCTTGCTTTTCATGAAAAGGATTGACTTCCATTTTGGAAGTAAACGACATTAATCGGAAATGGTGCACCCGAATGGAACAAGATGGTGATGGCATGCTAGCCTCAACGACTGCTTTCATTTGTTGGTTTTTGTAAGGAAACAGAAAATTGAAGTTATTGCAACTTTGTAAGCTTGTTTGAAGCCAAGCACTCTTCTGTGAATATTTTGATCCCATAATTTTTTAGCTGGTGTTCTCCTACCGTTATTTGGACAAAGAACAGTGTCTTTAAGATCTCCTGAGAGGATACGGCAAAACTTACCTGATGGGTTATAACTATATGAATATATCATCCTTATAAAGATGGCAGGCCAACAGATTTGGATAAGCTGAAGTCTCATGCTAATGGAGTATTGGAGATATATGCATACTAGTATATTTCATGCTTTTTTGAAAAAAACAAAAAATAAAAAAAATAATCTAGAGGAAAGGTTTGAACCTTTAACTTGTGGTGAATGGTCAAAATTGTTAAGCTGTGTGCTTTGGACAACATGTGAGTCAAAACTAAAAATTAGAGGCATAAGAAAAAGAGCCACAAAAACAGAGACGTTTGGAGAAATTTTCTCATAACAGCAAAATAAATACTCCGAAGATGGGAAGAAAGAAATCCATGGGATGAAAAAATTTTTTATAATCGGACTGACTATAGAAAAAATTATGATCGGACCGTCATCATCTGTCATGTACATATATCGAGACATCCATAAAAAAAAATACGGTTATGTGATATTTATTTAAATTATTCAAATATCTCTAAAATTTATCCATTTCATTTTTATTAATATTTTAACATATGTTCGTAAGCGTGTACGGACATCCATCTTTCGATAGACATTTTCAAAATATGTCCGATCATAATTCTTTCCATGATCAATTTGACTATAAAAATTTTATCCGAGGATTGGTCAATTGAAAAATAATTAGCTCAATTATCTTTCTTAGTAAGTTATTAGCTTAACGGGACAATTTGGCAAGATTAGAATCAGTTGTTTATAAGAAGAAGTAATTTGTCATGATTTGAATCACTTATTTGTAAGAAGCAAATGGGACCGGTTTTGATATACAAATTGGAACTCGATTCAATTTAAAAAACTAAGCTGTTAAATTTTCGATTCAAACATCTACATTAATCTTTTTGTATTAAACGTTTTATCTTCTACTAATTATTTTATATATATAAGACTAAACCTCATGTATGATCCTTAATCCTCTCTTTTCGTGTCTGAATCGATCTTAAGTTCCTCTCGAGTCCAATCCACTATTCCGATCAAACTCCGTACCCTGTCTTATTTTTTAAAATGCATTGCGTGTTTAGTGTTCCAGACTAAGAGTCCACTCTTCCCAAAACTCAAGTAGCAAACTTGTCAATTTAACTTGCAGGATCGATGCATGACTACTTTTTTCAATGGTTTGCCTTTCAAGCTTTCTTTTTCCCTAGTCTTTTCGCCTTTTCTATCTCTCCTCCATCTTTGTCCCCACTATCCACAAAACCCTTGGAAATATGCTCTATTTTCTCGTCTTCTTCTTCTTCTTCTTTTTTCCAAGTTATATTTTGGATATACATGCATTCCTTCTGTTTGTTTCTTACGAATTCCCAACGGATATCTATGTGACTCTTTCTGGCTTCATATTACTCTACTTTTATCCAACTATGGATGCCTCCCACCCTACACTAGCATTTAAACGTCCGTTTGGTCCATGACTGCCGAATGGGACGAGCGTGACACAATTTCTGCTTGAAGTGCCAGGAGGACCCAAGCTGGATGAGGATGGCATATCAGGCGGCCGCATAAATTTTGCCCGGCTAGACATCAAATAATAAAAATTAAAAAACATTTATCTATTTATTTATCTTTCATAGGATCATCCATATTTATTAATTAATAAAAAAAATTCATTTAAAAATATTAATTATAATCCGTTGTCAGTCTTATGGCTATTATTTTATTATTTATTTTACTTGGAACTCCAGGCTGACAACATTATTTTATTTTCTAATAAGACTGGACCGGCGTTCCTATTGTTATGGCTTGGCCCTTGCTGACAGCATTATCCAATAAATTAATTTATTGACAGCTTTTTAATTGTCCTCATTTAAAAAATCGTTGGCAAATGGCCTTGTACTTACATTTATTTACGCTTATGCCCTTCGTCGCCGATAGAGGGCCAGCCTTGAAATAATAAATAACTGGCCCTCCATTATGCGAGTTCAGAGAATCACAGGGATCGTTCGCTCCCAGAAGAACGGTACTAACAGGAGTGTGGAGATCTCGGCAATTAAGGCCATGGCGGCGGTGCGAAGGCTTGCCTCCTCTCTTCTCTCGCGCTCTCTCTCCGCTTCTTCCCCTCGCTCTCTCACCTCTCCGTTTCGCGGAGGTGATCCCCTGTTCTACTGCGATCCTTTTCGATTCGTGTTATTTCCGTCTTTTTTTTTTTCGCGTTTTTCTTGTTTAGAAGTGGCTTTTTAGATGTTTTCTTTGATCATCTGCAGCCAAAATTTGTTCTTGGAGCGATCTCTACTTGCAACTGCCGTCTTTGGTCATTTTTCCCCCGATTTCTGGAAGGAAAAAAACTCATTCTTGACGACTTATTTTTGTCTTTTTTCTGGATTTTTTGTTGATTCGTGATTTTTGATCAATTAATTACTCCAGTTGCAAAAAAGGGTCGGTTTTTTTATGTTCATCTGTGATTTTGGGACCCCTTTTTGGATCGAAATGTTCCTCTGTTTCGGACTTTAGCAAAGTTTACTTCTTTGTTTTCGCTTCCAGGGATTCTGGAAATCTTCAAAAGTTATAATTGTCCCTCCAATTTTGTAGTTTCTTTGGGTATGTAGCTTGGTGCGAACCGATGCAGATCGGATAGCAAATCTTTTGCTTCTTATGGCCAGTCAAATCCCCTGCGTCCTGTCTGGCTCTATTTGAGTGACTGTAATCAGCAACTGAAACATCGACATGATTCGACGTTCACATTTTTTGTTAGAGCCAAACCATTTCCCTTCATAGATGGTTATTGGCATTCCAGCATCCGATCTTGGAGGAAATCAACTTAAAATGAGGAATAAATTATCCTCTTTGTTTCTTTATGGACTCATTCTGCTTGAGAAAAGTTTTTTTTGTTTTTTTCGGCTATCGTTTTTCGTCTCGTTAGTTTGCGAAGTAACAGAAATATATCAGACATAAACTCAGAAGAATATATTTTTTTTAAAAGATTATGTACAGATTTTTCTCTGCCAGTAGATGCAAATCGGAAGGCAAGCTCTGCTGGTTGTTGTATCCAATTATCCACTGCATCAGATTTGGCTCTGTTTTTTAATGACCTCGATTGGACTTTGAAACATCTGGATGATTTGTACCTCATTGTTCCTTACTATGAATAAACCATCTCATTTTCGTCGATGGTAAAGGCCAGCAGGCTTAATCTCATCTTCCTCCTCTTCTTCTTCTTCTTAAAAAAAAAAAAAAAAAGGTAAAAAAGAAGACTGGTGTTCAATTATGGAAGACAGTGGGACAAATTGTTGTTTCTTTTGCTTGTATTAATTGCATATGGGATGAATAGACGCTTTAAAAAAGAAAGAATAGAAAGGGAAAAAAAATTTCTAATCAGCATTTATTTTATTTTATCCTATATGTGCTTTACATTCTAACAACTCGCTAAAATTTCTTTATTCTTTTAGTCTATGACTTTCTCTGCTTTAAAATTTTCTGTTTTATTTCAGTATGCATCATAATCAAGTGATTGTAATGGAATACTTTTCTGTGTCTTGACTGAATCTGGTTGCATTTTATGATACTCAACTTCAGATGGAACACGTGCCTCTGCATCGGGGGTTCTTCAAAGGTTTAGCACCGCAGTTGCAGTTGAAGAACCAATCACGCCACCAGTTCAAGTACACCACACACAGCTTCTGATCAATGGGCAATTTGTAGATGCGGCATCAGGTTCACTGCTTTGTTATCATAAAAGCTTCTTGTTTTTTGTAAACTAAATGAAGTATTTTCTGGTCATTGGAATATCAAATCTGCTATGATCACTTTGTTCCTTGGCGCCTTGTATAGTGAACTAACATTTGGAAATTCCACTGCTCCCAGGTAAGACATTTCCAACATTAGATCCTAGGACTGGGGAAATGATTGCCCATGTTGCTGAAGGAGATGTGGAAGATGTCAACCGTGCTGTTGCTGCTGCTCGCAAGGCATTTGATGAAGGACCATGGCCGAAGATGACAGGCTATGTAATGCTCTGAAACTTCTGTTTCTGTATAGGTTTTCAAGGCCTAACCAATCTCATATAATTTCGTCCAAGTTTCATTCAATAGTTCAGTCAAATTGACATGTTCTCTTGAAATTCTTTGGTTCAGGAAAGGTCACGCATACTTTTGCGGTTCGCAGATTTGGTCGAGAAACATAATGATGAGATTGCAGCACTTGAGACTTGGGATAATGGGAAACCTTATGAACAGGCTGCCAATGTAGAAGTTCCAATGTTGGTCCGTCTAATGCGATATTATGCTGGTAAAGTATAAAAGCTGATAGTGACAATAGGATAATATTTTATTTTGTCTCACCTAATCAGTTGACTGAATCATGCATCTGCCGATTTTCTTTGATATCCTGCAGGTTGGGCAGATAAGATACATGGACTTGTTGTGCCAGCTGATGGTCCACATCATGTGCAAGTCCTGCATGAGCCAATTGGTGTTGCGGGACAGATTATCCCATGGAACTTTCCACTTCTTATGTTTGCTTGGAAGGTTGGCCCGGCATTAGCATGTGGGAACACCATAGTATTGAAGTCTGCAGAGCAAACTCCTCTGTCTGCTCTTTACGTGTCCAAACTGTTGCATGAGGTTGGTGCAGTAATTGCATCTCACTTTCTTTGAATAGATAGAAGTGGATATTTCCACATCATCTTTTTGATATTTAACTTTTCTTCTTCAAGATCTGCTAATAAGGCTAGAGTGAGTGGGTCCCTTTCTCCTTGAGGCCATAAATCCAGCCTTAACTAATTGACATAGATATGAGACTGTTTAGCTATAACTCAAGAGTCTTGATGTCTGAATATGGCATATAGGTCTGTAATTAAAAAATCTGTGAGATGGATGCATCTTTTTAATGGATCCCATCTTACTAAGCAAATGGTACATCTTGTCTTTATATTGGCAAAATATTCAAATGAAGGACATCCTTGGTAATTCTTAGAAGAGAGGGGGTAACAAATGCCATAATAAGAACATGTATGAGGAATCCAATGCTAGTCCTCTTTATATAGTTATAGTGTGTACGGTTAGTTATGGACTTCATTATGTTGAATTAATGGTATGCTGCAAATGCTTGCCATGTTATACAGAAAATGAATTTAATCCTTCCAAGCTCAAACAATGCTTTTCACATGATGTGGCTGAATTTAGCATAGAATAATTCCAACTTCTGATGTATGTTGGCTGCAACTTGTGTGGATGATATGTTGGTTCCACTTGATAGCTGTCCAGTATAGCCATCTGATTCCCTTTTGAATTTATTATGCCTTCTCCTTTTCCTTTTCTCACATCTTTATCAAAATTCCAGTTGAATAAGTTTGCTTTTTCTGTTGACATGCAATGTACTTGTTTTGTTTGATATTTGGTAAAGAAGGAAAAAAAAATGAAAGAGGAACTTGGTCGATAAAATCTTCTCAGATTTTTCACTTCCCTTGGATTTTAAATGATTTTGTTGATAAATGTTTTAGGCGGGGCTTCCTGAGGGTGTTTTGAATGTAATCTCTGGATTTGGCCCAACTGCTGGTGCAGCTCTTGCCAGTCACATGGAGGTTGACAAGGTATTTCACAAGCTTATTCTTTTACCAATATATAGAATTTGTTAGTAATGTGAGATTATAATAAAGTATTTATTTATAATGGGAATTTGCCAGTAATATGAAATTTTAATAAAGCATTTATTTCTAATGAAACTTTTCATCATTAGTATGGCGTGTGGTGCTAATTTCCACATTATGATTGGCGTGAGATGTATAGCCTCTTATATCAGGCTCTACTGCTTCATAGCTATTAACATGTTTTCTTGCACTTTAATTATCATGCCACTCCATGCATTCCATTTAAATCAAATAGTCTGCATACTGTTAACATATCTCGGATGATCAGGACATCAGAAGCGACATATTAATGGAAACCTACTAAATTTTGGAATCTAGCCAAACTAAATGATTTTGCATAATAAGACTTGCATGCTTCTATGTTCTTAGAATTTAAATTCTATCTTTATCCATGATAAGCCTTGTGGTATCAACTTATGGGTTAGATCTAAAATTGAAAGTTGGAAATTGGAAAAATACTACAGGCATCAACTTCCTAAATACAGTTTGTTGTTTATGCATTGTTCAAGAGTATGGTATTGCAAACAATGGGCTCTTTGCCTATCTCTATAGTGACTTTGAGGGCTTCATACAGGTTTCGGGTGTTTCCATCAAAAATGCATGAAGATAGTCTTTTTATATATTTTTTTAGGGGAAATTCAAAGACAACCATTTTGAATCACTTCTAGCAGGAAATTATCCAAAAGGAAATCAAGTTACCTCAGATGCTCATATGAACCTGTTAGCTCCTTTTAGAAATAAAATAAGGACTATCTAAATTTTCAAGTGTAGCTAGGAGTTTTTAAGAGGGACTTGAGAAATAAATGATGCAGTAGCACTTGTGGCTACCTATAGAATTTCCCTAATTTTTCTTTTTTTTTTTTTGAAAATTGATCATAAATAGCTCAAAAAGAAGAAAGAACAAAAGAAGAAAGGCATGATTCTTGGTACCTGGAGGTTGATGGGTTGAAATGCTTATCATCAAATTTTCATTTCCGTTGCAGTGGATAACATGCAGTAGTCATGTAGTGAATGCATCGCTTTGATGATTATGGAGGGAATACTACCAATACATGATAAGATAGTTATATTGCAGTTAATGTGAAAAACTCGGTCCTTTTCTAACCCCTCTTATATCTTCTAATTTCACTTTTTTTTTCTTATTTTCAGCTTGCTTTTACTGGATCAACTAATACTGGCAAGATCGTACTTGAATTGGCTGCAAGAAGTAACCTTAAGCCAGTGACATTAGAGCTTGGTGGCAAGTCCCCTATGATCATAATGGATGATGCCGATGTGGACCACGCAGTGGAACTTGCACATTTTGCTTTGTTCTTTAATCAGGTTTGCTCAATAAATTGCATTTAATGTTTACATCTAAAAGCATTGAAACATTCTTGGAAAATGATGTTATGATGACAATTTTGATGATACAGGGACAGTGCTGCTGTGCTGGGTCTCGTACATACGTGCATGAAAAGGTGTATGATGAGTTTGTGGAGAAAGCAAAAGCACGTGCTCTGAAGCGTGTTGTTGGTGACCCTTTCAGAAAGGGTGTTGAACAAGGTCCTCAGGTATGTTTAAATCTTTCTCTTCTTCTTTCATGTCTGGATTATCGTTGTTTCCTTGTGAGCTGGATGTCATGGGTTCGAAACACAGACATGAGGGTAAGGCTGCAGATATTTGACCCTTCCCAAATCCTGCAACAGTAGGAGCCTTGTGCACTTGGACGCCCTTGCATATGTAAACATCTAAGGAATTTTCTTCTCTTTCTATTGGCTATCACTCATATTTTTGGAGGAGCTTATAGTCATCATTTTCAACAAAGCTTTTATGATCAAAAGAACACTAAATAAGAATTAGCATCATTCTGGAGTTGAAATAGACTGAATCAAAAACATGTTCTGTTTCATTTGATCAAAGTCTGCAGAAAGGACAATAATTTATTTGGAAAAGCTTTGTCTACCTTATTAAATAAAATTATTAATAAAATGTTATTTTTAACCTGAAGAAAACCATAGTGACAGAAGTGGAGAAATTACATGTAGAATGCTTGCAGAAAGCTAGTAGACATCTTCCTTGACATTTTCAGAAAACCAGGCTCACTCCTTGCCATTGATCAGCTTAACTGCTTCAAAGAAAATAATGCACCTGTACGGCAGTCTATTCTTCAGAAAGCTGATAGTGATATTATATTGTGGTTTTGAAACATTACAGATAGATGAGGAGCAGTTCAACAAGATCATGCGCTACATTAGATCCGGCGTTGACAGTGGGGCCACTCTTCAAGCAGGAGGTGACAGATTAGGCAGCAAGGGTTACTTCATTCAGCCTACCATCTTTTCAGATGTGAAGGTATGGTTCACTTTTATCACTAAAATTTCCAGGACAGCGTACATTCATGCTTGACCTAAACCCATTGCACAATGCTTTTTAGGATGGAATGCCAATAGCACAAGAGGAGATCTTTGGGCCAGTTCAATCAATCTTAAAATTCAAGTGAGTAACATTTCTCCAAGTTTGTCTTTCAATTTGTGATTTCAGACATTGGTTTTTTCGGACGACTGTTTGCTTCAATTATAAACACTGCATGTTTAGGGGAGGGGTGTATAAGTTGAACCTATTGTTCTACATTTCCCTTTCCTTTCATAATAAGAAACTTATTTTTCTTTTCCTCCATACTCTATAGAAGGTCCATAAGCTTTAAGGCAAGGCTAAGAACATCTCACGGAGTACTTGCTGAGAACATACCAATAATCACTTCTAGATGCTAGTCACGAAGAAATGAGTTTTAAGCAGCTATGGAGTAGACCTGCTGCTTGATTTCCCTTTTGTGGGTAATGATCATATTTCATCTTGATGGCAGTGATCTTAATGAGGTCATACAGAGGGCAAACACCACTCGTTACGGGCTGGCAGCTGGAGTTTTCACCAACAACTTGGACACTGCCAACACCTTGACGCGTGCCCTGAGAGCTGGAACAGTATGGATCAATTGCTTTGATGTCTTCGATGCTGCGATTCCTTTTGGTGGCTACAAGATGAGTGGGCACGGAAGAGAAAAGGGCATCGATAGTCTCAAAAACTACTTACAGGTCAAGGCAGTTGTGACTCCATTGAAGAACCCTGCATGGTTGTAAATCTGTTGTAAATCTCCTAACGTTGTGGTCTTGCTATTTATTTTCTGAGACACCAGGGAGATGATGCATGGCCTCTAATAAGCCTGACTGCTATCTGAATATATCTGGTTTTGTACTTTCGTCTTAAAAATCTCAAACTTGTTTCTGATATGAGGTGCCATGTCTGTCTAATAATGATATAGAACTTCTCATTTGTCCCATGATTGGTGAGGAGAGCTTAATTATTGTCTTATGGTTTATATGCGAACATTTATGATTGACGATCTATCCTGCCGGATATTTGCTAAACCACCACTTTCATGGTTGCAAACAAACAGGGACCGCAGGTACTTCTGTCTAGCGCTACAAATAGGTCTGGGTTGGACTGAGGCATGCTTGAGCCAATTCGAACTTTTTTTCAAGTTTGGATCTTGATTTTGGATCTGGACTCAACTCATCCGCTGATTGCGCTCGCTCAAGTTGAGTCTATAGAAAAGATTGTAAACCAAGTAGGTCATCCGAGTTGGATAGAGGTGAAGCATGACTTGGATCCAAACCGCAGTATTTGAATTTGGGTCAAGACCAAGTAGGGTTGGGTCAGCAATTTGCTTTTGTAGCTCCAAGTATGATAATTGATGGTTAAATATAACCCATTAAAATTTTCAAATAAAACTCAAAAGAATAACTTGAATATAAATCTTTATTCATTTTTAAATCTGAACCAAGAAAATGGTCATTTTTAAGATACAAGTTTGCAAATTATAATTTCAATAATAAATGTTGATATAGTTGAAAATATTATGAATAACAATCTACCAAATCAAACAACGAATGCTTAAATATGATTAAGTAAAAGTAGATGAAAGGAGAGAGGCTTTTCAAGATGATGAGAGAAGGCTTGGTTTGAACAAGCATTTATTTGGCAAATTAGAAAAGGCATTTATAGTATAGGAGAAGGGATTTTATACGATTCAGATTTACAATTTGATTCCAGTCTGATCATTCAGGCCTATCTTTTATTGATCTAAATTAACTCCGATGATATACAAAACAGGTTGGGTAAGATCAATATAGATACAAATCTAAGACTCAAAATGGTTTCAGATAGCATTTAATTTTTGACCTAGCCAACTATTCAAACTTGGATAGGGTCAAGTCTAATCAGGTCGGATTATAGATTAGCTTGACCAATTTGCAGCCCTATTTTTGTCTAATGGAATCGTGCCTATGACATTATGCAATAGCTAACTAATAAACAACCCTTACAAACAACATTGCAAAAATCTAAGTTTACAACTCCTAAACTTCTACCTACAATGGATCAACCACCTAGCACGTTATCCTTCATTCTTAGATGGTTTTTGTATGATAGGCTAGTCGATGAGGGTTGCTAATGAGAGTACATCTTGGCTTTTTTTATTGAGTGGAATCTTACAGCTAGCAGCTAGTTGTGAACTTGCTGTTCGAGTTTTTGGAAGAAAACTTAAAATTTTTTTTCCATCCAAAATCTTCTATTGGTCTTGATTTGCTTTAGTCTTACAATAGAAAGGGACAATTTATTTTAGATGTTTATAATCCATCTTTCCTTCCCCTCCTTTGCTTGGGAACTTTGGGGGATATGAATTTTCTATTTCACATGTGCGCGCCGGCTCAACTCGCACGTGTGAATCGTAGCAAGACATTTAATATTATATTTTATATTATCTTTTATTACTTTATTTTGTTTCTTAACGATCGATCACGCGGGATCTCTTCACGGTCAAACGGTCCAATTGGAGAAAATTATTAGCATCATTGTGTCCTCTCTCCCTTCTTCTCACCATTTCCAGTATTATCTGGGACCAATTCGCCTTCTATCCTCGGTTCATCTCTTTGATGGACTGCTTCTCCTTTCTGTCAAAACCGAGAACAATCCCCTTAATATGAATAACTCATGTTTTTAAACTTTGCTCTTTGTTTCTGAACTCACATATCTCCCTTGGTCTAATCGTTGTACATTCTTTTCTTTAATAAATGCTGGTGGCTGATAATAGGACCAATATATTCCATAATAAAAGCGTTTGATATCATCTAAATTGCTTCGTTGTATGAGATTTTTGCTACTCGTCATCCACGTTTGTAGTGCTTATCATTATCATATATGAAGAAATTTACATGCATTGAATATTTGTCAGAGCAGTTCAATATCTTTCTCATAATAATATAAAAAAGATCATTATCCAGTTATCATCCGGCAGTTCAGTATTTTAGGAGGAGGGATGGGCTCGGCCCACCTAACATGGACATTTTTTTAAAACAAATATATAAGTCGCTGTTCTGGGACCTAAACCATACCATTGTGCTTGTTATCCCAAATTTTTTATCATAATACCAAGCAGTGACACCTTCTTTCTGATAATGACATATACCTAAATGATAATCAACAAGAAGTCTCATCAAAAAAAAAAAAAAAAAAAAAAGGATAATCACCAAGAAGAATGCCAGGACAAGTGTAGTGCTTTGACAACCCATAACTGATCTTCGTCTTAGTTGGAAGTGGGGCAGTGAAATTACCATATCGATTTTGTTATTGCTAAAACAATAAATTATGAGTCCTTACCACAATATTTTAAATTGCGATGAAGGGAATATTGGTTAGTATATAATATTTAAAATTGCAATGAAGCCTACTTATCCACATGAACAATGTTATACATTTTTGTCTCCAAGAATAATCTTAACGAATCAGGTTTATACACCCCATTTTTCTCAACATTCATTTCCATCCAAAACCCTTTTTGAATCGTAAATTAGGCGTCATCCCTCCGTTGCAGATTCCATCGAGTTGTGGGGTCCCTTCTCATGTGGGATTTTTTTATTATTATTATTTTTTTATTTTTTATTTTCAAAAATGTCTCCTTTTTCAACTTATTTTTCAAATCACCATCTACGTTGAAATTGCCGGTTGAATTGACGATTTAACAGACACCTTGACGCTGACGTATTCTTCATTTTTTTTTTAATTTTTTGACAAATGTAGGTGCACTGGGGTGGGGGCGGTGGAGGCAGGGGAGGGGTGGTGCGGGGTGGGATGGGTGCACAGAGGAGAAGGAAGAAACTTCAAAAAAAAATAAACATAAAAATAAATAATAATAATAATAATAATAATAATATATTAATTTTAAAAAATTATTATAATTGATTGTTGAGATTATTATTATTATTTAGAAATTAATATTTTATAATTATTTTTTCAAATTATTTTTTATAATGATATTTTATTATTATTTTAAAATAATAATAAAATATAAAATAAATAAACAAGTAAATAAAAATAGATAAATAAATAAATAAAATATTTAAAAATATTTAAAAATAATTTTTTGTAATGAAAAAAAGATATTCAAAATAATGACAAAATATTATTTTTAAAAATAATTTTGAAAAATATGTGGATCGGCATGGAGGAGCGGCGGTTGAGCGGAGGAGTCGTGGGTAGTGTCGAGGGTGTGGGTATTTAGTGTAGAGCCATAGAAGGAGAAAAAAATTAAAAAAATAAAATAATAATAAAATATTATTTTTAAAAAGTAATTTTTAAAAATGCATAGATGGGTGCGGAGGAAGTTTTTTTTAAAAAACTACTACAAGCCATAATATTTTTTGAATGAAAATTTATATTTATATTATTTTGTTATGAAAAATGACATATACATAATTTTATTATTTTAATTTATATGATAATGATTACAATAAAATATAAAAATATAAATTAAATATATAAATTAACTAGTGACTTTCAATATTTTACATAACTAAAAAGTCGTTCTATCATAAAGTTGCCCTACGATAGGGCGACTTATAGAATTGCTCTATTTTAAAGTGACTTACTAGTTGTTGCCTCCACCTTTCATATGGCATAAATTTTTTCTTATTTTTTTATTTTTAAATATTTTTTTTATTTTTTAATATTTTTTTTCTTTTGTGCTCTTTTGGCTAAGTAATTTTAAAAATAAAATTTTATTATTTTTTAAAAATTTTCCTTCTTCCTTCCTTCCACGTATTTTTTTAAATTATCATTTAAAATTAATATTTTATAATTATTTTTTTAAATTTTTTAAAAATAATATTTTATCATTATTTTAAAAATCTATTTTTTATTACATGTATTTTATTATCCTTCCTTCCATGTATTTTATTATTTTATTTATTTTTTTCTTATTTTTCTTATTTTTAAGCATTTTTTAATATTATTTTTTTAAAAAAAATATTTTATCATTATTTTAAAAATCTATTTTTTCTTCTTTCTCTTTTATTTCCAAATAGATTTTTAAAATAATAATAAATTATTAATTTTAAAAAATATTTTTTATTTTTCAAAAATAATTTTTAAAATCTATTTTTATTACAAAAAATATTCTATTTTAAAATTTTTAATAATTTTTTATTATTTTACTATTTTTGTTATTTTCTTCCATGTATCTTTTATTATTATTATTTTTTTCTCTTCCTTCTCCTTCCCCTCATGCCACACCCCGGTAAACCCACACCCTACACTTTTTGCGGCTGCCTCCATCACCGCCCTCATCCACCCCACTGTGAACCTGCACCCCACCCCTCATGGCCCCCCACACTGCCCCCTGGCCACACTTACTACTTGCCAGCTACCCGTGCTGCCCTCTGGCCGCCTGCATAGCTCCCCAACTGCCCGCGCTACCTCCTAGCCACTCGCATCGCCCCCCTGGCCGCTGCTCCACACCTTTGGCACCGCGCTCCGACCCCTCGACAGCCCGCACCACCCCCGGCCACACACGGCTTCGCCGCCCTCCCCAGTGCGGCCCGTCAATGTGCACCCAGCATGGAGGAGAGGAGCATGCGAATCTAACGAAATCGACGGCCCAAATGGTGATTTCTTTGAAATCGCCAACCTAAGCCCAGCTCGTCAGATGAGGTGTTGGATGGGGGATTTCACTGAAATCCCCATTTGGGCGTGTGATTTCATTAAAATCGCCATTTGGAGGAAAATCGCCGGCTCAAGTGGTGATTCATTGAAATCAGGTGATTCACTGAAATCACCGGCCCAAATGGCGATTTCAATAAAATCGCATGCCCAAGTGGCGATTTCCACCACATCTGGCCAGCTGGGCTTGATGGCGATTTCATACGTAGATGGTAAATTACTGTATTTGTTTTTTAAATAACTAGAAGTTATATAAGTATATCATTAACATTAAATTTTAGCTTCCATAATAAACAATCAGCATAAAAAAAAAAAAAATTTCAACGATAAAATAAATAGAGGACAAATTTCTGTGGATATTTGAAATAATTAATATAAAAAAATTTAAAATTTAAAATTATTCAACTATAAAAAAATTTTATTAAAATCAAGAGACAATCAACCATTTAATCTTCTGCTTGTCTGCCTCAATTTCCGCACCACAAAGCTTGCCTTGAAAACTCTTGGGGCCGCAAAGCAACCTGTCGGCCGCTTGGATTTTTTTTTTTTTTTAAAGTTGTGGGTCTCACATGAAAGAATTTCTTTATTATTTTATTATTTTTTATTTTCAAAAGTGCAGTCGTTCGGAACTTATTTTTGATTTTCACGTCAAGATTGTGATGTCTCTTTTTACGAATTGTTTCATTATTTTTATTTATTAATTATTTGAATAGATAATAAAAATTATTATTATTTTATGATATTTTATTTAATTGTATAAAAAAATAATATTATTGCTTGTTGAATACATTGCAAAGTATCTAGTAGCAATAGTAAGATAATCTTGATAAAAAACCTGGCATTGCTCATTAGTTTTTCATTAGCAACTTCTTTTTAATATGCTTTTTCCCACTGCTGTCTAAAACTGCAAACCCAGTGTATTTTGCCGTTGTTTGCCTCAAACTCCCCAACCGTGGTGTTATGACTTTTTTTTTTTTTTTTTTCTTTTGCAATAATTTCCTCCACTTAGTTGGGAAAGAATATGATGATGAAGAAGAAGATAGAGGAGTAAAGAGATGACAACAATGTGCTGACAATTTTATAGTAAGATGGAAACTAGTTTGCTAACTTTATATGTTTTACTTGAAAGACAATTGCATGTAAAGATTTGTTAATGCCAATTGAACCTCCAACAGGTTGTTTGCTGTGGTAACCAACCCACCCTGTCCATGAAGCCAAGAAATCATTGAATACCAAGCTCAGTCATATTGGCTCTGCACTCCTCAATTATGCACTACAGCACCTCGGCTGTTGCATCTATAAATCCCAGAGTACTTCAATTGGATTCATACTCCAAATGGAGCAGGGCTCTGGTTGCTTAAGAAGTTAAGACTGGATCTATCAGGTGAAGGGTAAAAGAGCGGATAAGCTACAGCAATAGAGGTGGTACCTGCCTGCGTGTTTGGTACAAGCACACCTGATCATGAAGGTTGTCTTTATTCTTCTCCCTTGGCTTCTTCCGCTGGTGCATATGGACTAATTCCATATAAAAAATTTAAGTAGTTGTTGAAGTGTCTCTTTCGCTCCCTTGAATAGTGCAATGGTTGTTATTAGTTAGTGCCAAAAAAAATGATCGTTATTGATTAGGTATCGCTTTTGCATTGTGTATATAGGAATATCTATATAGACATCTGAATACCATTTTGATTGCCATGATCATGCCAATGCTTCCCCTTTGGAAGATGGGATAAAATTTTTAGATGAGCCTCAACATACCCGTATTCTGCTTTGGATAGGTTCCCACCACTGCGAATCAAAATAGCTTTTCGCCCGATCGAAAAATCAAAATATATTGAGGATATGTTTAGTTGAGAGGAGTTGGTTTTGAAATGAAAATAAAAATAAATGATTTTTATTTTAATTATTTAGTTGGAAGGAATTTTTTTTTTATTTTCACTCGAAAAAAGAATGGAAATGTCCAATTCTCTCAAATCTAATCTTTACTTTCTTTTGATATTCAAAATTTATTTTGATTCTGATTTCACTTTCTGACGATGAATCAAAAGTGTTGGAAGATGAAAATTTTGATTTTTATTCTAATTTTAATTTCAATCGCAAACCAAAAGCACTGGAAGATCATTCAACCAAATAATAAAAAATCAAAACTACACGTAAATTGGGATCTCATGAAAACTTTGCCAGTCATTTTATCACTTGGCTTCTTTATTCAAGATAGGAAAGCCATAGGACAGAAATGTCTAATGGATGTACTAAGGATGATCGTAAATCTAAGAAGTTAGAAAATTATGTAAACTCTGTTTCCCTCTTTCCTCCTCAACCGGCCATTATAGTTTCAACGACTCAGGTGGAAGATGGATTCAGATGAGGCAGAGAAGGAACGAGAGACGGTGGGGTGATTAGAAATGCTGTTGCCGATGTGCGATGCCTGCGAAAAGAAAATCTTAGGGCAAAAAACAGCAAGAGAAAGGTAAACTATTCTAGCTGCTAGGGTTAGGTTTTGCGGATTGGGCTCCATTTTAACTTAATGTTTGTGAAATTAATAGCAGGTTTACTGATTTATTGACTGTTGATGATATAGAAAATTGCGTGCATATTCACTTTAAAGTGTTGTTTTTTTGCCTTATATATTTTTTTTTTCTTTTCATCCTACGGATTCTATTTTTCATTTTTTTTTATTTACCGATCCCTAGTCAAGGCCAAAATTTGTGAAACAAGAAGCTTCATCATATAATTTTTCACCAACTCCATGCAAGTTTGCTCGTCTTTTGTTTTTCTCTTTTTTCTATTTTGTTCTTTCCTCTGCAATTCAAGAACTGCCCTTCATCATTGCATATGCCTGATTTTCAATGAATACCATTGAAAAAATCTCGAATCTTTTGCTTGCTTTACTTCCAATATTGTCAATGTAGCCTTCTTATAGAGGTTCAATAGACCATAAATTTCGCAAGGTAATTCAAATAGAGAACAATGGATCTGTCTCACTAAAAATGGCCTATGGTAAAGCATAAAATCCAACTTTTGACAACATCATGATAAGCTAACATAATATATTTCTTTCTGAGCCCCCGAGTTTATTATAATAAAAATAATTAAATGATGAGTGAGCTAATTTATGGAAGTGAGCTAGTTAGAAAATGAGCTAATAATAAAATAAACAGTTTACCACAGTAATACCATGATATGATGAGGTTGGTTAAACTAGCGGTGGCTAATTTATGGCCGAAGATGTTTTCTTATTCATCCTCCATATGCTATTCCATAATTGTGTTCAAACTCTTCAACTCTGTTTGTTCTCAAATATCAAACAACTGATTGTCATGCTATGATACCCTTATTGCCCCATTTATAGTTGATGGGCATTAAAGAAATTAATAGAAATGAGAGAAAATGAAAGAAAAATATTGGAAGTCGAAATGTAGTCTGAGGGCTGGCACAACGAGATAAAATGTAGATATCACAAACCGAGAAATATTTACTAATGTCAAAATATCCGTTACCAAGACCAAGGCTAGCTTTTCATGATAGCTTGGATGTGCAATATCTAAGATAAATGAATACCACAATCAAGAAACTGAAACCTACTGACTGACTTTCATGACTCTAAGGGTAAAAGGTGCCAAATGTACTGCATACACGTTGAATGTTAAGTTTCTCTAAAGAGATGCTTTCTAGCATCCAATTTGCACCCTTTGAAAAAAGTTTTTCATGAGATTTTGATGCACAAGTATTTCATGATGAACTACCCAGTTCATTTTCATCTTCGGTGGTCATTCTACTGGTTGATTCTCCTGTACTTTCACTCCACTGAGTTGAACTTGTGGCATATGAGGTCATGTATTGAAATGGATTCAGGGGTGCAGCAATTTCCTCTTCTTCCTCCAACATTCTCACAACATTGCTCATTGAGGGTCTTGCTACTGGATGATACTGGACACACCACAATGCTACTCTGCACATTCTTTCTGCCTTCTCTTGGTATTTTGCTTCAATACCTGAAAGTGATATTACATTCTCCAATTGCCTTTGCTCATACTTCTCCCAAACCCATTTTGGGTACCACTCTTGGCTCTCACCCTGTTTGAAATCTAGGTTCCTTCTCCTCCCCACGATCTCAAACAAAAGCATACCGAAGCTATAAACATCACATTTATGGGTCACAGGCAATGGCATCCAAAGCTCTGGAGCAGCATAGCCAGGAGTTCCTCTGGCTCCTGTGAGCGTGACATGAGTGTTCTCTCTATCACAGTGCTTTGCCAATCCAAAGTCAGAAACCTTTGGGCGGAAATTTGCATTGAGAAGAATGTTACTAGGCTTTATGTCATAGTGTACTATCTTCTGTTCACACTCCTCATGTAGGTATCTAATTCCCTTGGCTGTCCCAATTGCAATCTCATGTAGCTTTCCCCACTCAATCCTGTTATTCTCATCAAATAGGTATCGATCAAGTGACCCATTCTCCATATACTCATATACCAGTGCCTTCACTGTTGGATCAAGACAGAACCCATAGAGCCTCACCAGATTGATGTGATAGGTTCTGCCAATAGTGCCAATTTCTGCCATGAATTGTTCCTCAGCTCTCTTATCCAAAGTTCCATGAAGGACCTTAACTGCTACCTGCAACCCATTGGGAAACTGGCCCTTGTATACTACTCCAAAACCACCTGACCCTAGTTTATTAGCATAGTTATGAGTGAAACTTATTAGATGCTGGGGGGTAAATCTCATGGGCTTCTCTTTCATGATGTCATTAAGGAACCTATCAATTGTTTCCATTTCAACGTTCAAAGCCACACTATAGCTTGAAAAATATGGTGAAGTTGCAGTATTGCTGCTGGAAATTTGCCCCTGAGCGGCGTTACATTGTGCTTTTGACTTCTGAATACATCTTATGATCAGAATGGCTATCACAATTATTACTGCACCTCCGACAACTAGTGCAGCTGTGAAAATTGAAGGGAATTTGGCAGTATCAGATTTCAATAATTAGAGAGTTGCATCTAGAATAAGAGAGTTGGCTTACTGATGGCGACAATAACATCCCCAGCACTGATTTTATCCGAGCTTGATGACTGCATGCTACTCGGAGAACTTGACATCTGACATGGAAAACACAAAGTGAAGGTAAGTGATGCAGAATCTTGAGGGCAAAAAAGCCAACTCTACATGTTCTTCAGTCTTCCCCTATTTCATGACTATGCAATGGTTTTGTCATCCAAGAGATCCACATAGTTATATCAAAATAGGCCCTTCCTACCCAAATCTTTAACTTAATGCATCTCAATGGCTTGATTTTTGTGATCATTCAACATTTATTTTCATGACTGTTTTTTGAGAGCATATAACAGAGAAGGCACAATTATATTTACTCCTTCACTTACATATTTGAATTTTTTTTGCTCTTAAGTAATTAACCGAAGTAATGAGAGCAAAGCCATCTACAGGAATAGCTCTTAAGTAATTAACCGAAGTAATGAGAGCAAAGCCATCTACAGGAATAGTTCCAAGCGACTCTCCCACTTGAGAGCTGCTTTATCATGACAACTTTTGTTGGTTTCTTCAGTTGTTAGGCTTCAATATTTGTGTAAATGCTGGTTGTACGCATGTTATAGCGAAAGCTACTTGCTTTGTTATTCTTTAAAGATCAGCTCCATGAATTGCCATTCTTTTGTCATTTATATCTTCCTGGAACCCCAATTGAATTGTATGTTAGTTCTGTCAATTGCAACTTCTGTGAAAGTTTTGATTCCCTTGTTATTGAGTAAAAGAACACGTCTGGAAATTATTAATGGATGTTCTTTGTGAAGTGGAATCCATCGCTGGTATTTAAGATAAATTTGGGTTTCCCTTCAGTTTTTTACCCTTTATTATTAAGCAAATTTGTATTTTCTGTACTTTGTATCCTTGCTAGAAGAATTTGTGAATCCTTACTATATTTTGAGATTGCTTTGTGAGGCGCCACCTGGTTGACTTGGTAAAGGGACTGGGTATTGGATACCATCTCCTACTTCTCCAAAGGGAAGAATACATATGCTTATATAGTTTTGCTTGGATAATCTCACACCAATGGTCTTGGAAATTACTTTGGTTGGTTGATTTTCTCTACCATTGCCTAATCAATTGGGGTATGAGTAGCTAATGATGAAGAACACTACGGTGGTATAGAAATGGGAAATTAATGGATTTATGATGGGAGGATGATAAGAACTATTTTCATGGGCTGCTACATGTTTGGTCAAAGATCGCAAATTTGGAGGAAAACCGAGGAATTGTTTCTTTTAATGATGTTTGGAACCAAGTCTCTAGAAGGTATCTAATATACAAAACGCTAGCAGTCCCTTAATCCAAGTCAAAACTAGATCCGCCATCCTTCAGTTATCTTAAAGTGTCATTGCTGCTATAGTTTTGAAATAACTCCAAAGTGATCAGGTTGGTGTATCAGTTGACACTCCTGTTAGATTCTTCAGGTGAAGATAATCTAGGTGAACAATGAAAGAGAGAGTGAGCAATGGCATGAGGATGATACTTGCCTTTCTTTAGCGCTGCCACGCAGATGTGCCTTCTTCCTCTTCCTCTGCTTCGTCCTTAGGTTGGCCGAAGCCAGAATTTCTGATCTGATTCAATGGATATTATATATAAGAGAAGTTGCTGAGGCATCTCTTTCTCTATTAAATTATGTATCGATCAGTTTAGGACCAGATACGCAGGACGATATGAGTTCTGCCAATAAGGCCTATCGACCTGGTCGGAGCTTGTCCCAACTGAAGTAGTCCATAACTACTCTTTGTTGTTAAAAAGTCCGTTTGTTGTAAAACTTTCCACCATCCATTATAACTACACATGGATTGCATGAGTAATTCCGTTTTGTAGTATTTTTTATATAAGATATCTATGAGCTCTCCTTCTGTGTGGACAGATTCAAATCCCATTTCTATCGTGGTATCAGAGCATAAACATGGCTAATTGTCTACTTCGATCTTGTGGCTCTCTCGCACCTATTCCTTTCTTCTCTTTTCTCCTTAATATTCTCATTCTTTCCTGCATCTACAATATTTCTCCAGTTCCAATCCTGAGTTTCGTACATGGCATATCAAGGATCAAATGGCAATAGGACTTGAATCATTTGATTCCTTTTTACCGACAAAAACCCATACTCGATAAAATTTATTATTTCGAGCACAAATTTTTCTGATCAAAATATATCTTGTCTTTATCACGAGTTATTTTTCTTGATTAACAATATTTGTAGTTTTGTCGATATTCGCAAGTTCTTCAATTTTCTTTTTTTCTTATAGAAGAAATAAGATGTTTAGATGGTATACTATTTGTATATGCTTATTAGAACTCTTTGGCTTCTTCTCTCTATGGCTAGGGATCCGATTGTGACTCTGATCGGTGATCTTGCCACATCGCATGAAGTCTGGATCTCACTTGCTGATATTTACGCTTTACAAATCTCGACTTGGGCTGTCAGTCTCAGACTTTAACTTCCGGCACTTGGATGTGGTTCTTGGATTGTCACGGAGTATCTCCAACAAGCAAAAATCCATTGGTAATATTCTAAATGCCATTAGTAAGTCATTATCATTTGAGGAGTATCAAACTAATATATTTCGTCCATTAGATCATGATTATGGACTTGCCACTACTCTCACCGGCCGTGTTGGCACGCTCATCCATGATAATCTTCGTGCTATACTTCTAACTCATGAAACACTATTGGAATTAAGGATGCAAATGGATTGGATCTGATCGGGCCATGATGACCCCAACTCGATCCAGTTTTTTGATTGGGTCTTGATATTAGATCCAGATCTAGTCCGATAGAAGATCGGATCGGATTGGATCGGGTCAAATTAACGATTAGATTTTTGATCCAACAGATCATTCGAGTCAGATCGTATATAACCTGATTCGAATCTATGAATTATGGATCTGATTTGGATCCAGATAGGATCTGGATCCGGTGACGAATCAATATATCCATTTCCCCTTGAAAGTCATACTTGCTCATATTACGGGTTCGGTTAGTATATCTAGCCCAAAACTAGAGACTGTTTCAACTTTAGGGCGGAGATAACGCGCCACAAAGCTTAGTGGGAACTGATAGAGACTGCAATATGCATTGAAGAGCAAGTTTACCCAAGGAAGGAACCATAGAGGTACATTCCGTTCCATGTTATCCTCCCTTGTCGTTTGATAAGCTACCGCTATCATTTCATTCTTAGCCCCATGTTCTTCATTGGCACTCATCAAGAAACAAATTTTCAAGCACACCAAACTTTTATTCTTCCGATCATAGCACTCAGAATCAGAAAATTTATCCAAGTAGAAGCTACCTTTTGTGGTATATTAAGCCCAATGTGAAAGCTATTTGTGACAGCATGACAAGGACTTGGATGGCTCTAATTTGTACACAACTATTAGACGTCTCGTGGCGTAAACAATGTGAGCTCATCCATTTATCCATTCACCAGATGATATCTGGATTGCACATCTTGTTTCAGAGATCCAACAATCTGGAGCCCCGCTTTTACCCTCTGTGGAAAGGAAATGGATAAGAAACTTATAACAGGGATATCCCCCATTGGTTGGCAAGTGGTAGATTTAGACTTAAGAATCCAAATCAGAACAAACTCATGGTCGGCTCTCCAAACAGAGGAGGGTTGAGGGATTTATGGATGGTTTGGGCCCAATATTTAGTTCGGGTAGGATTGGATCGTTGAATATAAGATCTAAATCAATCCATAAAACCAAGTGAGCCGGGTTGAGTTGGGTCCAAATTCAGTAAATTCAAACTTGATACGGAAAATAGAATGGATCTAATTTTAAAACTAGGCTCCGACCCATGGGTCTTTTAACATGGATTGGATTAGGTCTAAATGGATCAGGCCATGGGTCATCCTGATCAATTTACAGACTTAGCTGAAATTAAATAATATGGACACAAGGCTCTTGCCCACACCCTTAGCAAATCTGGCTGTTCAAAAATAAGCAGCCTCAACAACCTCATGATCAGCTGGCCTCACTTCAGTCCACGTACAACACTTTCTCTACAAGGCACTTTCATGCTGATTTGAGGAATAATTGAAATTGCCGAATCAATCAAAAATGTGGTACCAATGTTCGGATTGTTCGTTGTTAACTGTGGCAAGAATGGTTATGTTGCTGCGACGTGTTATCAAAGATTTGATCATGCTTTTCAGTCTCATTGAACTCCTCCACAGGCTCAAATTGCGATTGTTCCTTCAGCATCTCAAGTGGTCGGCGATTACAAATAGATTCTTGACTTTGGGGCCACAGATCATATGAATGACTGCAGACATGGCAAATCATTCTCTCAACCCATGCTCCGAGCAGGTTACAATTGGTGATGTCATAGGTTTGTCTGTCACACATAAAGGCCGCATTACCCTACACATACCTTCCCATTCTACTTATCTTTCCAATGTCTTGGGTGTTCCCTCCATTGCCAAAAATTTATTGTTCATCTCTACAGTCACCGGAGGTAACGACTGCTTCCTTGAGTTTCACCTCACTTGTTTTTGGTGAGGGACAAGGACACCAGAACCTCACTTCTCAAAGGCTTGCTTAAAGATGGAGTTTATCATTTTTCCAATAAAGATGTCACCAATTTGAAGCTGTGGCCTTTTTGACATCTCCTCTTTATCACTTTGGTATTTTTGTCTCGATCATATAGTGCTTTCTACTGTTTGTAAACCTCTCTATGATTTCTCTATTTTCTTTCGTGATGATATTAATGAAAGTCTATTTGGATAGTTGGACCCAAAATTTTATAGAAGTCATGAGTTTGGATTAATAAGAATTCTTTGTCTACCATCCCTGATAGAGAAAAAAATATACCATTTCATCCGATTAAGCCACGTAGCACAATTAATAATGGAATAGATATTTAATGCAACTCAATTTTTTTTTAAAAAAAATTCTAACAAAAATGTCCTTTCCTTCCAAGACACAGGAAGTCATAATAATCAATAGCATATTATATAAAAATATAAAAAGTCATATATATTATTCAGGATGTCATAGAATAAAAAAAGAAGATTACTATTACTTTCTGATGCCTTATATGATTTTTCATGAATCCTATGACATCCCGAATAATATTATGACATATTGTGCTTGGTATGAGATCCTATGTTAGTAATATTATTTCTCGATAATTGTTGTCAAATATGGGCAAAATAGAATAAAAGAAGAAAAAAAGTATTTTAGTTAGAAAAAATTGGAAAAAAAAAAAAACTAAGCTACATTAAATACCTACTCCATTATTAATTACGCTGCGTGGCCTAATCGGATGAAGCGATATGTATATTTTCTATCGACAACGATGGACAAAGAATTTCTCTTGAGCCAATACAGCCATAAGGAATTGATTGGCTAGATATGTTTACACAAATGCAGAATACTTTTGGAGTAGATTGGCCCAAATCCCACAAGGAGAAAAAGGCCTCCTACTTCCGGAGTATTTTGAATTTGTGTAAATATAGCCTAGCTAAACTTGATTTGAATGATTGTATTGGCCCAAAGCTGCGATTCTATAAGATTTTGGGGAGGGCTTGAGGGGCTTTGCACTCCTCAAAGCCATCAATTTTCTTTTCTTTTATCTGCTTCTTCTTCCTCCGCTCTACTACAATTAATAGTACTGATATTTGGAGGCCATCTCATGTTACTTCACATTTGAATAATTATCACTTCTTGGATGATTACCCGGCATACCCATGGTTCTATCCATTATGCACTCGTTCCGATGTGTTTATGTATTTCACATTTTTCGATTGCATGTTGAAAATATTCTTGTAACTGAAATCAAATTTATTCAAACTAATGGGCACGTGAGTTTTTTTCACATACATTTCAAAATGAACTGCAAAGCAATGGAATTGGCCATCGTATTTTATGTCCTCACACCCCTAATGAAATGGTGCAACCGAATGTAAATATCATCATATTGTTGAAATGGGTCTTGCATTAATTACACAAGCTCACATTCCAATTCGTTTTGGAGACTTTACCTTTGAAACGGCAATTTTTATTACTAATCAACTGCCTAACAAAAATCTCATTTTTTTTATCTCCTTAGGAAACCCTCTTTCACTCTAACACTAACGACACCATGTCTAGGACCTTCAGTTGTCTTTGTTTCTCTTATTTACGTCCTCATATGTCTCTAAAACTTGAAACTCGCTTTGGCCCATGAATGTTCCTTGGGTATCCCTCTAGTTGTAAAGCTTACTATGGTTATTCTCATTATTCAAGTCGCATTTTTATCTCTCACAATGTTGCATTTGATGAAGCATTTTTCCATTTGCTACAGGCTGGTTCATCTTCCATGCACCTCTCTACCCTTGACCCCTTGCCTTCTCCAAACCATGGTGACAACACCTGTGCTCTTCCCACTATCCCTCTTTTGCCATTTGCTATTTGCCATACTCCTATTTCATGTGACACTTCTATAGCTTCAAGCAATGCCCCTCATACTAAGTTTTTACCAGCAAAATGATCTGCCAACTGAACTAGGTTCTAATGAGAGATTACTTATATTGATGGTTGCTCCTGACTCTGGGCCTTCATCTCCACCTTTAGCTCAACCCACCAGCCCACCTTCCTCAGTGCCATGTGATTCTTCTCCGGCTCCTACGATTCCACATCTTGCTGCTCCACTCTCAAATGACCCCACTGCTTCCAGTGCTGCATCTGCTAATACTTATGCCATGGTCACACACTCAAAGGATGGTGCTATTCTCCAATGCCACTACTCTACTAAGCATCCTATAGTATTGGTGGCTTATGCATTTGATGTGGAACCAACATGCTTTACACATGCCAATAAAGACTTATGGTGGCAACAAGCTACGGCTGAAGAATATGATGCTGTCATGGGTAATGGCACTTAGCCTCTCTCTCTCTCTTATTTTGGTGATACTGATCCACTTGCACCTTAGCTGTGGCCATGCTGAATTGACTCTAGAGAAAAATGTCCATATACAAATCCATTTGTATGTTGAAGGCTTAATCAAGACAAGATTGTATTCTTGATGATTTCATTAATAGGAACAATATACTAGTTTTTTTTTTTTTTTCTGAATATTGAGTAAATTATGTGCGTCACTCTCATCCTGGATAGGACACCGATCTAGACCAGCCCAACATAAACCTAAACAAGTTAACTCGTTATGCCTGCCCCAGCCCAGCTAAAATGACCCAAGTAACCTGAAATTTTATTTTATTTTTTTTTTGGTACAAGCGGTAGATCACACGAACCCGAGATTTTTTTTAATTGAACCAATCTTACCAAACCAAGTGCTCACTAGGCTGCTCATGGAACAACCATCAAGCCGTCGAGATAACGCTTGTCGTCATCACCTACGCATTCGTCCGCAATCCATCAAGCATCGTGCGGTCCTGATCCAACGTCCTACAAGCCGTGGGATTGGGCTCCTCACGAACCGCCTCGCTGCCCGCAGACCACCCCGCTATATATATACAAAGGGTTGTTCCTCCGGATCAGGGTTGTCCCTAGATTCCCCTTCCCGCATCCCTTTGGAGACTACGTCGAACGAGGAGGAGATTAATCGAAGAGGAAGAGGTAGGAGATCGGGATCGAGATGCCGGTTCTGACGTGCAACGCGTGCAACAAGGAGTTCCACGACGAGGTGGAGCAGAAGCTCCATTACCGATCCGAATGGCACCGCTACAACCTCAAGAGAAAGGTAAGTAAATCCATACATCCTTACTGCTAGGGCTAGGGTTTGGTATCTTTCGATTCGCTGCGGTCGGCGCTCTGGATGTTATAAATTTCTCCTTGTCTTATCGGGTTAGAGTTTTGGGTCTGTTTCCGGCTCTTATTCAATTAGGGTTGTTCTTTATGTCTTATATGCGAATTAAGTGGGTGTGGATTGATTTCCGGTTGACATTTCTGTTTTCTTCTCCCCTCATAACGAGTAAGCTACTACTGTCAGAACGTTGATGGTGTGAGCTTTTGATTCGTTAAATTTGTGTTTTACCTCCTTAAGAAAGAGGGTGTTTGGCATATCAAAAGGCCCGTTGCATAATTTAGCGTTTTCCGGCTTCAAATATCTAAAATTGCTATATTTTCTGAAAAGCAAAGTTATCAAGATAGTCACTTGTGGACTCAGATATGAATGTTATGTGGTGTCATGGTTCTGACGAATGTGAAAAATATCGATATATGTTTCTATCAACTGAATTGACGAGTTGTTTTGGGTTTAGACTAGACTTTTGTTTTGCATTAAGGGAAACCCTAAAAATAGAAGGGGAGAAAAGGAACATTACATCTTTAACTGGATCATATGCTTGTTGGATCAAATCAAAGTCAACATAATCATTGTGTCGGTCCCTCTAGAATGATAGTTTATAGTTAATGTTTATGAATATTGAATTGAAAATCTGTAAGAATCACTGCTCTTTGGAAGTAACTTTTAGTTTTTTGTGACATTGCCTGCTTGTAAACTAGTGTCTCTACAGTAAGAATGATATGCATCAGACATATTTAAGAACCACAACATGACAGCATGCCCAGCAATATAAACCTCCAAGAAGTGGATCTTCCTCAAAGATTTCCTCTATAGAAGCTAGAGCGAGGGAAGAGAGAGGCAAGACCCTAGAGAAGTTCGCCGGCTGCGGGTCTTCGAAGAGGACTGCAGCAAAGCCAGTGAACGGGGTGGGGTGGCAGAGGGGCCCGGTGCCATTGCCACATGAGCGGTTTAACATAATTTGTGATATTCAGCCGCTTCAAGCCTCACGCAATTGAGACTTCCGAGAATGGAAAAAAGAAAGGAAATACCCAACACAACTTCCCAACCATTGTCTAAGCTTCCCTGTTCGGCTGCTCCAAGCAGCCCACCCGATTAGACTCCAAGGGACGCGAAAATAGAGGAAACATGGGGAAACATAGAAAAATCAACAAAAACAGAGGAAAGATGGAAAAAAAATTAAGGATAATATCTGATCTCTTTTTTTTCCCACTTTTTTTTTTCTTTTCAGTTCGTTATCTTTTTCAAAGATCTATGGGAAAGGAGAGCACTTGAAAGAGATTAGAGGGGTTTCTTAGGTTCCCATCCCATGCATCGCATGGGATTATAAACTAGTTAAACCTAACATCAAAACATGTTCTAATCATTTGCAGCAGCTTTATAAAGCCACATCCGTCAATGTTCCAAGGTTTGCCTTACCATCTTATCACATGATTGGCCAAATCCTTTTTCTCAGCTTTCATTAGCTTTAATTTGGGTCTTTCCATTTTGCTAAATATTTTGACACATTTGTACTTATTGGAGCCTTGTGAAATTTTGGTTGTATATGCTTATTTTATCTTGATTGAATTTCCATCACTTTGTAGTCAATGGATAACTCTGACCTTTTTGGTTTATGGCACATGCAATTTATGTCCCATTTATCTTTGTTATAATATGATCTATTTATTGGTGAATATATAGTCATATGAGAATGTGAGTCTTATTCTCTATTTTATAGAATTGGCTCACACGCCACCAACAACTCAATTAGAAACATGATTTCACCACTCAATGCACTAACCAAATCAAGAAACCGATTCAAAAAGATTGACACACGAAAGCGAGATAATGAGCACCAGCAGATTTGTATAGACCCCCTTCCACAGGGAAATCTCAACTAGAGAGGATAAGGTAATTAACCATAAGGGGTATCCTTATTTCTCAACCAAATAGATTATATGCAATGTCTGCCCAGTGAGCTTGTGAAAAGTTCCCCTGATGAACAACCATGTGGGGTGCAAAACTTCGATGTGTGGGTTATAGTGTGATATAGGTTATTAGCTAAAGCTAGCTTGATGACTTGCTCTCTTTCTTCAAGCTCTGCATTCTCCAGCCTCTATTTAGGGTTAGCTCTCTTCTTTTGACATAACAATAGTAAAGGACGTGTTTTGCTTGTATTTAAGGTTCAAATGTTAATCCTCAATTTTCTCCTTAGCATTCTTGCTTAGGATACTAAGCATGGTCTTGTCTGCAGCCTCAGCTTGACTGGAGGGTTGCAAAAATTTTTAAGGTCTGTTTGGATATATAGGATTGGGCTGAAAATCCTATAGGAATTGGATCTATTTGCCCATCTGGCTTGCATTTTCAATCAAACCCAGCCCAAATCCTGACCTTTTGGCTGCATTTTCCTCCAGGATTTGGGTTGGGTGGTGTTTGGTTGAAACAAGGCTATGATTAAATGAACAGTTCAATCCATGAATCCTATGGGATTCCAGTCCAATCCTATAGGAACATCCAAACATGCCCTTAGTAATCCCAAACTCTGGTTGCATATATTCTCCCGGCTTGGGTACCATTATCTAAGACCATAGATAAGGAAGGCCGATTCAGTCTAGAAGCATCTTTTGACTTCATGGAGAGAATGTGCAATGAAATGATAGAGAAAGTGAATTTTGGAGTTTTGCCATTCAACTCCCAGCATGGATCTTCATGTTCTGCAATTTGATGATCAAATACAAAGGGAATTATTTTTTTAAAAAAAATCCAGTATGGCAGCTTTATGACCATGATATTACTCCATATAATTGAGGTAAATATAAATGTACATGGTATTTTTTAAGTTATGCTTTCATGAATTTTTGATTGCATATTGCATATTGCATTGCATAAATTCAAAATTATGAACAGTAGAGATGTACAGCTAACCATGAATGAGAAATTAGAGATGAGTGTAACCATAAATTACAGATGTATACTCATGAAATTAAGCTATTGCCTAATTGTGTTGTTCTGAATAGGTGAATGCGTGCAATGGGAAGGGTGATTTTGAAGTGAGGGTGTCTGTTGAAAATGGAATATTTGCCCTGAATGAAGTTTGTGAAATGGGTTAGAACCTTTTGAGGAATAGCATGCCCATGGATCATACAGATTGATGGAATGGGTTGTGTATACCGAGCTTGTTTTACATCTGAGTGAATTCTTTTTGTGAATTTAATGGTTATTGTTAGCATCTTCTATGATAAGCTGAAGAACTTTGCCTGCTATTCTTAAGTTTGTCCTAGAGGATATTGGATCAAGGTACATATGTTTACATCTACATCTTTGAGGCCATTTGCTCTGACTGTTACATTCGTGGAATAATTGGCCTTTTTCAGTTCTCAGTTTTGCAGACCTGCTGACATTTTACTGGCACTACAGTGTACATAGATTCTTTGTTTCATGCCGAGAGTTCCAAGGTCCCTGCTACTATATATGAGTGGGGATCCTTTTCTTGATTTTCCCCCTCTTCTTTATGCTTAGCATGTTGCTTTTTTGCTTGACTTGCAAGTTTAGGATATCTTCAGGGGTGTCATGACAATTGGAGCACTCATCTTTCTTTAGATATTAAATCTGTTACCAGGGCTACAGAACACTATAACTGAACTTCTCATTCTGTTCAGTTTTCTTATATCTTGCATAAGTTATCTGCCAGCACTGTAAAATGCATGAGATAGATAGGTTTTTGAGTTGAGGAGCAGAGATATCACTTGCAAAATTTTGTTTCGAATACCTTTTGATTATCTGAGGCTGCTATTGTGGTGTGACTGATGAAGAATGTTTTCTTCATGTCAGGTTATTGTTATTGCTAATCATTAGCTTCTACAGTCTGATAGTGAAGTATGTTGCCAAATTGCACTTTTTTAGATCTTTGAACTTCATTTTGCTATCAGCAGCTTTCTTATTTGTCCAGCTGCTTTCTACAGCCCTTCAACTGAAGTATTGTATAGCTGAAACTGCATGTTATTATATTATTATTATTATTATTTAGGATCCTTGTTTAGGCTACGTCATCTAGCCTTGTATTACATTTAATGTAAGATTCAAACCTCTGTGTTTTAGTTTTTGTTCATAATGGGAGTGAAGACATCATCTGACTGGTTAAGGAAGGATGGGGTGCTTGGTTGATACATTCCTTACATGATACTATGATATTTAATATTTATAGGTTGAATTGTTTTATTTTGGAAGCCCTTGATTATCATGTTCTTTTGCAGTTATTCTTGTTTAATGATTGTATGGGAGGGCTTCAATTTGCTTTTCTTACAATCTTATTGGTTATCTAATAAAGAAAAACGTCATCATAAATAAACTGTTTATTTGCATCAGGTAGCGGGAGTCCCAGGGGTGACGGAAGCATTATTTCAGGCTAGGCAGTCAGCCCTGGCTGAAGAGAGAAACAAGTTGAGTGCAACCCCCATGTTGTATAGTTGTGCTCTTTGTGGGAAGGAGTATAGGAGTTCCAAAGCTCATGCTCAGCATCTGAAATCACGAGTTCATGCTATGAAAGCTTCTCAAGAATCAGATCCTGCCATTGCAGGAATTACTATAATCAAGCCAATTACAGGGCGCATGCAAAACAAATCAACATTGCCAAGCCAGTCCTCTGCTGTAAGAGAAATTGATGGTGAAGAAAGTGAAGAGAGTGATGATGAATGGGTGGAGGTCGATCCAGATGATGAGTTGGAAATGGCATCTGAATCTCTGACTAATCTGCATGTACATGAACAGAGTTCTGGCTCTGGTGTTGACCAATCTGATGACATGGATGAATTTGAAGACTTGGACCCTTCATGCTGTTTTGTCTGTGACCAAAAGCATCATGACATAGAAAGCTGCATGGTTCACATGCATAAGCAGCATGGATTTTTCATACCTGATGTCGAGTATCTGAAGGACCCTAAGGGCCTTCTTACATATGTTGGTCTTAAGGTGATGAGGAGGCTTGCATCTTTTGAATGTTGTACTTTGGAGATCTTGCTTCTGAAATCTTGCTGACTGAAACCTCCGATTGCTTCTTTTTGCTCCGCAGGTGAAAAGGGACTTCATGTGTTTATATTGCAATGAGAGATGCCATCCTTTTCAAAGCTTGGAAGCTGTAAGGAAGCACATGATAGCCAAAGGTCATTGCAAATTACGATATGGAGATGGAGGTGATGACGATGATGGGGACTTGGAAGATTTCTATGATTATGGCAGCAGGTTATCCTCAAAACTTCTTGATTTTTAGTTTCTAAACAAGTATGGAATCATCTGTTGATAGTATTTCTACTTTTCCGTCATCAGTTGTAGGCAAGTTAACTATTCTCATAGATTTGGATTGTTAACATCGTATGTTGTGAGGGTTGGCATCAAGCTGTAAATAATGGAGGGGGCAGATTGGATTGGATATGGATCAGATCATGGATCCTAAGATCCTTGTTGATTCCTTCCAAAAATACTAAAAATATAAAGGGATGTGAACATTGTAAAAGATTTGGATTGTAAGCATCAATTTTTTTAGGATCGGGATCGAGTTGTAAATCATGGTGGGGCAGATTGGATCATATCTGGATCAGATCATAGACCCCACGATTCTTGCTGATTTCTTATAAAAATATTAAAATTATAAAGGTATATGAAAGTTGTAAAATTGAGACAATCATAAAGTAGATGAATGAAAATGGAAAGTAATATATGTAAAAGGTCTAGTTTCCATCGTGATAATCTTAAATATAGCATGTCTAGTAAGACAAACATCATGTCTGGTTTTTAAAGATGAACCACACTAGCATTCAGAATTTATCAATGCAGTATCTTTTCAGGAAGCAATTTTTATTATTTTTAATCAGATTTAGCAAATGATTGTAGAATTGTAAAGGTTTTTTGTCCTTTTAATGCTACAAACTTGAATATCTCTTTTTCTTTACTTTCTATAGTTAAATACCCTTATAGGCTTGCTAATTTTCTGCGTTTAGTGTTAGTGACAGATGAGTAATTGTAAATGCTATATAGTCAAATTTAAGTTTGAGGAAATGGGCTTTCACATGGTTTAATTGAATAAGATGATCAAGTTTGATCTTATATTCCTAGAGATTATATAATCCATACAGATACTAATTTCATGGTCCTAACCGATTCTTATCCAAAGATAAGATTCAGATAGTTTAGCACCAGTTTGATAGGGATCATAAGATCCAGATGAAAGGTCAGATGTGACCTAGGTAGCATTTGTGGAGTAGATGTCTATAGACCTTTATTGTTGACCGTGCTTTAAGGGAGATGTCACTCATGAAAGTCATTTTATTTTGAGATGTCACTCATGAAAGTCATTTTATTTCAAGATGTCACTCATGATGGTGCTAATTGGGTGGTGCCTCATGATTTGGATTATACAGGGGCATGTCTGGAGCATAAAGCTTATCTTTGTTCTTGGCAGTACCAAAGTCGCTTTTTAAACCTCTGCCCTCAGTCCCTCTAGTCTCTCCCTTTTCCTTTAATTGAGCATATGCATTTCATGTGCCCAAAAAAGGAGACAAGGAATTCAATTACATTGATAAATGATTTTGCTTTTTGTTTGGATAATTTCAAAATTTTGTGCTGTTCTGACTGTGTAGAATGGTTATGGTTTTCTTTTGATAGCTATTTGGATGCGGATGGTAAGCAGTTGGTGGCTGCAAATGATATGGCTAATAGTGTTGAGCTTGGAATGGGAGGATCTGAGCTTATTGTAACACGGAGGACTGATAGCGGGGTTCTTGTTCGAACTTTTGGATCTCGGGAGTTTCTGCGTTACTACCGCCAGAAGCCACGACCTTCTCCCGCAAGAGATGTTGCTCTAGCGATTTCATTAGCTTCAAGGTATGTGACCCCTCATTTTTATTAAAATTATCATGGAAAATTGCATGTCGTCGGCAGCCTATTTTCTAAGGGATCAAATGGTGTTTGTGAATCTCTCTGCATGTAATCCACAACCCACTGTTAATGACTCAAATTCTTTTTTTCCTTCATGTTTGTTTGTTGTTTTGGGGGTTGCAATATAATATATACATCTGGATTGAACATGAACCATGCATGGTTGAAGGACTGGGATTTTCCTTGGTCAGTTCCTAGTGGCTCTGATGTTCCCAATGAGTCACATCACAGAAACTATCATATTATTAATTGGCTCTGTAGGTGTCATGACTGAAAGTTACTAATAATACTTTAAGTAAATCAAAAATGTTACGTGAGACCTGTAGTTTTGGAGTTATTATAAATCTCATTTTGATTTAGTCGCAGCTGTAAACAGTTATCTCCTGTCTTTTAGGTATCGAAGTCTGGGATTGGCAACGGTGCAGTCAAAAGAGAAGATTGTGAGGATGAAAGTTTTAAGGCAGATGAATCGGAATGGGGTAGAGGTGATGCGCTCAAAAATTGGAATGAAGAGTAATGTTATCAGAAATCTTCCAAAGAATGTCCCGTATTAGCCCTGTTGCAGAGTTCTCGACCTGTAACAACAGGTCTGTTCATCTAGTATAAAGTAGAATGGTGTGTGGTAAAAGCGGTGTATGGTTAGTGAATGAGATTACCATATATAAATTTAATCAGGCTGGTCTGACCGGTGGCTGGTTATTTATGCATTCTACTTGGAACATGGTCGCAGGATGTTGTTCTCGTTTCACAGCACTTTGTTTTGTTATTAAAATGATTTTTGTATGTTCAAATTCTTGATTGCTTTTTTGACATCAGTGCAAGTAGGGTATACCCCATAAGATGTTGGGGCACTTATGTTGTCCCTTTTTGTTTAATTAGCTATATTTTGAAGTTGGATGGTCATAGGAAATGATGGAAAGAACTTGTTTAACCTAAAATGGAGGTTTTCGTGCTGTCACTGTTTATTTACTAGCAAGTCTTGTTGGATGTTGCAAGACTAAAATGATTGTGAAGATTAATTACATCTGAGAAGTACCGAAACTTTGCAATCAGGGCTTGTATGTTGTTTAGGGCAAAATAAGCTAATTCTGACTGGTTGCAAAATTGCGGGAGATCAAAGGCAAACGAGGGTTGGCATCGATTCATTTCTGCAGGTTTGGTGAATGCTGGGTGCGTGAAGAAAGTCCGTGAAACGTGTTCGCTTGTTGCCATCTGGGTTCCGTGATATTTGGTTGCGTTTATGTATGTACTAACTTAAACGTGACTTACCTCTGCTGTGTCTTTTTTGTTTTGTTTTGTCTTTTTTTTTTTTTTTTTTTTTTTTTTTTGGCTAATGAAAATTGCTTAAGCGGCCATTTGGTACAAGGCGTGGACCAGGGGGGCCTTGCCTCCTTGGGCAGCCAGTTGGTAAGGGTTTGGCTTAAACGATCACAATTCCTTGCCCAATAAAGGTAAAAGCTTACACTGGTATTGAAGTTACAGATGATTTTGATATCTTTTCAACTTTTATAGATAATTTTACAACTAAGTGGAACACTTTGTCTGCTGATGGTTATCCTAGCCTTCCTCACACAGCTTTCGGAAGTTGATAACATGCCTTTGATCTCACCGGTTTAGGAAAAAGATCTTTATGATGTGGTGTTTAGTTTGGACTTTGATAAATCTCCTGGGTGATGGTTTTTCTTTTATATTCTTCAAATTCTTTTGATCTATTATTAAAGCTGGCTTGCTTGATGCATTTCGGTGGTTTTTCTTCTATATTCTTCAAATTCTTTTGGTCTATGATTAGGGCTGGCTTGCTTGATGTACTTCGAAATATTCTTAAATCTTAGGTTATGCCTGGATGATTGGAAGATGACTTACATTACTTTGCTTCCAAAGAATGCCAATCTCTTGGAGTTAAAAGAATTTCACCCAATCAGATGACTTACATTACTTTGCTTCCAAAGAGTGCCAATCTCTTGGAGTTAAAAGAATTTCACCCAATCAGCCTTTGTAATTCTGTTTATAAAATGGTTGCTAAATTGTTTGTTAGCAGAATGCAGTTGTTCCTGCCCATGCTTATTTCAGAATGGCAAGGAGCTTTTGTTTGAGAGAGACGTATATCAAATAATATTCTTTTACTATAGGAGATTTTTTACTCTTTAGATCTTGCTTTTAAGAAGGCAGCTTTTATTGTGGCTAAAATTGACGTAGAGCATGCCTATGATAAGATCAAATGGGACTACTTATTTGCTATTCTCCAGCAGTTTGCTGTTCATCTTATTTTTATTGGTTGGATTTCTATGTGTGTGGTCAAACCAAGTTTTGCGGTCCTTGTTAATGGCATTCCATCATTTTGGTTCCACTCATCCTTAGGTCTTTAACAGGGATGTCCACTATGCACATTTCTTTTTGTTTTATGTTCAAATATGCTGTCTAAGATGCTTAATGTGGCTCTCTGAAGGGTCTATCAACCAACTTCATCGAGCCCCAGGATCTCCCATGTCATGTTTGCTGATGACTTAGTCACGTTCTTAAGAGCTACTATTCAAAATGCTTCTAATCTCTATCGGATCTTAGCTTCATTTTGTGATCAATCTGGTCAACAAATCAATATTCAGAAATCACATTTGATCTTTAGCCCATCTACCGAAAGAAATGTTAGAAGAGACATTATGAATCAATTTTATATTGGGATCAAGACTGAAATCTTAAATTATCTGGAGGTACCTATAGGTGGAAAGAAGTTGACAATATCAGACTATAATTTTGTTCTAAAAAAATTAATGGTGAAGGTGGCCGGCTGAAAATAAAAGATGCTCTCACAAGTTGGTCTCTCACAAGTTGGTCATTTATCTCTTATTCATTCGGTTCTTTCATGGATTCTTCCGTACCTATTATCTTATTGTGCCATCCCTATTGGAATTATTGATAAAATCTAGAAATTATTTAAATCTTTTTTCTGGGGTCATGAGATTGGCAATCGTGGTCACCATTTGCTATTTTGGGAAAAGATTTGTAAGTCGAAGAAGGTAGGTAGATTGGGCCTGCTTGATTTGCATTTAAGACGATCTACTCTTATGGCCACTTTAGCCGCTATAGTCATCTTATCACCCAACTCTCTTTAAATGAAGGGGGTCAATGCAAAATAAAGATTTCCAGGGAGATGGGATGATTATAAGGCTCCTAAAAAGACTTCATCCATCTAACATCTTATATCTAAATCTGCATGGGCAATTCAACATTCCCTCCAATGGCATCTGTATGTATGATGGTTCTAAAGTTAAAGTCCCGAAAGATGTTTGGATTTCCAATCAACCTTTTAATAAATCACCTACCTATCTCAACTTGAGTGCATCTCTTGAAGGCAAAGCTGTAGCAAATCTTATGACTGAATTTGGCACTTGGGACTAGCAACTTCTTTCTAAGTATTGCTTTCTTGAATTGATTTTCCAAATTTCTCTCCCACCTCTTTTCCATCATATTTCAGAGGATTGCTATACTTGGTATAATTCTGGTTCTTTTTCAAGTTGCCTCTAGAAGCCATCCGATCAGTGGTGGCCAAATTTCACGATCCTAATCTTATTGTTGAGAGCGACTCTCTTACGGTTATTCATTGGATCACTCAAAAGTAAGTTTTGCCTTCATCGATTCTTGAGAACGACTCTCTTACGGTTATTCATTGGATCACTCAAAAGTAAGTTTTGTCTTCATCGATACCAATGCTGATACAGATTCCTTGGCTCCTCTCCTCATTTCTGCATTTCCAAGCTCAACATGCTCTTCATAAAGGGAATGTTTGTGCTGATTTTCTAGCTGGCTTAGCTCAAGATATCCTTTTTATTGACAACTCCCCGATCCATCCAAACTTTGCCTTGTTGCTTGAACCCGATGCATGAGGGACCCTCTACTTCAGGCCTATGATGTTTCTCTTTTTTCCTCTGACTCCGTTTCATTTTCTGTTCTTTATAAACTTTACCAAAATAAAAAATAAAAAAAAAAGAAAGTTAAAGGCTTACACCAGCATAACTAGAGGTCGAAAGGCTGGTGTAACCAACATGACCCAAAAAATCCTAACCAGGAGATTACGGAGGATGTGGAGATCCTCATCCGTGTTTCATGAGCTGAGAGGCGCCCTTCTTTTCTTTATTCGGCAACCTCGCCGGCTCCGGAGAAGAAGAACAAAGAACAAGTGCCAATGCCTATTAGCATTGGGGAAGGAAGCCAAAATCTGTACTCTGACCTACTTGCCTTTAGTCATCCAGTGGTACTGGTGAAAGAAAAGTCAAGGCGTTTTAATATTGCACCGAAGGGGGAGAGAATCTGCCGACCTGCATAGTTCTTGGTTGCTAAAAACCATTCAAAAAAGAGAAAAAAAAGAAAAGAAAAAGAAAACCAGCTCCTTAGAACAGGAAAACTGGTTTAGAACCAAAAGTTCATGATGTTATTTTAGTCTTTGGATGAGATCCAAGCATCAATAATTTGAAAAACAAAAGAAAAAACGATCTATACTTTTTGGAATAAAAATATTTGTCACTCATGGTGTCTTCTGATGGTAGTATAAACGCGGAATGGAGTTAGTCTTGTGGGAGCATAAGCGGTCCAGATATGCAACTCTACCTTTTCTGGTGGAATAGTTTTATCATCAAATAAGTGCAAAACTTATTTTTCTTGACTCCTTTTCAGTCTTTATTTACTTTTCATTCCACAAAAAAAAAGTAGAAGATAATCTTGTTTTCTGATAGAATTTAAATATGCTATTAAATTCGATGCACTTTATTCTTTTCACACTTATCTCTTTAACCAACCACTAAAATCTTCTTATTCCCTAATCTACATTTCTCCGGAGTACAGGGTATAATTTTTTCTCACCCGATATTTTATTCTGCAACGTTGCGTAACTTCACAAAATAATTAGAATTGGACCATAATAGACACATTTAGGAATATTTTGCTTTTACTTTTCCCGTGAGTTATAACTTATAACCCTACGTCCTACCTGATACCCCTACGCCTCAATCTAAACTTGGGTTCCCGAACAAACTGAGCCACTGCTTATGAAATCAGGAATTATTTGGGCATCAAATGGGAACCGTTGGCTACTTAATACCATCCTTCTTGGAATTCGGCAAAATTGAAGCTTTACCCATCTTGTATTGACGGCCAGGTTTGGCATCATGTCTGCATCGCACGCCAATTCAATCCGGTGATTGCTTGGAAATTAATTTATAATTATTATGCTGGCTTCGTGCTTTCCACGCTTGTAAATTTTTAGTTTAAATTTTGGTAACAAGCATCACATGTTCTTCACCCCTGAAATTTATAAGAGACAAGCTATTCTCTATCCAAAAGAAAAGGGTACCGTTATTGATCCCCACCAATTCTTATATCCCATGTGGCACTTGCTATACAAGAATAGAGGAGAAATTATATCTTACACTATATACATCAAGTAGCCGTATATATCATCAATTATAATCATTTATTTTCATAGCAACACTCGGAGATGTATGCTTGATGGATAGGACTTATAAAAATGAGCAGCTACGACCGATTGTATGTATGGCCACATGATGTATATAATATAGAATATAATTATTCGAAACGGAATGGGATTATGCACTTTATTATGTTTCAAAATTTTTTCTTCAATATTTAAAAAAAAAATAGCCATCTTTTAAAAATTAATATGACCAACCAAGTGGATGTTCTAGGTAATAGGTATTTTTTGCTGGGCGTTGGGAGTGGGGAGTATTTTGTAATGCTTGATAGCCGTGGAATACCATTTTAGCGATAGTTTTTTTATTTTGGTTGGATGTTAGGTTATGCTAGTCATTGATTATACTTATCTTGATACCTACTCTGTTCGCATTGGATCATTGGTTGTTACAATCGCTAATGGTTAAGATGATAAGGCCACCGAGCCATTAAATCTTCGTGCATAGAATACATTATTGAGACGGCTGGGCCGGTCATTCTATCGCATGATGTCAGATGATTATTTATATGGGAAGAAAAAGTGGAGAAGAAACAAAACCGAACGGTCTTCTTCGTGTGCTCTTCTTGTCACATTGTGATGTCCATGATTCGCCCATTCTCTTTTTTTCTTTTTCTTCTTTTTCTTTTATAAAAGATTGGTGGCATATGTACTTGATCTTAGAGAAGGGAATGCTTTCCCATTTGCAAAATTTCTATGGAATATTCTTAGCACTTATATTCCCATCTTTTTTACTTGATCTCCCCTTCTCGTTAATATCTCGTGATCCTCGCAAGATGCCCCTACTCTTGGAGAAATTATTACATGCACTGGGTGCAAGTGAACCGAGGCAAATCTCATAGTATATGCACGGTGGATGGATGGCGTGCAATTGAGAATTGATAAAATACAAGGGTTGCATAGCATGTTATTCACCATAAAATTTGATGCGGTCCAATTACACCTGATGCATGCAATATGAAGACCAACTCTTTGACTGCTAAAGATGGATTAAACTATTGATAGATAGAGCATAAATCTTTTATGCTCGGAGCATCATGGAGTATTGGACAACTATGGATAGTTGCCTCCGAGAAAGAAGTCATCTAAAACAAAGTAATCCACAAATATATGCTATGTCACACATGATGCATATTATTTGATGACCATATCTATTTTTTAATAGTAATCATCCAAAATTGCACAGTATTCTAAAGTGTGCAAGCTACATCATAGAAGATCTTAAGTGTTGGTGAGTGTTGTGTGCAAGCTACATCATAGAAAGACCTTAAGTGTTGATGGAGAAAAACTTGCTAGCTAGAATAACCCGTTCGTTTAGAGGACCCATCATGTTTTAGCGTACTTTTTTTAGCAAACTGAAAATATTTTTGGTTCCCTCTTCCTGTTATCTCTCTCTCTCTCTCTCACAGTCTACTTTACAAAAATAAAAGATAAAAACTAAAAATAAAAATTCAGCATAGATCTAAGTTGGTGAAGAAGTGACTCCCATTGAAACAAGGCTTGAATAAGTAGAGTTGACCTCACCTCAAGACTAACATTTGTTCTGATCTAAACACTCTACTAACATAACCAACAAAATCTGGATAACTAAAGCTAGATATAGGAAATATCAACTCTGGCTATCTTGACTTAATTGATATGCATATCCCAGTATATCAGTCAATATGTTTCTTTCTTAGTCTTCTCTCTTTTTTTTTTTTGGAGGAGAGGAGAGGAAAAATTCTACAATATTTTTTAAAAAAATTTAGAAATATTTCTATTAAATAATGTAAAAATCATCTTTATTAGTGTCTAAAATGTAAATTAATCTCAGTTACATTATTTTGATTGATATTTTGAAATTTCAACTCCTGCTACCTAGGCTAGTATTAATTGATATGCATAACCTATCATATGAATCAACATGATTATTTTTACATTTTTTGTTTGGGGAGCAAATTTTTTTTTTGTTGAGATTCCAAAATTTTTGTTCCACAAATCACAATTATTTTTATTTACCGTTAAAAATCATAATTAATATCGCAAAATATACACCATACTGATTGATGTTTACTTTTATTTGGACAAGATCTAAAAAGATTCTTTCCAAAATTCTCCCAACCTCAGGTTCCTGGAAAAAGCTTAGCTTGACTTGGGTCACAGGCCCATTCGCGCTGCAATGGCACGTGCGTCTCACGTGAAGTTTACGAAGTCAGCAACAATTTCTTTCGTTCCCCTCATCTCTTTAAATTAATTAAAGAAAAGGGATAAGATTGTTCGACGTTAAAAGGACTTTTGGGGGTCTCTGAATCCGGAGAGCAGCCATTTTTCCCACTGTCTCCCTTTATTCCATCTCTTTCTTTCTTTTAAATATAATAATATTAATATTAATGTAAACTACTTGTCTTCTCCGACTCTTTCTCCTTCGATCTCCGTCCTCCTCCCGTCTTTCTCTCTTCTTTCCCTTTCCTGCACGCCATGGAGATCTAGGGTTAGGGTTTCGTTCAATTCTCTTCCAAGGCTGCGACCCGCACTCCCCCGCTTTCCCTCCGAGGTGGAAGTTCTCCAAGGTTAGAAGGTCCGTTCTCGCTTCCTCTGATGGAAAAACTTTTTTTTTGTTTTTTGTTTTTTGTGTGTTCGCTCTAGCTTTTTCTTCGTTAATTCGGTTCCTTTTTTGAGAAGTTATCAGTGATAATTGTTTGGACTTTGATCGTTTCTTTCCGATTCTAGGGTTTTCTTTTTCTGTTTGATATCTATGTGCTTTCTTGGATTGGTGGCAACGTTGGTTTTACGGCTTGGTATTATGATTTGAGGAATTGGATGATTGGTGATGCTATGGTGATGATTCTATTTTGGATTCGTGTGCTTGTGTTTGTGAATTGTTTTCTGTGGATTTATGTTGCGGTGATTTATAATTGGAGTGTTGAGAGGATAACTTGGATTGTCTGTTGATTGGTTTAAGCAATCCTCCTAATTTTCCTTTTTTTCTTTTTTTCTTTTTTTTGAATGTAATCCTCCTAATTTTCAATTGCATGGATTTTGTTTGGGGATATGTTCAAGTGTCGGGTTTGAAATAACGCTTGCTGAGTGATGGATTAATTTTTACAGTACTTCATCATGGAAGAATCAGAATTAGATTAAGGCCAAGCTATACTCGTGTTGGTTGATTTGCACAGCACCCTTGTTCTTATAAATTTTGTTGGCACTTATGGATTGGCTATTCTTGCATGTGTGTGGAAGCCTCATGGCATGAATTATTTCTGCTATAGTTTTCAGTTGGAACTAACTATTCTATCTTAATGAATTCTTGTTACATGTTGGATTGTGCTTTTCATGGTGAGCTATGTTTTAACCAAGTGATTCGTGTGCATGCACTTTACAAAGGACATTCCTTATTTCCCTTTATAACTAATTAGTGTCCCTGTCACTTTATTAAGTCCATTCGAAGCAACAATATATTTGGCATGTTGTCATTCTAAAATTTTTTAAAGCAAGTCCTTTTTTATAATGAGATGATGTGGAAGGATATCCACGAGTGTGAACTTAGGGTTACTGATAAGGTCGTTTAGTTTCTTGGGGCTTGCGGATTTACATAGAGACATAGAGTGGTTGCTTGGATTGCAATATCATGTTTTCAAGAAAGGAAGAACCTGGATGGTTGTTCGAAAAGAAGTGAGGGAAATTGATGTGTTTAAATTTGTCTTGAAGGCACCTCTCTAACAAAGACTCAGCTAGTGGATAGGAAAATTTTCCAAGATAGAGGTGGGGGCAAGATAGGGAGAATGGGAGTAATTGAAGCATGAAGTTAGATGAGATCTGATATGGTAGAGAAAAGTTCAGTAAAATAAATGGTGGGCGTAATACAATTAAAAATTAGAATGTCTAAAAAGGGAGATGAATTTACAGTGGAAGAATTTTTAAAAAAAGATGGACTGAGGATATTATTACGAGATGAAGGAAAATTGTTCTGCGGGCAATGAAATAATCCAGACCACTAATTGGAAGGAAATTAAAGGGTTAAAGTGATCATAGTACTGGGGTACCGGACATGATTATTCAGGTAGAAAATTGAGTACTTCACATTCGAGGGAACTCGGAAAGGTACTATGTGATAATATCATGTCAAGTGGAAGGGAACAAAATTGCAGATGGTGACTTCAAATTGCAAAGGAAACTTGAATGCATGGGTATATAAAATATGATTGATAGTGCTTGGCGGTTAGAAAATGTTTTGGTGGGCAGAACAGAAATGTTTTTAAATACTCAGGAAATCCCAAATACAGATTTTGTGTATTGTTGCTTAACTGATAATTACACTTTGAGTGAATTTAAATACTGTGTATTTAACTATACTTTAACATAGGTTTCTTTAAATGGTCATCTTAGGTGGTTATTTTCCTTAAGATCACCGGTCATGCAAACACTTGGATTCTAGGAAACTTGGGGCTTCTGAAACAGCTTCTGAGATATAGCATTTACTCATGTTGAGATTGTAGTTAACTTCCCCTAGTATGCCATCTCCAAATTTGTAGTTGTCTGCATGAGAGAACAACTTGTTATCAGTCATGGCACGTGTCACCCTAAAGTAATGTTGTATAATGACATGTTTCTATCTTTCCACTCGTTTAATTTAAAAATTTCTCATCAAATGCATATAAATGAATGAGAGAAGTTAAATTTCTGATAGGGGGAAACAGCAAGGCTTCATCACTTTATAGAACCACATCCACACTGCCTTTTTCCAAAGAAATCTCCACTATGAGATAACTTGGCCTAAACACCAGTTCTTTGCTGTGGCAAGGTTCAAATCCCAGTCTCCTTATGCCATTACTAGCTTTCTTCAAGACTTTCACATGTTCTGCTTCCTGGCCTAGCCACCTTTTTCCAACCTTCCCTCTTTTCACAATTTTGTCCTCTACTTTTCCAAGTTACTTGCAATGTTACCAAATAGATTCATAGCATGCTATATAAAAATAGCAGCAGTAAAGTAACAGTGATGTGACAAAATTAAATATATTGCTAAATAACAGAGGAGTTACAGTATGGGTATTTAAATACTGTGTATTTAACTATACTATAATTACTTCTTTCTTTCTTTCTTTTTTTCTTTTTTTTTAGCGTGTCTGTTTGTGTCTGTATGTTTTGCTTTTTTTTTTTCTTGTTTCTCCGGTTGTCCTTTTTTCTTTTTTTGGGGGGGGGGGGGGTGGGATGGAGAGGATAGTGGATTTATGATGAGATTATGTCATTTGTTAATGCAGGCAACCTTATCAAGCATCATCATTTTTATTATCAGTAAGACTTTGTCAGCAAATAATTGCAACATCAACAGATTGCTTTTGTGACCTAAATTTGTTAGGAGTGTTTCATGGATGAGTGGTGAATATTTCATGAGTAACTTCTGAGCAGTTGAATAGCTGGTGAACAATTCGATTATTTAAGAATGATTTGGAGAATCACTTGGCCAGTAGTATATTACCAAATTCTTACTTCCTACGAGTAATATATGCTGTTATGGTTTTACGATTTAACATTTAACTCATTTGAAAACTATCATTTCATTTAGTTTATGAGATACATATATTTGGTGGATTAATTGAGAAAATAGAGAAAGTCTCTTTCTTTTAAAAAAAATAAATTGTAACTTGCACTTGATATATTGATGATCGATGTTGGAGAGGATTTTTGTAACAACCTAAGATGTCATCCAAAAAGAGTAGTCAGAAGGTATTACTTGGGTTCTTTAGCCATGCGTAAGTATCCAAGATCTTCCCAGCGAGTAACCAATGGGACTAAATACACATTTGCATGTGTCATCACAATTTTTAACTATCAAATTCGATAAATGCATGTAAGTTCTTACTGATGGAAGTTGACGATATATGTTGTGCTTAATATGATTGCAGGGAATAATTTTATTAAGTGGATATTTGGATCTTGATGTGTGCTTGAACATTTATGTGGTGTGGTAACAAATCAAGTCATCATCGGAGGAAACTCGGTGGGTACTGTAAGATAGGTGTTATATAAATGAACATATTTTAGATGGATTATTATAATTTTTTGTTGCATATGTGAGCAAGAGTTAATCGAGTGTAACTAAACTAAATTTTAACAATCAATACATCAAATCGGGATTCGACTCGTGAATCGTCCATGCCTTAACTCGAATCGCGACTCGAATCGTGACTCGAATCGTAAGATTCAATAACAAATTCAGTTTTTTTATAAAACAATAGATATTAGCATTAAAAACAAAATTAACATTATAAAAATGATAACCAAATATAATAATACCTTATTTTGTGTAATGAATTTGATAAAAAATATAAAAAATATTCAAAAAAAAAGTAAGAACTGTTATTTTTTTTTTTTTAGTTAAGTGACCGTGCCACGGCTGTGTGTGTGTGTTTTTTTTTTTTGTTAAGTGGTTGTGCCACGGCCCACAGGAACAATAGGCAACACCACAGGTTAGCCCACAACAAATGTCCGATCAATAAAAAAAAAGGGAAAAAGCCTTCGTCGATGGCTTCGTACGTGGCTTTGTAGGAAGATTTGAGAAAAAACTTCGGCCGGATTATAAAAAAAAAAAAAGAAATGCTTCATGGTGGCTTCGGAGAAGAGAAACAGAGCGGGGGAGAGAAACAGAGAGATCGAGAGATCGGGGGAGAGAAACAAAAAGAGAAAAAAAAAAGAAAAAAAAGGCTTTGGGGTACCTACCGGACAAACGACGAACTCATGGGGATGCTTCGAAAGCTTTAAGGATTCCTTTTCACCATGCGCTCTCTTCCTATTCTTGCCGTAGTCTTTGAAGACTCGAAACAGTCGGAGAAGATGCAGAAACAGTCGCAAATAGAAGTTCAAAGGTTTGGGACTTCTTTTTTTTGCCAAAATCCGACTCTTCCACTTCCAAAAACAACGAACAATTGTTTTGGGAGTTATCTTTTCCGACTCGACGGTATCAAACGATCCCGCGAGTCGCACGTTTCAACTGACGAGTCCGTGATTCAGGTACAATTCTTCCTCTTTTGCGATTCTTCATGTCGGTTCGACTCGGCCGGGCTTAGAATCGTTTCGAATCGTACGAGTCGAATCGTGACTCGTACGATTCTAACAACAAAGAATAGGATGACTTTTACTTTATCGAAGATTGTTATCGTATGGGCTGTAATTCAGCTTTTACGGACAAAAAGGTATATGAGTGAAAATGAAACATCAGACAATTGCACTGTATGACGTGCTCATCTTAAATTTATTCAAGCTGAACTTTCATGGAAGCTTGCATTGAAATTCAGGTAGACGCAGATTGTTTTTTGTGTTGAAAAATCATTGAAGCAGTCCTTCCCATTCATGCCATATAGTAAGGATATTAAGTAGGTAATTATCATGATATTAAGTAGAAAATTACCTGGGACGTTTGTTGTTGATGCATACTATACAAGTAGCTGATCCATGATTGTAGAAGCCTGGATAAATTTGACATGCAACTGATAGCAAGGAGTTGTACTGTCACTTCTCCAGCTACTTCATTTTGCATACTGTGAAGCGGTAATAAAGTGACTTACCAGTTTGGAATTTTCATTCTTTGTAGATCAAATACATTGTCATACCTATGAGTATACAATATATAATATATAATTGCAACCAAGGTTTGCTATACCGTGCCGAACCAGTCGGTACACCCCATCTTGTACCGGACCGGTGGGGAACCGGCATGATTCGACCGGTAAAATCGGTACACCGGCGGTACCGAAGAAAAAAGAACGGAAAGTGAGAAAGAGAGAGAGGGGAGGGAGGGAGGTGGGAGCCGCCGGAGGCCGGCGGTGGTTGGCTGCGGCCGTCGGAGGGCTTTCGAGCCTTGTATCGTCTGATAGGGCTTTCAAGAGAGCAAAAGAGAGAGAGAGCGCTCGGAGGGGAGGTGGAAAACCTACCGGACGGACGGTGCCTCCGTTGCAACGCTCCTGGTGGCCGGCGAGCCGATGCCGACGGCTTGAGGGCGGTCGAGCGGGCGGAGCCCCTTCGCGGCTCCGCCCTCTTTTTTTTCGAAACAGACGACGTCTGTTTCGATTTTTTCTTATTTTTTGTTTTAAACTTATGAAGTCGGCAATTGGGTTGTCGACTTAAGAATATTTTTTTAAAAAAAATAAAAATCGTGAAGCCGGCAAATCATTTGCCGATTTCACTTAAAACCATGTTTTTTAAAAAAATTTGCGAAACAGGGGCGATGCCTCTGTTTCACGTCTGCGGCACTGTGCGCATGGACTGTGTCCTCTGACGGCCAGTCGGTGGCCGTTCGGCGGCCCCACTGGCTCCTTCCTCTCCCTCTTTTTTTCTTCCTCTTTCTCTCTCTCTATTTCTCTCTTTTTTTCTTCCGGTTCGGGTCGTCGATTCGGTATGGTATGAAACCATACCGAACCGTACCGCCAGTCGGCCAAAATGGCCGGGGATACCGGTTTAGCATACCTTGATTGCAACCATTTGGTTATCCGTAAACTCAAGTGCTAATAATGTTTTCTCAAATTATGTGTATGTAAAAAATTGATATTCTTATTATGACCCTTGCTATTCAAAGAATTCACGAGTCTTTTTGCTTGATTTCATATGCAGCTTCATCCAGTCACATTTTGGCCAAATTTAATTTCAATGGCAGTGAAGTTTGTTTAAGAAAGCTTTGTATGGCTTCAGACACTTGTCAGAAGAGAGGTATCAAGCAGAACTTGTTGAACCTGGAAGACATACGGTTGGATACTAATTGGGAAGATGTGACTTGCCCAATATGTTTGGATTTCCCACATAATGGAGTATTACTGCAGTGTTCTTCATATGATAAGGGGTGTCGGCCATTCATGTGTGATACAGATCACACCCACTCAAACTGTCTCAGCCGTTTTAAGAGTGCATATGGGTTGCCTGCTATTGCAAAAGTTTCATCAACTACAAATGAGACTTCTCTGGAAAGCTTTCAGGAGATCCCATCAAGCCCCAACAGCCGACCAACCTGTCCGCTGTGTAGAGGAGATGTTATAGGATGGATTGTAATAGATGAGGCCCGTCTGTATCTGAACATGAAAAAAAGGTGCTGCCAAGAGAAATGCTGTTCATATGTGGGCAACTTTTTTGAGCTGCAGAAGCACACTCAATTAAAACACCCCCATTCACGTCCTTCGGAAATAGACCCTGCAAGACAACTAGATTGGGAAAATTTCCAGCAGTCTTCAGATATCATAGATGTCTTGAGCACCATACATGCAGAAGTACCACATGGTGTGGTTTTGGGGGACTACGTAATTGAGTATGGGGATGAAGAGACAGGAGATGAATATGATGATTTCCACCGGAATAGACGCAAGTGGTGGACCTCTTGTATTTTGTTTGTAAACTTTAGGGCTTCAAGAAACCGACGGAGATCAGGAAGAAGTGAAAGAAGCGAAAGAAGTGAAAGGAGAAGCAGTGGCCGATCAAGCTCTGATGGTTCAAATCTGGATGAGGGTTCTACAAGATCTGTAGACATAAGAGAATACAGGTTTGAGGAAACCGATGACGAGTATGTAGGAGCCACCGGTGGTGGTGGTGGTGCAGCATCCAGGAGAATCCCCAGCCATTACAGGTTTGTTTAAATTTCCGTGTGTTATACTCTAGACATTGATTGTGTTGGAATGTAAAGATGTTTCCTCTGGAATTATTTGATTTGGTTCACTGATCAGGCACATGCCTAACCAAATTGAAATGAAATCTGAGTTTCTGTCATGCATCTTTAACCCACCGACCCACCCAACCCCACCACCACCCCCACCGCCACCCCCAATCCAAATGCTTCTGTTGTCCTCCTCTTTTCCCCTCCAGAATTCAAGCGTGGCAATGGATCGGTAACATACAAATTGATGGGATCAGGCTTATTCTCTGCAGTTATAGATTTCTTTGTTGGTTTCTAGTTACTTTGGCTGATATTTTATGCCTTCTGCAAAATATGAACAGGTATGCGAGGCGCAGATCTCGTTTTTATGATCCTTGACAAGCAAGCGTCCATGGCATCCACTGCCCCGTGATGACTTTCTTTTATCTTCTCCCATCCAAATTTCATTCTCTTTTGTTGCTATAGGATGTCTATGACATTTGTTTGTGCATATGAAAATGCTATTGTATTGTATGCAGCCCTCAGCGAATTTAGTGTTTACAATCTATCAACATGTTTCTCCTTTTTGTTAATGCAAGCCAAATCTATGATTTTTTTATGCTGATGTAAAGATGCATGGAGCTCCTCGACATGCAAAAACTCTTGGGAATTTGGGAGTCCCAATGCAGCATTGGAGAAGGTGGTTGTTGTGCCCGAGGTCGGAGGATGAGGTGACAGACGTATGTTAGAGGTGCTGTCTGAGCTTCAATTTGAATCTATAAAAAAGTTTTGTCGGAATGTTATTCGATGGGTATCTTTCAATGCCTAAATCAGATGATGAAGAGCAATAAGGAAAAAAGAATAGAAGTTGAGAATTTACTGTGGAGATTCCTATGTCTTTCTATTTATAGAGAGAATGTAAGAGTCGTGTATGATATGAGTTTTGATCGATTTTTGATTATCGCATATAGATTAGACTGGTGGAAGTTTTTTTTTAAAAAATGGTTCAATCCGAGATATTCTTTCTTATTTGAATTTTTTCAGAACAAAAACAGTGTGGATTTTGTCAGTGAAACCTGCTGTGTAACAAGCGTACGTCGGTTTTGGCCGAACTAAAAGTAGAACCGGGGATAGGGAGGTTTGTCAGCGGAGCTCGTTGTGTGCAGCGGGCATAAATCGGTTTTGGCTGACCTAAATGACTTCGGCCAGGTCGAAGTAGATACCTCGGTCAAAGACGAAGCTTGAACGGCTGCTGTCAGTTTCTCAGTCACTACCGAGAACATGCCGAGGCTGAGGTGAGGTGGAGATCGCAATCGACATTTAGCTGGCTTGATGTAGATGGAATATAATGATGCGGTGACAGCAGCTTTTTTTTTTTTTTTTCCTCTCTGGGTAGCATTTAGGAACTAAAGCTTTCATTACCAGCGACGTAATACAGGGTGCAACTGTGTGAACATCACTTACGCCAACCAGCTGAGGATACTAACAAAGCATAGGGAGCCAAGTAGAAAGGTGTACAAGTTCAGAAGAAATTTACGAGAACATAGAAAACACTAACAACAGATGGCAGGGCAAAGTTAGGATACATAGCTGTAGATTACTTCCAGAGAAGAGTAAAAAGGGAATAAGCATGGGATCTAAACTCCGAGAGCTTCTGGATTTCTCCGATATTCGGCCTCCTCCAAACTCCAAGAGCTTCTGGATCTCCTCGCCCCCATGCCTCGGGGCAATCGCCTGCTGATCATGGATGGGCAAACATGGGAGTCGAGCCAGGCTGCTCGATCCTATCTCCGTCGTATGCTGTGCTCCTCCTGACCTGAGACCTGCTCGGGGCATCATCCTGCAGCAATAGGAATCTTACCTTACGACGTCGCCTCTCGTCCTCCCGAGTCTCCTGTCTCATGCCCGATCCGCCTCCTGGAGCTCCACCTCGCTCTGGGCTCCACCTGGCTCCCGATGCTCCACCTCGCACTGGGCTCCCTGTCAGGTAATAATGTCCTCTGCTCTCCTTCTTCCCTTCCAGCACAATCCTATCGCCGCATAGCACCCTCAGAATTCCTCCACCAGCTACCGTCCTGTAGTCTCTTGAATCCACTCTGCTAAGTGAAATAAGATTCCGCCTGAAATCGAGTATGTATCGGACCTCCCCCAATCTCCTCACTGCACCATCATGTGTCCTCCAGTTGACCGTCCCAATGCCTCTGATCGCACAGCTCGATCCATCCGGCAGATATACAGTGCCCTCACTGTTCTCCAGGGAGTCAAGCTGCTCCTCTCTGCAACATACATGGTAGGGGCATGCAGTATCTAATATCCACTGCTGGGAAGAAGTAGATACCTCGTCAGATATCTCAAAGACATCTCCATCTAAATTACTGCCGGCCGTCGCTACAGCAGCCACCGTCCGATTTTTCAGTTGAGGACAATCTCTGGCTAGATGCCCCAACTCCTCACACCGGTAACACCTGGTTTTGCTCAAGTCCCTCCTGGATTTAGACCGCCCTCGTTGCGATCTCCTGTCGCTCCGTCTACCGCCTCCTGCTCCTCCAGAAGCCACCAAAGCTGAGCTATCGCCACCTGAGCTCGAAGCTGGGTTCTCCCTCCTGAGAATCTCGTTCTGGAGTATCGTCGCGGTGACCTCGTCCATCTTGATAGTGCTCTTCCCCACTAGAAGAGCAGTCATCAAGGACTCGTACGAAGGGGGAAGCGACGCCAGCAAAACCAGCGCCCTGGTCTTCTCCTCAACGTTCTCGCCAATGCTGAGAATGTCGGTGAGGATCTTCTGGAAGTGGCTCAAATGCTTCTGCACGCTCTGTCCCTCAGTCATCCGCAGTTGGTAAAACTGCCTCCAGAGGAAAAGAGTGTTGGTGAGAGACTTCGCCATATACAACTCCTCGAGCTTCGACCACAGCACCGTCGGGGAAGTCTCGCTCAGCACATGGATCACCATCTCATCCGCCAGGTACATGCGGATGGTACTCACCGCCTGCATCTGTAGCCGTTTCCAATCCCGCACCTCCATGGTGGTCGGCTTCTCATCGCACAAAAGAGCATCGATCAACCCCTGTTGGATGAGCACGTCCTTCACCCTTGCCTGCCACAAGGAGAAATTGCTCTTACCATCGAACTTGTTGATCTCCATCTTGATTGTTCCTGTTTTCTCCATCTTCAGTCTTGCTCACCACCGCTAAAATCTGCGTCCTTGTACAACCTGGCTCTGATACCACCTGTTGGGTGGATGTCTGGCCAGGACACCACCTCTCAAGACCTTTTCAGTACCACGCGATGCAGCAGGAAGAAAGAAGAAACAAAACAAAAGGAAAAACAATCAAAATACGTGGATCAGCCACAAAAGGGCTCGCCTCCACGGGGCATGCAAACTTCACTATGAAAAAAAAAATTTACAAGAGGAGACCTCACCCTCAACTCTTGTACACCCAATTCTTTCTCACCTGAAGTTCCCCTCACAAAAGCTCTCTCTCTCTTGGACACCCCCTGAACCCCTGAAGAGTCTGGCGACCGCTGTCCAGGAGCCTCCTGCTCCTTCTCTCACAGCAGCCTCATGCCTCTCTCTCTCCTCTGGTTCGTACGGCGGCGAGAAAACCCAACCCTCCCTTCTCTGTTCGTCTCAGGCCCTTTTAAAGGGTTAAACAGAGTTTAAACCTGATTAGAGAGGGATTAGGAGTCCTAAACAAGCCAGATCAGCGTCCCAGACAGTCGGATCAAGATCGGGAGCCATCTGGGCCGTTGGATCGCGCTCCAGTCCACGGAATAGTACCGTAGATCGTGAGAAATGCGTGAGAAACGCCCACGCGGTCCACAGGCCCCGCCGTGGACCGCTCGGTCCACGGTGGATACGGGCAAGGGGGCCAGCAGGCCGCTGGCCTGGGTCGGCCTGCGTGCGCGGGCCTGGGCCGCGCCTGCGCGCGGGCCTGCGCGCGCCTGGGCCGCGTGCTCGGCTGGGCCGCGGGCCTGGGTCGCGCATCCCGCGTGGGCCTGGGTTGTGCATCCCGCGCGCCGTCGCCTGCGACCGCGCCGCTGCCGTCAGCCGCCGGTCACCGATGGTCCTCCGCCGCCTCGATTCTCGTGCCGACTTCAAAAGCTCGTATCTCCTCCATCCGAGCTCCGATTCAGGTGATCTTGGTCTCGTTGGACTCCATTTTTCACCGCGAACCTTATTGTGGGCTCAATGTGGGCTGAATCTCGAGGCGTCAAATCCTAACAATCTCCATCTCGACTCGATATTCGGCCTCCTCCAAACTCCGAGAGCTTCTGGATCTCCTCGCCCCCATGCCCTAGGGCAATCGCCTGCTGATCATGGATGGGCAAACATGGGAGTCGAGCCAGACTGCTCAATCCCATCTCCGTCATATGCTGTGCTCCTCCTGATCTGAGACCTGCTCGGGGCCTCATCCTGCGGCAATAGGAATCTTACCTTGCAACGTCGCCTCTCGTCCTTCCGAGTCTCTTGTCTCGTGCCCGATCCGCCTCCTGGAGCTCCACCTCGCTCTGGGCTCCACCTGGCTCCCGATGCTCCACCTCGCACTGGGCTCCCTGTCAGGTAATAATGTCATCTGCTCCCCTTCTTCCCTTCCAGTATAATCCTATCGCCGCGTAGCACCCTCAGGATTCCTTCACCAGCTACCGTCCTATAGCCTCTCAAATCCACTCTGCTAAGTGAGATAAGATTCTGCCTGAAATCGGGTATGTATCGGACCTCTCCCAATCTCCTCACTGCACCATCATGTGTCCTCCCGCTGACCGTCCCAATGCCTCTGATCGCACAGCTCAATTCATCCGGCAGATATACAGTGCCTTCACTGTTCTCCAGGGAGTCAAGCTGCTCCTCTCTGCAATATACATGATAGGGGCATGCAGAATCTAATATCCACTGCTGGGAAGAAGTAGATACCTCGTCAGATATCTCAAAGACATCTCCATCTAAATTGCTGCCGGCCGTCGCTACAGCAGCCACCGTCCGATTTTTCAGTTGAGGACAATCTCTGGCTAGATGCCCCAACTCCTCACACCGGTAACACCTGGTTTTGCTCAAGTCCCTCCTGGATTTAGACCGCCCTCGTTGCGATCTCCTGTCGCTCCGTCTACCGCCTCCTGCTCCTCCAGAAGCCACCAAAGCTGAGCTATCGCCACCTGAGCTCGAAGCTGGGTTCTCCCTCCTGAGAACCTCGTTCTGGAGTATCGCCGCGGTGACCTCGTCCATCTTGATAGTGCTCTTCCCCACTAGAAGAGCGGTCACCAAGGACTCGTACGAAGGGGGAAGCGACGCCAGCAAAACCAGCGCCCTGATCTTCTCCTCAACGTTCTCGCCAACGCTGAGAAGGTCGGTGAGGATCTTCTGGAAGTGGCTCAAATGCTCCTGCACGCTCTGTCCCTCAGTCATCCGCAGTTGGTAAAACTGCCTCCAGAGGAAAAGAGTGTTGGTGAGAGACTTCGCCATGTACAACTCCTCGAGCTTCGACCACAGCACCGTCGGGAAAGTCTCGCTCAGCACATGGATCACCACCTCATCCGTCAGGTACATGCGGATGGTACTCACCGCCTACATCTGTAGCCGTTTTCAATCCCGCACCTCCATGGTGGTCGGCTTCTCATCGCACAAGAGAGCATCGATCAACCCCTGTTGGATGAGCACGTCCTTCACCCTTGCCTGCCACAAGGAGAAATTGCTCTTACCATCGAACTTGTTGATCTCCATCTTGATTGTTCCTGTTTTCTCCATCTTCAGTCTTGCTCACCACCGCTGCAATCTGCGTCCTTGTACAACCTGGCTCTTATACCACTTGTTGGGTGGATGTCTGGCCAGGACACCACCTCCCAAGACCTTTTCAGTACCACGCGATGTAGCAGGAAGAAAGAAGAAACAAAACAAAAGAAAAAACAATCAAAATACGTGGATCAGCCACAAAAGGGCTCGCCTCCACGGGGCATGCAAACTTCACTATGAAAAGAAAATTTTACAAGAGGAGACCTCACCCTCAACCCTTGTACACCCAATTCTCTCTCACCTGAAGTTCCCCTCACAAAAGCTCTCTCTCTCTTGGAGACCCCCCTGAACCCCTGAAGAGCCTGGCGACCGCTGTCCAGGAGCCTCCTGCTCCTTCTCTCACAGCAGCCTCACACCTCTCTCTCTCCTCTGGTTCGTACGGCGGCGAGAAAACCCAACCCTCCCTTCTCTGTTCGTCTCAGGCCCTTTTAAAGGGTTAAACAGAGTTTAAACCTGATTAGAGAGGGATTAGGAGTCCTAAACAAGCCAAATCAGCGTCCCAGACCGTCGGATCAAGATCGGGAGCCACCTGGGCCGTTGGATCGCGCTCCGGTCCACGGAATAGTGCCGTGGACCGCGAGAAACGCGTGGGAAACGCCCACGTGGTCCACAGGCCCCGCCGCGGACCGCCCGGTCCATGGTGGACCGGGGCAAGGGGGCCAGCAGGCCGCTGGCCTGGACCGGCCCGCGCGCGCGGGCCTGTGCCGCGCCTGCGCGCGCCTGGGCCGCGCGCCCGCCTGGGCCGTGGGCCTGGGTCGCGCATCCCATGCGGGCCTGGGTCGCGCGTCCCGTGCGCCGCCGCCTGCGGCCGCGCCGCTGCCGTCCGCCGCCGGTCCTCCACCGCCTCGATTCTCGTGCCGACTTCAAAAGCTCGTATCTCCTCCATCCGAGCTCCGATTCAGGTGATCTTGGTCTCGTTAGACTTCGTTTTTCGCCGCGAACCTTACTGTGGGCTCAATGTGGGCTGAATCTCGAGGCGTCAAATCCTAACACTTGCAAAATAGGAATATGTGATGACTCGTTTAAAGAAGTGTTTGCCATACAAGATATAACTGAGATGGCATCACTTTCTAACTAAATGTCGAAGACATGTAAATCAACAACTCTAGCTCACAAAAACTCATCCATGCTGCGAGGAGTTCAACATAGGAGGCTGACGAAGATGGTGAAGAGTTACAACCTGCTTTACTAATTTTCCCTCTAGCATCCCTTAATGCATCCAGCAGCAGCTTTATCTTTAGTGATAGCTGCATCAAAATTCACCTTCAAAGCTTCCAAGGGAGGAGGTAGCCAAGAGGTAGAAGGATTTGAAGAGCTACCAATATTTGGCAGCTCATAGCTACCCCAGTATTTGACTTGGTTATCCATGGTGTCATTGTGGATAAGATAGAAGGGTACTTTCCTTACTAGCTGGATTGGGAAGATTACAATGCATTTAAAAATTCTTTCATTCCAGACTGTTTAGATTAACCAAATAGCTATGGCCAGCAAGGACCTGTGCTTCTTCTCTTCCCCAGCAGCAGACATGGTGTCTACCGTACAAATTTATTTGCTGGGACATGCCTTAAATGCTGCCAGAAACTAGAAGCAGAAGGGCATTCAACAAGAACATGACTAATGTCTTCCAGCATCTTATGGCACAGAAATTGGGAGAGGCATCAATAATTCCTCTTCTAGCCGATAGCAGCTTGCAAGGCAGTCTATTCCACTGTAATGTCCATAGAATTTAATCCTCATAGGGATGTTTAAGTTCCACATCCGTTTAAAGATTGGCTGTTTCTCAGATTGCTGCATCTGATGGATAAGAGGATATCTATTCTTGGCGGAAATTTTTTTTTTTTTTGATTTCATCCAAAAAAAAAAAAAAAGACAGACATTTTTTCTGACATGTTGGGGCTCCAGGTTAACTGATCAGACCACGGCTCTTGCACGATGGCATGCTATGCAGCTGGTTCATCATCTTTAGTGCAAAGAGATTATTAATTGAATTCATATCCCTTTCGCAGCCAGGAGACGGTAGATTACTGACCTGAAGGTCAGTTACTTGGAGACCATGTCGACGAAAGTTGGCCAGACTATAATAGGCACATTGGATAGCCAGGGGTCATTGATCGTATTAATCGGATGTCTGCTACCAATCTACCAAGTAAATTGATACTGTATGAGAGGGCCACAGTTACATATCTTCCTCCAGATTAGTGAGCTGTGGCGAGGTGGCAGCTTTAAGGCATGTAACTAATCTTTTCCTCGTGTGCATGAGTGTGACCTTGAACACCAGGAGAGTGCATTGGTCGGGCCAACCTTAGTCGAATGTTGAGTTTGCGATAACTATGTGCAACTAATTACATGAGGATAATTCAAGTATAAGCGGGTTGGTACTGCACAAGATTTCACCAGTGCAATGTGGAACTAAGACATAATCCTTTTCTTTTTTTTTTTTTTTTTTTTTGGTGTGTGTGCATGAGAGAGAGAGAAAGTCATGATAAGCTGATTTGAGAACGCACCACATGGTAAGTTTAGGTCCACCAGGTAATTAAAATTTAAAGAAATTCCTTGCCTCATTCTTGTCTCACAAAATTAAAATTATTTCATTACTTTAAAAACTTTAGATTTTTTGAGAGTTTTCATTTTTATCCTTAATTTCGATTCATTACAATCAGATCCTCAAACTTTATAATATTGTAATTTCTCTCCTGAGTACTATTTTCATCTGACGATCGTGATGAAAATATCATATGCTATTATGTGATATAGTGAAAGTTGATGTAGCATAAAATTAGCTGATATGAAATTCTAAATTTCTTATTATTCTCTATTTCTTTCTTCTAGTTATGATTTTTGCTTTCCATTTCATTATTTTTCCTCCATCTTTTTAAAACTTGACCCACCTGAGAAGAAGAAGATGGGACAATAAAGCACGAAAGATTAGGATTGGTTGTTTTTCATTTCTTCTTGACTTCTTTTAAAATTTAAATTTTCCAAGGTTAGCATTGTGAGTTTATAAGATTAACTACGGGTCAAACAAACCAATAATTTGAATTATTACAAATCCAAAATCTTATCAATTACATAATTTTTCAAACAAATATAAATAACAAAAAAAAAGAGACAACTAAGATCTATGCGACCTCAAAGTTCTAATTTTTCAACATTCGATAAAAAGAACGGTGATAGAAACGATCTTGGTGGTAGTTGTGGCCTCTATAGAGAAGGGTTTAGGGATGATGATGGTCTAGACGGAGGTACCGATGATGGTGTAGGAGGTGGTAGAGTTTTAGAAGAGGTAGCCATAGAGAAAAAATAATGAAATTGAAAATATAAATCCTCACTGCAAAAAAAAAATAGAGAAGAAAATGTTTAGGATACCACATTAGCTTCTATTACATATCACATGATAGCACGTGATATTTTCATCATGGTTGTCAGACAGAAATAGCACTTAGAAAAAAAATTATAATATTATAAAAGTTTAAGGAGCTAATCGGAACGAATCGAAATTCAGGATAAAAATAAAAATTTTTAAAAAAATTAAAAATTTTAAAATAATTAAATCAAATTAAAATAGAAGAACCTGAAATTGTTAGTCATATCGCATGCGGCTGTCCACGCCCGTTCTCTGTTCGCATCTTCACAAACATGGTTTTACAATGCTCTTACTACATCCAGAGGAGAATGAATGATCAAATATAAAAATCTATCATCCACTATGAGTAGACTGCGAGTCTGTGAGAGTACATTATCTAATAAATAGTACCACGAGAATATTTTTTTGGAATAATTATCTACCCCACTCGGGTAATATCATTAACTTACAAATTAATTACCGTACTATGGAAAGCAACTGGAATGGGAGCTTATAACATTTCTTTGGGCCCGACGTTTTTGACACGCGCGGCTTGGAGTGGCCCGCCATAATCTGAGCTCCCTCGCTTTCCCGCGCCCCACACCCCGCCCGTAACCATGAAGCGGATCGCCGAAGCCTACCATGCCAGCGACGGCAAGTCCACACTCACCGTCATTGGCTCCGAAATCGCGAAACGTAGCACCATTCCCTCCTTCCCCCATCTTGCTCTCTGAAATCCTTGACCCTAACCCTAAGCTCCTTTTTGGCTCTTGGTGATGGTTGGGCGACTGCTGCAGGTCGGGCTGTTGGGCTGGTGGATAGGATCACCCACATCTCCTTCACCCTGGACGACGGCATGGCCCGGATTGACATAAATACATGGTGAGGAAACTTTTCCCCTGGTAATATCTGTTGTTTGATCAATCGTTCTCCATCGAATGCTCACTGGCATGTATCTATCATTAAATTAATTCCATAGGATAAATGAAGTCTCAGATGCGAATGGAAGTGGCTACCATCTAGTAAGCGTTGTTGATTGGTGCATTTAATTGATTGGTTGCCGATATCTACTTTCTTGATCGTGTTTTGATGGATTTGCACTGTTTGGGTTTTCTTTGAGCAATAATATTAAAGAGATGAGTCAATGCTCATTTGAAGGGTTTCAGGGTAAAAGACATGCCTTCTTTGTCAGGTAAAAAGTTTTTCTTTTTCCCTATTTTTTCTTTCTTTAGTTTAGGTTGGAACGTTATTCTCAAATTGATGTTACCTCTAATTAGACATTTTCTTGGGAGTATGATGTTCCAGTTGCACTTCTTTCTTTCAATTAATATCCAGTTTAGTACCTTATGATTTTGTTTTTGACTGTTGGTGTTTATGGATCTGGATTGGGCGCCTATGATGAGTCAACCCGATCCATTTGAATTTGAATTATGAGGGAGTTGGTCTCCCATCAAAAAAAAAATGAGAAACTACCTTTCAGTCTTATGAACGTGAGAACATCATCCATTCTGAATATATGAGAAGTTTTGCCATGGTGGTTAAAAAGAAGAGAGAAGAGAACTTCACTCTCTTTTTTTGCTCTAGACTCTCTGTCACCCTTTCCACACCTATCCATATAAAGGCATTGAGGTTGTGAATCAAGATGTATTTTCCTCCCATGATTATACTCTGGACTAGCAGCCGGTTATCCAACATCAATTCTTGGGATATTTTCTTGAAAAGTACTTGTAAGTGCATATTTATTGTAAATTTTATGTTAAATTTTGTTATTCAAATGGTGCCAGAGCCATGCATTGTTGTTTTCTGGCTGATCTAGTCACTGATTATGCTATAGTTAGAATTTTTAAAAGTTTTTTTTTGTATTTTCATCATATAGGAGTTTGATCACTCAATAATGGCAACTTTGTGTATATGTTGTTTCATGATATGCTTTTTCACACATATGTACACCATATAGCGTGAAACAATTCTGAAAATTTTCGGATTATAATATTGAGTATGTAAAGAGAAAAATGGAATCCTATTTAAATTACCCAAAAATTGATTGTCATTATTTTTGCTATAGATTAGGTTTCAGATAATAAGATTTACATGTATCTATAGAGTTTTTAACAAGCTTTAAAATGGTATATTACTTGTAAATTTTGGTTTAGTATAGCAAGAGATACAGAAGTTTAAAAATCAGATCTAAATAAATCTGAAATGAATGAAAGGAAGAAGACGATCATGTGCATTACATGATTGTGTTAACCCATGCGAACGGCCCCACACATCACTGTTGTGATGGTTGACTACGGGAGTTGACCAAAGTTTCCACTCCTGTGTACAACCCACTTTCACGGAAGTTGTTTCTCCTTTGGCTACGTGTCAAAATTTTTTCTGCAAGCACCTTGAGTCTTTCACGCATGATTGTGGGTCCTGATGAAGAAATATTCAAACAAAAAAGGCTCTCCGAGCGCATTGTGTTTGCAATCACACGTGATTGTGGCCTCACATGCGTCAGGCTTGTACTGCAGTACAACGCATCGAGGATGCATGAGGGCCCCAGTGGTAAGTCACTGTGGTGGGCTCTTCCCACAGATAATAATAAAATAAAATAAAATAAAATAATTTAATGTTATGGTGGGTTGATGGTTCACAAATAAAAGGGGCGCGCATCTGTGCTTAGATACAGCATGTCCATATGGCGTGCATGCATCAGTGCTTGAAGCTGTGCATCCGCATTTGAGCGTGAGCCATGAGATTAAATGAAAAACAAAATATAATTTCAGTTTAAATAATAATAATAATAACAAGAATAATACTTTGTTTATATGCTTTATATGTCCAAATGTTTGTTGAAATTCTTTTGTATATTTACATTATTTATATATTTAGATTTTAAATATGGTGTTTTTTTGCCAATAGTTCTTTGACGTGCGTACAAATTCGTTTGGTAAAGATGGCATACCTAAGGAGAATCAAAAGGGTTCTTAAAACACCTCATGTACTTAGGAAGTTTGAACGTAAGTTGATTTGCATGTATAAAATGGAGGTGGATTCAGATTTTCATCTGATTGAGCATATTATTCACCTAGACAATGAATACAAATGGATATTGAATACTAACGAAGAACATCAAAAGATGAAAGTGAATGTGCTTGCAGAAACTCTACCACAAGATTGGTTTGGAAGTGTAAAATACTTTTGAAAAAATGTTGAAATAAACAAGACATATAAGGATTTAAAATTGCTGCTTAAAAACGAAATTGTCATTTGGCAAGTGCAGTGAAGTGCACTTTTATGTTATCTATGGGTGACAGGCTCCGATCTTATGGCCATGCTATTTTTGATAAGACCAATAGTGGTCTACTGGCACGAGGAGTGGGAGATAAGATTAGGGATGAAGTTCTTAAGTCGATTAAACATAAAAAAGAGGATTAAATGAGTATTATTCCTCATGATTGTAAATATTGTAGCTGTATAAGACCTAATGAATATTTGTCTCCTATTATGCATGATTGTTTCTGTTATGCTAAAACTCTGTGATATATTATATGTATAGTTGTTTGTTTGTAAAATTTTACATCAAGTGGATATTTTGCACTATGAAGTTAAATTTATGATAATTGGACATTAGGATAATGGATGATGATTGGGAACATTATAAACTTTTGATTTCGTACTTTTTTGTTAAATTATCATTAATTTAATTATCATGAGTGGCAGAATATATGTGTATTGTACTGGACATTGATTTGAATTATGTCTCTCTGTAGTGCTAAGAATGGCTTTGAAGAATATTATTGCTGACTTAAACAAAGGTGATAAGTTGATCAAAAATAATTATGATATTTGGCACCTTAAAATCCAGTATGTTCTGGAGGAATAAGAAGCACTAAAGGCTATCAACCATGTAATGGTGGAACCTGCAAGGGAATACTGTCCAATATAGGAGGGATATGGAAGCTTATCAGGCATGAAAAAAGAAAGATTCCATTGCATGTGGTATTATGATTAGCTCAATGGATGATAATTTTGTCCCAGAATATCAATAGTATTCTGCTGCTTATGAAATGTGGATTGTCCTAAAAAGAAAGTTTAGGGGCACTACTATCACCAAATTGAGGTAGCTAACTATCAAGTTTGGCACATAAAAGACACCCCAATCATACTATCAAACAACATTTGGGAGAGATATCGAACATGATTAGAAAGTTGAAATCATCAAGATATTATCTCATAGAGGAATAGGTTCAGGCTATAATTTGATCCCTCCCTAATAGTTGAGAGCACATGAAAGTCAATTTGACTCATAATGATATTATCAAGATCTTTGATGATGTTGCTTGTCATGTTGAATTGAAAGATGAACGACTTGGGGCTGTTAAAACTTCTGGACAAGCATATGTTGCTGCAACCAGTTTTGGAGGAGCTTTGGGCTCTAAATATAACAAGAAATGGAAAAAGAATGGAAAGGAAAAGGGAATTGGATTTGGACCCAAGAAGAACAAAAAGAAGTGGTTTAAAAAGGGAAGGCACTTTGGCAAGAAGAAGGACAAAGCAAAAATGAAATGCTACAACTATGACAAAAAGGGTTATTTTGCTCGTGAATGCTTCGAGCAAAAGAAGGTAGCATTTAACACTGCTTCTTTTAATTATGCATATGTTTCTAGCACTGTATTACTCACCGAATTTTATCCTTTGTGGATTATAGACTCGGGAGCTATAGACCATGTAGCTAGAGACAGAAATGCGTATGTGGAGTTTCATCGGATTTTTATAGGAACGAGATGGATATATATAGGGAACAATGTCAGAATTGAAGTTAAAGGGATCGGGATACGTAAATTAAACCTTCATGGTGGTCGAACCTTACTTCTGCTTGATGTTCTCTACGCACTTGAGATCTGACGAAATTTGATATCTGTAGTTGTTCTTCTGAATTTAGGGTTTAGCTTGAACTTCTATAATGGTTGTGTTTCTATTTATTGTGCTACTGTGTTTTATGGTACTAGTTATGTATCCTGTGGCACAAATTTAATTGTAGGCACAATCCTTACTAGTTTTCCGCAGTTGAGTACTATCATGCCTGTTTGATGAAAAAACTAATGGTTTTATTGTACTAGATGTTGAGCATTTTATGTATAACTATGATGAATGTTGTTTTTTTTTAATTGTTCATACAAGTGATTCAAATGTAGATGAGAATATATGGCATACTAGATTAGGACATATTGGATAAGAAAGAATGAATAGATTAGCTAGAGAGGGCTTGTTGGGCTCACTCAGCAAAATTAATTGTCCACATGTAAGATTGCCTGGCAGAAAAAACAACAAAAAAACCATTCAATAAAGCTATTAGAGCAGAACTTTCATTACAGTTGATCCACTCTAACATTTATGGTCCGATAAATGTGAGGGTAAGGCATGGAGCCTCATATTTCATTACATTTATAAATGATTTCACATGATATGGTTGTGTATATCTGATTTCTCACAAATCTGATGTACTAGATTGTTTTAAAAAATGTGATCGAGGTCGAGAATCAGTTGGAGAAAAAGGTAAAATCCTTTAGGACAGATCGAGGACGTGAATATCTATCCGAACAGTTTAAGAAATTTTATAATGAAAAAGGGATCACTAGACAATTGACTACCACAACAAAATAGTGTTGCTGAGAGAAGGAATAGAACTTTTAAAAATGATTAGATTTATGATGGCACAAGCTAACTTACTAATCTCCTACTGGGGAGATGCTTTATTAACTGCGACCTATATACTTAGCCGAGTGCCCTCAAAATCAGTTACTTCCACTCTTTATGAGTTATGAACAAATAGAAAATCGAATTTGAACTATTTGAGATCATGGATCATCGGTTTATATTCATGATTCTTCTCATAAATATGGAAAGTTGGATCCCAGAGGAAAGAAATGTATTTTCATTAGACACCTAGTGTTGAGAATTATGTCCTAAAGCTAATTGTCTATCTGTAGACGATTGTGCTCTTTGTAAATTGTATATGAATTATAAATTAATAAAAAATATTTGATAAATTTATCATAAATTTTGCATCTTCTTTATTAAACTATTATGTTATAATGAAATCCTTAGAACTACTTCCAATCGATAAAGAAAGATTTATCGTATAGTTCTTAAACATTGTTCGTGACTAAATGATACGTTATTAATAGGATGATAATGTTTATCAAGTATAGATCGTTGTGTACCATATGGGTTGGTTGTCTTCATAATCAAAAAGTGTGGAGACACTGATATGTCATGTAGGTAAAATATAGGAGTACATCTGTACTGAATTTGACTCAACTATGGAGCACTTTGCTGTCAAGAGTAGCTCGTGAAAGATATAGGTATAAGTATCCCTCCGATCTGAGATCACCACGGTAATTTGCAAGCAACTCACTATGCTTTAGTGCCGGACTATCTATATTTCTAATACAGTGATGGAAGATTTCTGGATATAGTCGAGTATTTGCGAAGTTTGTTTGTAAGTCAAGATGGGATTGACCGCTCCAAGTTGTTCGAGATAATGCTCCACTGTGTTTCAATTTAGTAAAGTCTTGGTCAGGATAATCTTTGTGAGGAGTCACAGGATTTATAAGATTGAGACACCATGTGGATGAACTGATTAAGAGTTGACAGTTTAACTCTGAAGTCATCCTGAGCATTGATGGTCAAAAGGATGAATTATATGATAATTATATACCAAAGGTTCTTGAATGTTACGTTGCGACAATTCTATCTATCTGAACGTCAGGTATCATTGCTAGATGGTCACTTCGATTAGTACAGAAATTTTTTTCTATGCTACCGACTTAGTGTTCGAACTTATGGGATCACACACAATAGAGATTTCTGTCTGATCAGATTGTTGATTAATGATTATGAATCATTTAAGTATACAATCGTCAATATGATTGATGATTAAACTTATGCAAAAGTTGTAATAAAATAATTTGCTAAGAGTTAAAAAATTATTGGAGGATTAATTAGCAATTAAATTGTTGATTAGCTCAATTTGATTGAGCAATGAGGTACAGATCAAGTCTAATTGAATTGGATTCAATTAGGGTTGACTTGATCAGGCTACAAGATGACCTAATCGCAAAAAATAATTAATTCCTGATTTGATCAAGATTTGAGCTCGATTAATTCTTGATTAGATTAGGATTTAATTAAGTTGATTAGGGACCTAATTGGATTAGGTTCGCTCAACTTTGACTCTAACCAAATAGGATTTAGATTGGACTAAAATTGATTTAAATTTGAATTGAAATTCTTCCTTTGCGCCACCTCATCCCCACGCCCTTCTCTTCTCCACACAAATTCAGAATTTGCATAAGGAATTCCTACGCCAATTTGAAGTTTCTCACCTCCTCTTAACGCCCAAGTTGTTGGGATAAACATGGTTTAAATTTGGATTTGAAATTCAACTTGAATTTTGAATTCAAGTTTGAATGGTTTTGATTTTGAATCAAACCACTCCTTATCCTCATCCTAACCATTTTTGTTGGATGCCAAATTAAATAGGGGCTTCTTTGGGCATGCGTGAGATATCTGAGAAGTGTTTCATCGAGAGAAAAATCGAGAGAAATAAGTATGGGTGTGGGTTTGTTCAATTCGTGGGTTCCCTAAGGTTTCGATCTAGGATTTCAGGAAGAGAGGAAAAGTAAGCAAAGAGTGAATTGTCTTCATCTTTCTTCCACCACATTCTCCTCCTAAACATCCTCCTTCACCTCTTGGAAGTATCCGAGATATCTAAGGAAGGAGGTTGATCAGCCATCAAGAGGAAATTCTACGAGGGAGCTAGCATCCTGGGGAGTTTGGCAAACCTCCGATTGGATAAGAAGCTTCGTGTGGATACCTGTGGAGGTCGGACGACTAGCGGCTGCGTGCAACTAGAAAAACCAGCAAATCCATATTTCTTAGCCGCGGTAAATATCGATCCGCGCTCAGGTATTGAGATTCGATCTCAGTAGCATAGTAGATTCGATCTATTGCATTGATATATGATATTTTTGTTTCAGCTCTAGCATGTTATGTTGATGTCATTGATCCATGTGTAGGTAGTTTTAGATCTGATTTTTTGCATGCCAGATTAATATGATTGATCTAAATGTCATCCGCTGCGTTAAAAATTCAAAAAATTTTAAAATGCATGCATGAAACTGCCTAGGATTTTCTTCATCTAGAACACTCCAAATGATATGTGCTCATTGGTGAGCATGCTAATGGAGGTTTAGCTGAAATTGAATTACGAGATATCATTTTCTTAGAGAATGAGTTTTCTTGTCGGGGTGAAGTTGATGAGAATATTTCTCTATATGAGTTGGAGGATTCAGCCAATACTAACACTCAAACAATTGAGGTGCATAACTACCTCAACATCTTGAGTTTAGTGGGAGTAAGAAGTTGCTTGATAAGTCTCCTTCACAAGAATTACAATTGTGTAAGAGCAGTAGAAAAAGTGTTCCTCGTCGTCGATTTAAGATTGAAGGAGAAACCTTGATGGTTACTATACAAGATGAGGAAGAACCTAAACCTATAAGCGAAGCCCTATTATGCCCTGCAAAGGAAGAGTGAAAAAAAGCCATGGAAGAAGAAATGGAGTCAATGAAACAGAATCAAGTCTGAAAATTGGTTGGTCTACCTACTGGACGTAAGACCATTGGGAACAAATGGGTTCTCAAGATTAAACGAAAGAGATGGATCAATTGAGGGATATAAAGTCCGACTAGTTGCGAAAGAATATACCTAACAGGAGGGTATTGACTTTAAGAAAACTTTCTCGTTAGTAGTAAGGTTTGCCTCTATTCGGCTTATCCTAGCCATAATGGCGCAATTAAATTTAGAATTGCGCCAAATGGATGTTAAAATGGCATTTCTCAATAAAGAATTGGAAAAAAAAATCTACATAGAACAACCTGTAGGTTTCATTGCTAAAGGCCGAGAGCAAAAAGTGTATAAGCTTAAAAAATCAATATATGGCCTAAAGCAAGCATCTAGACAATGGAATTTGAGATTTCATTAAGTAATAATATCATATGATTTTACCATGATAGATGAAGATCATTGTATGTACGTCAAATATTCACAAGAAAAGTTTATAATATTATCACTCTATGTGGATGATATTTTATTGGTTGGGAATGACAAGTAATATGTCATGGCTACAAAAGGATGGTTGTCTTTAAATTTTGAAATGAAGGACATGGGTGAAGCAAGTTGTATATTTGGTGTAAAAATTCATAGAGATCGTTCAAGAAACCTTGTGGCTTTATCACAAGAAACTTATATAAAAAAATTCTTGAACGTTTTCATATGGAAAATTATAACCCAATTGATATTCCTGTAGCCAAAGGCGAAGGCTTAAGCCTCAAGATATGTCCAAAGACTCCAGAAGAAAGAGATCAATCGGCCAAAGTACCATATTCTAGTGCAGTTGGGAGCCTTATATATATTATGATGTGCACAAGGCCTGACATATGTTATGCAGTGGGTTTAGTCAGCCGATATCAGTCTAATCCAGGATCAAATCATTGGAAGGCTATCAAGAGAATCTTGAGATATTTGAAAGGCACTATGAATTATTTCTTTTGCAATCAGGAAAATAACTTATGTTTAAAGGGATTTACGGATGCTGATTGGGATGGAGATCCAGATGAACGTAAATCTACTTCAGGTTATGCATTCTTGCTCAATAACAGTGCCATCTCTTGGAGTAGTAAGAAGAAAATTTGTATAGCATTATCCATGATGGAAGCCGAATTGTGGCTTGTTCAGCAATAGTGCAAGAAGCCGTTTGGTTGAAAAGATTTCTTAAACATTTGAGATTCTTGAGTGATAGTGGGAGTCTAGTCACTATACATTGTGATAGTCAAGCAGCCATTGCCTTTACGAAGGACCCCAAGTATCATAGCAAAACTAAATATATTGATATCAAGTACAACTTTATGAAAGATATTGTAGCACAGAAAGAGGTGACTTTGTAATACATTCCAATATGTCAAATGATAGTAGATCCGCTCACCAAACCAATTGCTGGAGATGTATTTGTTGAGCATGTAAGATCTCTAGGATTAAGAAGGATATGATGTATTTTGCAAAGTATGATTTGTTCATATGACTCTATTTGTCTCTTAATATTATTTAATGAATGATGTTTGTTTAAAAAGATGTTTGAGATTACTATGGATAAGTTCTGTATTCGATAAAAAAAATACACACACATAGTAATGATGTGCTAGGCACATATTGTGAAAGTATGTCGACAAACTGAGATTGGCCTTCTCATACAAGCAATCGCCTCTGACATTTATTTTAAAACGTGTAGAGATGAGACAGTTTCAAGCTAGTATGAACCCTAAATTGAAATTTGAGCTTAAAACAATTGTCGCCTTGACAAAAAAGTCAAGATGAGGTTACTTAAATACTTTAAAAATAATAATAATAATATTGTAATTGAGGTAGATGTCCCCATTGTCTATTTGGTTTGTTTAGAAGCCAGACATGAGTTCTTAATTGTTAAGGCAGGATATATGAAAGACTCAGGTTGGGCACTGTGATGTATCTGAACTCAAGTCTATACAGTATCTTCGATACTATGAGACATACGCTCTTTTAAGAAAGAGAATTAATACCGTAGCACGTGATTCATACCACATGTGCTAAGACGACCAAAAGGGTTAGTGAGTGAATGAATCCCTGCTTCTTCATGTGTGAGATCCTTGAGGTTTATATAACCACTAATAGTACCCTTAGGACTTTTAATTGTTTCTTGATTTTTCAATTTAGTGGAAGCTACTTTAATATGCAACCAGTGATCATGATAATACGATCTGATGAAGCATATCTGGAAAAACTGCTGAATTGAAATTAAGGGATTCAAATTGAAAAAGAAGACTGTTTTGTCTACATCCTTATATTCACCGATTGACCAAGTAGTCAATTATAAAAGTTTAAGACATAATTGTGGATATAAGTAGTATCCATGGTCTAGTATGCTCTTATATATATTAAAATTTATTTTGAGGGATTAAAGATGCTGAGATTGATGTAACAAAAGGAGTATGGGGTACAGCAAGATATTTTTTGTTTAGGAATCGAGCTGCTATTTATCTCTAACAGGTAATAGCTATAAAGGCTCAAATATGCTTGCTGGTCACACGATTTAGTTGCCAAATATGAATATATGGATATATGAGTAATGTAGAGAGTGATACATATTTATGTGGGGACAAAGTCGAGCCCATCATGTGTGAGTGGAAGATGTTGGTGTTTATGGATCCGGATTGGATGCCCATGATGGGTCAACCCGATCCATTTGAATTTGAATTATGAGAGAGTTGGTCTCCCACCAAAAAAAATGAGAAACTACCTTTTAATTTTATGAACATGAGAACATCACCCATTCTGAATATATGAGAAGTTTTGCCATGGTGGTTAAAAAGAAGAGAGAAGAGAACTTCACTCTCTTTTTTTGCTCTAGATTCTCTATCACCCTTTCTACACTTATCCATATAAAGGTATTTAGGTTGTGAATCTAGGTGTATTTTCTTCCCGTGATTATACTCTGGACTAGCAGCCGGTAATCCAACATCAATTCTTGGGACATTTCCTTAAAAAGGACTTGTATGTGCATAATTATTGTAAATTTTATGTTAAATTTTGTTCTTCATTGACTTTTGTGAATTAAGACGTCAGGCGTCGGGGCTAAAACCTGTTTTGTTCACTTGCAAATTATCTTCTTCATATTGTGGAAAGCTCTTGCTCTAAACAAACTTCAGTAAGTAGTTTTTTAATAGTTATTTTGGTGTGCAAATTTTGGATGAGGACTAATGTGAATTTTGTCAATCTTTACAAGAAGCATAGATTAGGCACTAGATATGTCCATACCATCAGCCTTTCTAAATGTGGCATGAGTGCCTCCTTTGGGCATGATTGGTGAGGTAAACCATATTTTCTCAGGAGCCAGTTTGATGTGAGTAGGGAATTAGCTGAATGCCTTATAATTTGGCATTGACTTCGGATCTTATGTGTCTGTTCATTGCTTGATGCCCTTAGCAGATGTTCTTCCATTATGTTGTTTATATGTTGAAGTGTGGTAAGTGATAGGGTTTTATTTTCAAGAAATATACTTGAATAGGAAATTATGAAGTTGGTAGATGACTGTAAATAACCTTTGGAATTTATTAGGTTTATGCGAGAAATTTTGGGAATGTAAATGGTAGAACTGACAATGTTGAGGAAGTCTGACAAGCTCATGATGGCCATATCTGGAATGTATTGTTTGTGACTTTTTGACTGATTTCATGGTTTTGAGCTGTGGACCAAGATGACTGGATCGATGGTAATTTGATAATTTTAGCACAAGATGCAATGGCAACAAGAACTATGACAGAGTGAACTTAGAGAAAAATATCTTTCATTCAATTACTCGTGTTATGTCAAAGAGTTCTTAACGGATTGGTTAATTTTGTGTGGACATTATCATTTAACAATTATTCCATAATTTATTATTTCAAAGACTGTTATTTTCTTACTTCCATTGTTCATTCCCTATTAGCATTCGTCGGAAAATTATTTCTTCAAACCTGAAGAAATCATTTCTTGTTCCCAGCCTATGCTAAAATTTTAAATAAAACAAACAATGCACTGCAGCCAAATTTTAAGATCATAATGTGCTAGTCTGTATCTTGGAAATTGTTATGATCAACCAGCTGGAAGTGTGCAAACACTAATTCAGAAGGATAAGACTTATTTGTTTACTGTGATATATCTAAGTGACTTGTGCTGATTAATTGATGAGACTAGGAACATCCAGAGAACTACTTAAAGGAGTACTTCTGATAGATGAGGAACGCTACTATAATCCAATCTTGTTATGTAGTGAAGTTATGCTCCATAATGCTTCACTGCTGTGAAACAAGTGACGTTGGTTAATGATTCTATATGGGACAAACATAAAGATACTTCTTTGTTTCGGGCGGATAGGAATTATGTTCTTGCAATGTCTATACTGATAAAAAAAAAAATTATATTCTTGCAAGATTCATGCAGTGTGACAGAATATGAAACCCTCTATATTAGATCCATGTCAATGTTTTGGTTTCCCCCGAAGAATATTTCTTGTGGCTTCAAGTGCATATTGAACTATATGTAAGGACCAAATATCACTTAGAAAAGCATGGATCCCTGTCAGTCATATTCTTTTGCTCTAGCCAAAGCAAAAAATTTGGTTAACTAGGAAGAATGTACCCTTAAAAGTTCAAACACCAGTTTGAAACCTCAAGAGAAGTAGGTTACTTTTATCAGCCTGAGGAAGCTTTTTCTAGGTGATTGCCAGAAATTTTTGCAGAAATTATCAAAATTAGACTGTTCTGAGCTCAGAATATGAATATACAACTATTTTACTGGAATTTAAACATTCCAGATCTTCTTTAGAATTTTCAATGTTATCCAGGTATGAGAAATTTTGAATCTTGTAAAATCTAGATAAATGTTATTTATGTGAACTTGCTAGAGTTCTACCCGTGCTCTAGGGTCTGCATTCTTTTTTGTAAATATTATACATTAGCCTGCCTAGTTCAAAAGGACTTACAAACTGTTATTTCATCATTGTTCACTGTGGCATCATAGGATGTTCCCATTGTGGGGTTATGCCACATATACATCATCTTGGACTAATATTTTCTAAGCCTCGGTGACTAAATATCCACATAATCAACCAAATTGGAACAGCCAGTCAATTTGTACATTGTGCTTTGTATGATGTGGAGCAATTGGTTACTGCAATCTTTAGAACCTTAATATCATATCTGTTTTGTTGGCCCAATTTCGTTCTCAGAAATATATCACATCTGATTTGTGGACCCAATTCTCTGAAAGTATACTGACTGCATCTGTTTTTTCAAGTCTGTGGTTGATTTTGATGATATTGTGTTCCACTTCAGTGAGTGCACATATATACATGTCAAAATGCTGGAGCGAAGGCACTTGCATGTAGAGAGGTGCTTTATATGTCGTGCACATAAGAGGTAAATTGCCCCCAGCATTTTCATATGTGCAAACAGGGTAAAAAATTAATGAGCTCTTGTTTCTTTTGTTTTTACTTTTAATTAATAAGGTACAGAAAGGAGTTCCAGCTGAAATCCAGACAAATCCAATCATGGGAACCACTTTTTCTAATGGAGTGAAAAGATATCATACTCTTCGTACCAATCAAGTAAAACAATCGTGGAATTTGTTTTTTCTCTTCCTTCTGCATGGTGACTGTGTGAATTAAGTTATCTATTCAGAATCAAAAGAGGGCTGTGTTATATGGACAATTGGCTGATAATCTGCAATTTCGGTCTTTCATACTAGTCTTCAGCTTATGCAAGCATGGATAAATCTGGAAGTTACACGTACAACTTGGTTCTGGGAGTTTTCCGGGAACTAGTAATCCTTTAAGTTATCGAGACCGTCTAATATATGCTTGCATACACATTCATAGATACGTATAAGTATACAAGCATGCATGCATGTTAGTTGAAGGATGGTACCTGCTACACAAATGTGCTGGTTTTTTAACTTTATCATCTTTTTTCCCATAGTGAACCTCACTTTAGGTTGCCTACCCTATGTAGATAAGATAATAATGCTTGTCGTTTGTGCTGTTTGAGCTCCCACATATGGTTGACCTGCTATCCTGCCTGTTATCTATAAATTTTAGCATTTCTAAAGACTTGATTCTTCTTTTATTTAGTATGGTCAGTGCAGTCTTCAAGCTTTTGTTTGTTAGTGCACTGTGGTATCTGGGATAAGGAAGTAAACTTTATTAACACTAAGCAGTTGCATTTATCCATATGCGTATACTTATATCAATTATGCATATACTTGAACATTGATGTTTATCTGTCACTGAGTGTGTACTAGGGATGTACTTAACTACAATGTGGGTCGCATCTATTCTACTAACCAAACTAATCCTGGAGCCGAGCAATTAAAGATTTGAGGAGCAATTTTTTATGATATGAATATTTTCATCAACTTGGCAAGTAATACTAATAAGCCAAATTATTTTTCCTTATCTTCATCAACTTGGCAAGTAATACTAATAAGCCAAATTATTTTTCCTTGGAGCAAAGTTCGTTTATTTTCACCACATGAACATTTTTGGCAACTTGGCAAGCAATACCAAATAGCTAAACTATTTTCCTTGGAGCACAGATTGCCTATTCAGTAAATTTTTAGCATTTGGTATGACCTGGGCCCCTTATGAATGCATATGTATCATAGGGATGATGAATTGATGATGGCATGATCACCAAAATCCTAATGGACACTAAAAGTGTCTTGTGTATATAGCCCACTGTAATTAAGTAGATACCTGCTGTGTATTCTCCATTTTAGTAGTTAAGGTTGGCTTTAAATATCTTCTGATGCAATGTTGTGTACTGTTCTGCCGGCAACTAGGAATTTTTTGGACGGTTGTCATGCAAAAACAACACGGCACCGAAAACGTTATTAAAAGGTACATGAAATTGTTTGCGGTTATTTTTGGTTAAAACTTTTGGTGTTACTATTTGTCGTGCAGTGGTTCCATTTGTATTACGTGTCGTGTTGTATTCTAGCATGCACCAGTAAGTTTCTGATGGTTTATTGCACTATTTATTGATGGGAAGGAATTCTTGGTGAAGCTAAAGCAGACATTGCGTGGATGTTTCCGTTTCTCGGGAAGAAAAGAAGAGGGCAGAAGTGTGCCACCGGATGAAGACAAGAGGTGGAGTGGAACCCCTAATTAATATATAAAAAAAATTATTTACATAAATAATTTAATTTTTAATTTATTTATCAAATTGATGTAAAAATCATAAAACGTCATTTTGAATGACGTTTTATCATCGCCACGTCATACCCCATTTTTCACGTAGACGATATCAAAAAAATTAAAATTAAAAATAAAAAATATAAATAATATGATGTTTTTAAAAACGTTATTTGAAACAGTGTTTTTAAAAACACCATTCCAAATAGCATTTTTAAAAATATCATATTATTTGACATTTTTTATTTTTTTCATAAAAAAAATAAAAAAAATTAAATTTATAAAAAAATAAAAATTTTAATTTTAATAAAAATAAAAATTATTATTTAAAATTAGTATTTCTATTTCAAATTATCTTTTTAAAAAAATATCTGAAAAAAATTGATGTAAAAAATTAAAAATATTATAAAAAAATCGAAAAGAAATAGAAATTATAATTTTAAAATTTTAAAAAATAAAAATAAAAATTTTAATTCAAATAAAAATCATCATTTCAAATTACAATCTCCTTTTCAAATTAATTTTTTTAAAAAAATATTATAAAAAAATAATAAAAAATTATAATTTTGAATGAATTTTAAAGAATAAAAATTTTAATTTTAATTCAAATAAAAAAGATAATTTTAAATTATTTTGTTCATTTAAAATTAATTTTAAAAAAAAATATCTCAAAAAAATCTTAAAAAATTAAAAAAATAAAAAATATCATAAAAAAGAAAAACTGAGAGCCAAATAAAAATTATAATTTTGAATTTAAAAAATAAAAATTTTAATTTTAATTCAAATAAAAACCATCATTTCAAATTACTTTTTTCATTTCAAATTAATTTTTTTAAAAATATGTCAAAAAAATAAAAAATAAAAAAATTGCTATAAAAGAGCAAAATATTTAAAAAATAAAAAAATATAATTTTTAATTTAAAAAATAAAAATTTTAATTTTAATTAAAATAAAAAATATCATTTCAAATTATTTTCTCCATTTCAAATTATTATTTTTTAAATATTTCAAACAAAGAAGTAAAAAATAAGAAAAAAATAAAAATTCAAATGTTAACTCAAATAAAAAACATAAATTCAAATTATTTTTTCATTTAAAATTAATTTTTTTTATAAAATATCCCAAAAAAATTGTGGGGGTTAAAAAAATAAAAAATATAATAAAAAAATGAGAAAAAATGAGAAAAAAATAAAAAATATAATTTTGAATTTAAAAAAAATAAAAATTTTAATTCAAAATTTTTTTCATACCACATCGTACGTAGCTGTTCGTGTCCGTACCAGATCGAGATGTATCAGTACGGTATGATTCATTTCATAATTAAATTATCTGATATATTATTATTATTTACGTTATAATTTCTATAGTCCTTTTAGCATAATTTTTTCTCTCCTAATGTTCTGAGACATATTAAAATATGTGTAATCATATCCACAAAGCATAATATTCGATCATTTGAAATTAAATAATATAAAATGAAATCAATAGTTAATAATATTAAATAGAATAAAAATATCAAGCATACAAAAAATAGTACAATAAAAGTTTCAAAAATACTAAGTACAAATCTAAAAAAGACTAAGTCCCACGAGGACGTCGTGATGCCCGTGGTCGCTTGGACTTTCTTAGGAAGGTCTTCAATGGTTGCTCCTGCTCCTGTTGTGATGGCTCCTCCCCTATATCAGTGGAGGAGGTCTGCTGGTCATGCTGCTCAGAAATAACGGATGCTGTTGGATCATCTACGGACTGAGCGATCCGCTCAATCCTCTCATCTGGATACACGGATGGGTCTGAAAAGAAAGTATCATACTCATGTGGCTAACTGATATCTGGTGATGTCATCTGGGGGATGTAGGAAGAAGAAGGCACTGCCATCTGTGGATCAAAAGGTGGTGGTATCTGTGCAGCATCTAGTGATGACATCTGCGGAATATACGGTGATGGTATATATGGAACATATGGTGACAGCGTATATCTCATATCTAGCGCATCGGCTGCTCCATACCAAGGCGCACAGCTATATGGATCAACACCAATCGCCACCAATGTTTTGGAACTTGTTCTATCTATCTCATGCAGTATCTGAATCCGTTCGTCCTCATCAGTCGTAGATAAAACACGACGAGCGTCCAACACAAGACCCGACATAGAATCAGTCTACAAAATAAAAATAAAACAGTCAATATACTGTAAAATATAAAATAAAAATATAACACAAACAACATAAACTAATTTTCATAGTCTTACCAAAAATCGCACAATAGAACTCTCGCCCTCATATTCGAAAACTGTATATCGAGGCTGTCCAATGACTCGCACTGTAATGCTAAAAAATCAAGCCATGTAGTCATCGGTATATGAACGGCCTCTCAAAATGGGATCACCATGAACAATATGATCTCGACGTGCATCCCAAATATTGATGTACTCTGCATGTTTGATACGCCAATCAATACTAGCTCTCTCTCGTCGATCAATATGATAAAGTCTCTGGCTGGTATCAAATTGTTCTGGGATACCCTGAATCTAACCAAACTGTCGCAGGACACGATCGGAAAGATGTCACTCTACCACATCAAAACAAATAAATCGCACCCTAGCAGTCCATATGTCATGTCCAACTGTACACATCTGCGATAATATAGTCAATATCTCATCTGTATATGGCTCCCATAAAAACTGATAGAGTTAAAATAAAAAAAATTAGTAAGCTAAAATTTTAATAGATTATGAATATTGTAAAATAATATTTATAAAAAATTCAAAATTTATCCGTCTATATATATCAACTAATGTATCCAACTGACATCTATAAATCCGTGCCACTCTCGTCGATACGTGATGAATGTTGAATGCAACATTCCATCTGTTTCACAATCTACTCATGTTAAATAAATTTTATCGAATTTAAAACAGTAAGTTTCAAATAAAAAAATTAATATTTTTATACCTATATTTCAATGGTCCGTCCAGTCTGAATGGAATATCAGGATCATGCTGCTCTGATGGCATCTCGAGCAACTGTCGTCGTAATGGACTGATAGTCGACATACACTCTTATACCCAAATCTGTAAATTTCAAAAAAATCATACATGATATACCCAATGTTTGAAATATAATTGAATATTAAAAATAAAAATTTTTAATTCACATACCTGTAATAATATAAGATAACCATCAATCTCGCTCTGATCAGCATAAGAACCCCGACACATAGCTCTGTACAGGCAAGTTAGTACTGCACTGCCCCAACTGAGTTTACGAGCAAAGTCTAAATCCTCTAATAATGGCAAAAATATCAACTTCATCTTATTCGATGAAGTATCGGGTAACAGGATACCACCTAATAATCGCAGCACCTGACCCCTAACATACTACTGTACCATCTCCTTTGGTGCATCATCCGCAATATGAAAATGTCGATAACGATCATCCAAATACTCAATCCTGAGTCGTGAATAATCGAAAAAGTGTGCGTCGGGCTCAAACCCTAGCAATCGCAAGCACAAAGCCTGTCACTCCGGAATGATAAGCGTGGGATTAACTCCGGTAACTGGATCGTCATCAACTGGTAGTCCAGTAAGGATGCTGATATTCTATAAAGTGATGGTCGCCTCACCAAATAGAAGATGAAATGTGTGTGTCTCTGGACGTCATCTCTCAAGCAAAGCAGTAATAAGACCAACGTTCATCTATATACGACCAATCCGATATACTCCATAAAATTCAAGATATCGTAAATAATCCAGCATTCTATATGGGATGTCCTCTGTCTTCCAGAAGTCAGCATCGGATCGTCGTAGATGAAGGTGTCTGAGCTCCTGCAATAAAATATAATAATTAGATAATGTATATGATTTTTTAAAAAAATTTAAATAGTAAATAAGATTGGAATGCTTACACCGCTATCTAAAATAGTCTGTGATCGATGGTGCTCCTACAATGTAAGAATACTGCTGTCTCGAGGACCGGGATACTACGGATCGTAAGCCATAATACACTAATGAATCTAAAATAATGATATTATCACAAGTATATTAAAAAATAAAAAATATGATATGATAGTCATTCATTTTATGAGAAATATATTTTAAACATAATATTGTCACACAATACAACTTAAACACAAAATTCAGTTCATCTTAGGATAATAAACATGTATATTCAAATTCAATCTCATAGAAATACATAAAACAATGATAAAAATACATCTTCAGAGCTTTTAATTTCTTCTACTGCTTGAAGTTGAAGTGTGTTGAAGTATCCTAGGACAGCGGCGGCGGTCATGATCCTGTTCCTTACAAATGCCACAGTGATTCTTACTTCTTATTTGCTTATCATCCATCTCATTTCGTAGTTTTGTTGATTTTGGTCTACCTTTCTGCTTGGGTTTCAAACGATGATGATCAGGAATACATTTGAACATACGTGTATGCATCCAATAATCTTCATGTAGTAATAGATTAAAGTCATCGCTTCAAGCATTCATATATGCTGTAATTGTATATGCATCATCCACAAAATTACTAAAATGTATAGCAATTTCTTAACACAGCTAAAACGTGTGAACATAGATATTTGTACATGCTTCACTTTTCATAAGAATATTTTCTTTCAACTAAAGTAACAGTATGAAAATTTTCTCCACCTCGTAATCCTGCGCTTGCTCTCCTCGTAAACACTTCATATATATCTCTTTGAAAGTTGAATGCTGTTACTCGGTGCTGGTTAGCTTTAATTTGATTTTCAGCAATCTTAATTGCAATATAAAGAGTAAAAAGATTATTTGGATTCTCCTCTACATATCTCAAGACTTGGGCATGCCTCGTATTGAAGTATTTCACAAGACGATAAAATATCATTTGAACACAAGCTGTAATTGGCGCATTTCTAGCTCTTCGTAAAATACTGTTAAAAACCTCCGATAAATTTGTAGTTAAGACACCATAGCGCAGGCCATCATCATGTGCCAATATCCACTTCTCATTTTCTATCTTGGACAACCAGCTCCAAGTCTCTTTATTTACTGTTCTGATCCTATCCATAATAAAGTTGAACTTACGAACTTGATGAGTGCTTCCTACTTGTCATACTGCTCTTTTCAGTTGCACATTTTTAAAATGAGTGTTGAAATTACTGCAGATATATCTTAAGTAGTATCGATGATAGGCACGTGGTGGACTCCATCTAATAGACTCATCTGCGATGGCATTTAATATATCTGGATGCCTGTCAGAAATTAAGCATATTCCATTTCTATCTTTGACGATATGTGTTCTGAGCTGGAAAAAAAATCAACTCCAACTTGCAGTCGTCTCCTCATCCATAATTGCATATGCTAATGAAAATATCCTATTCTCTGCATCAATTCATGTTACAATTAACATCTTACCTTTAAATTTTTCATATAAGTACGTGCCATCAATGCTGATTACAGGAGGGCAGTGCGTAAAATCCTGGATAGATGGTTGGAAAGCCTAGAAAATATAATTTAAAACTCGGATATTGAAATTCACAGTTTGAAAAAAATTTCATGAAACAACTGTATCGGGATTTGCATGTTGAAATGCAGCCATATAATAGGGTAATTTAGCATAAGACGGCTCCCATTCTCCATAAATATCAACCAATGCCTTCTGCTTTCCACACCATGCTTTCCTGTATGACATTGTATATTGAAATTGATCATTAATGGCTGCCACAATAGCTTCAACTTTAACATCGGGATCTTTCTCAACAATATGTCGAACTAGTGTGCCAATCATCCTTCCACTGATATGTTTGTGGTCTCGACTCAACCCCGTAAACAAACAAGTGTGAGGACCCTCATATTTTGTGATTTGAAAATATCCATATTTTTTCAACAATACAGCACGAAGCCTCCATTTACAATTTTGAACATTATCTGATGATGCGCATCGTACGGACCATAATTTCGAATGCGATTGAACTACATTGTATGTCCGATGCTTCATAATGTGATAAAGATCAACAGCTCTCCTTACATAATCTTTACTCTCAAACATTAGACCTTTAGAAAATTCAGTCATCGAGGAGTCCCAAAACTGATAGTCAGAGTTCAATCTTCGACCAGCACTAACACAACCACCATCATCTCAATTTATATCGTTAAAAAATTATGGGGGTTCGTGCAAACGAGATTGAGGTTCTCCCACATTAATATTAGCCTGAACATCTTCATCATCATTCTCATCTTCACCATCATCATCATTATTGCTACTGTCCTCATTCATCCAATAGTCTTCATCTCCGCTTTTATCTGACTCAAAGCCTAGATTATTAAAATTTATTTCACCGACTACCCAGTCATCGTTCCTTATATGAGTGTCGTCTTCCGCACTTACCACTACTTCTAGCGAAGGAGAAGTCACCATAGCAAAAGACACAGGAAAGATCACCAATAGGACTCTGAATAACTGGACAACTAGGGCCGGCAGTAGTGGAATGTTGTTATGCAAATACGGCCTCAACACTATTGGTTTGCACGATAGGAGTTACGAAAGGTGAGGAAGGCTCAACATTATTGTCCGCTTGAATTAAAAGCCGACTATAGTATCCAAAGCTCGATATATCTTTCTTTTCAATATATAATTCTAAAAATCGATATTCTAAATATTTCAAAGAAAAGATCAGCATTTCTTCGACATCTTCATCGTCATCAATTGGAACTAAGATATAATTGCTCTGCATTAATTGTCCCGACATATTAGGAGATTTTCATTTCAATTTTATTTCATATTTTTCTTTGTCTACAGGAATACTGCTTTATAAATGGTCCAATAATTCTTGACGTGATAATGATGAAGATACTCTAATCATCCGGTTTGCATGATGACTGTACTGCATATCAGTTTCATCATTCTGTATCATGCTATCATAATACAATAGTACACGAACTCGAGTGCTGGCCATTTTCTCAGAGAAACCTATGACAAAATCAAAATTAAAATATTTAGTATTACTAATTATTTTATCGTTTCAAAAGATTTACATGATAAATGCATCATATCATCAATAAATAGGTACAGATAGATTCTATCCCATTCAAAAATTGTATTAATTCTATAAGTTAATTGCATTAATCCAATGATATGCAAAAGGGATCGAAAGAAAATTCGGCAGCATTTTTTCTTAGTTCTCCCTACACGACTGAAAATGTGTGAGGAGAACTAAAGAAAAATACTGTCCGATATTTCTCTCGAACCCTCCGCATATCATTCAAATAATGTAATTACCTATAGAATTAAATGCAATTCCCAAACTGTCCAAACTGGACAATCAATTGATCAATATGTATATTTTATGGTACCCATACAAAAATATATAATCAAATATATATTTTATATGAATATCGTAGAATATCTTACATTGGTCGACTGACAGGTCTATGTTTTCATGAAATGTAATATATTTTAAAATTTTTAAATTATGATCGAAATGAATTTTAAAATAAATCTGAATCTAATGAGATAAAAATAAAATATAAAAAATAATGAGATAAAAATAAAAATTAAAAAGATCAAAATAGAAGGGTGCCGCAAGACCATACGAGCCCGCCGCCAGGGTCCGTTGGGGCCCTCCGCCGGGGCCAGTCTCCAGGGCCCGCCGCCGTGGATCGAAATAGAAGGGCGTCGCAGGGCTGCACCGGCCCACCATCGGGGGGCCCGCCGCCGGCCCTTTGTTGCCGGCGGCCAAAGAAAAAGAGGGAGAGAAGAGGGGGCCGGCCAAGGGAAGGAGAGGGCCGGGGTCCGCCGCGAGGAGCCGCCGTCGGGGCGCGCGGGCCCACCGCCAGCCGTCTGTCGCCGACGGTCAAGGAAAAAGAGGGAGAGAGAGAGAGGAAGAGGGAGAGAAGAGGGGGCCGGCCAAGGGAAGGGGAGGGCCGGGGCCCGCCGCGGGGGGCCGCCGTCGGGGCGCGCGGGCCCGCCGCCGGCCCTCTGTCACCGGCGGCCAAGGAAAAAGAGGGAGAGAGAGAGGAAGAGGGAGAGGAGGGGGCTGGCCAAGGGAAGGGGAGGGCCGGGGCCCGCCGCGGGGGGCCGCCGTCGGGGCGTGCGGGCCCGCCGCCGGCCCTCTGTCGCCGGCGGCCAAGGAAAAAGAGAGAGAGAGAGGAAGAGGAAAGAGAGAGGATGGAGCTCACCGCCGTCGGAAACTTGCCGTCGTGCCGCCGGAGAGGAGAAACGCCGAAGAAGAGGGAGAGAGGATTTTTTTTTTGGATTTTATGCTTCAAAAATGCCAAATAGAATGGCGTTTTAAAAAAACGCCATTCCATTTGGCATTTTCTTCCATTTTTTTTATTATTTTTTTATTTTTTTTTAATTTTCTTTAGTTATTTTTATGTGATTTTTTGATAAATAAAATTAATTTAAAATAGGGATAGTAATTTGAAATGATAATTTTTTATTTGAATTAAAGTTAATTTTTTAAAAATTAATAATTACAATTTTAATTTTTTTATTATTTTTTATTTGAATTATAATTAGAATTATAATTTTTATTTTTTTTCAATTCAATTATTTTTTCTTTTTCTTTTTTATGGTGTTTTTTATTTTTTTTACATCAATTTTTTTCTTTTTTCAGATATTTTTTTAAAAAAATAATTTGAAATGGGGAAAGTAATTTGAAATGATTTTTTTTATTTGAATTAAAGTTAAAATTTTTATTTTTTTAATTTTAATTTATATTTTTTATATTTTTTCACATTTTTTCCCTTTTTTCACTTTTTTTCCTTTTATTTTTCTTGAATTCAAATTAAAATTTTAATTTTTTTATAATTTAAAATTATAATTTTCATTTTTTCTCTTTTTTATCATTTTTTCTGTTTTTATGAAATTTTTTTAAGGTATTTTTTTCATTTGTTTGAAATATTTTTTAAATAAATTAATTTATAATGGGGAAAGTAATTTGAAATGATGTCTTTTATTTTAATTAAAATTAAAAATTTTATTCCTTTTAAATTTAAAATTATAATTTTTAGTTTTTCTCATTTTTTTAAATTTTTGACTTTTTTATGGCTCTTTTATTTTTTTAATTTTTTATTTTTTTGAACATCTTTTTTTTTTAAAAATAATTTGAAATGGGAAAAGTAGTTTGAAATGATGTTTTTTATTTGAATTAAAATTAAAATTTTTATTTTTTTAATTTAAAATTATAATTTTTATTTTTTTCTCATTTTTTCTTTTTTATGGTATTTTTATTTTTTAAATTTTTAAAGATTTTTTTAGATATTTTTTTTAAAAACTTTAATTTTAAATGGAGAAAATAATTTAAAAATATTTTTTATTTAAATTAAAATTAAAATTTTTATTTTTTAAAATTTATTCAAAATTTTAATTTTAATTTTTTTCTTATTTTTTTCTTCTTTTATGATATTTTTTTAAAAAAATTAATTTGAAAAGGAGATTGTAATTTGAAATGATGATTTTTATTTGAATTAAAATTAAAATTTTTATTTTCTTAAATTTTAGAATTATAATTTCTATTTCTTTTCAATTCTTTTTTTATGATATTTTTATTTTTTTTCAGATATTTTTTTAAAAAGATAATTTGAAATGGAGATACTAATTTTAAATGATAATTTTTATTTTTATCAAAATTAAAATTTTTATTTTTTTATAAATTTAATTTTTTTTAATTTTTTTATTTTTTAATTTTTTTTTATGGAAAAAATAAAAAACATCAAATAATATAGTGTTTTTAAAAACGTCATTTGGAATGGTGTTTTTAAAAACACCATATTATTTGATATTTTTTATTTTTAATTTTTTTTTTTTGACATCGTCTGTATGGAAAATGGGAGGTAATGTGGCGATGATAAAATATCATTCAGAATGACGTTTTATTGATTTTGCATCAATCTAAAAAATAAATTAAAAATTAAATTATTTATATAAATAAATTTTTTTTATATTAATTAAAAAAAATACTCGTGGAACCGGATGACATTTGGTACGAAAGTGCTATAGTAATTGATGTTCCTGTTTGACTGGGGACTTGAGTACGTTCTGCCATATTGGAACTTATCCATTTCTTTATTTGATTACAGAATACGTGGAAGGTATCCCCAAGTAAAGGGACATCCTCTCAAATTCTTGCCAAACGTCAAGAAGTTGTGGCTTATACCCTGTGGCAGATGTGCCATCCACATGGTACAAGTCTCTTTCATTAAAATAGTAGCATAGGCCTATACTAGAAAATTGGGTTGTTCTTATTCCTTTTCAATTATCATTTTACTGTTAACTTTACAAACACAAAAAAATAAGAGGCAATTTGGTCTTTTCAATAAATCCGAACCATTGTGAAGTTCAGTGTGCCTTAAATCCATTTAATTACTTTTCACTTGTTCCCTGCATTTATTCTTCAATTACACATCAGCGCATGCCTATTCGGCAGAGGTTCGGATTGTATCTCTCGCATGAAAGAATAATTGATCTTCTCTGACGATTTTAATCATTAGATCATATTTTACCTAATTTTTAAAGCACAATAGATTATTTTCATCCACAGCATAGATCACGAGTCAATGTTGCGCTTATGACACCTATGCAAAGTGCAATTGAATGGTCGAGGTCGCGAAAGAAGATCAATTATTCTTTCACGTGAAATATACAATCCGAACCCTTTGGCAGAATAAGTTTGTCAGAATAAGTTTGTCCCTTTGCATTCTAGTTTCTTCTCAAGTACATGATCATTATTTAGAACAAAAATCTTGTGTTTGAATATTATTAGTGTAGATACTAAAGATTTCCAATCATCTATCAAAACTGAAGAAATAATTTGATCAAATATTAAATAGAAGTCTTCAATCAAAACTGTATCAACCTCTTAAATAATATGAATTCCCTGCTTCAATGAACGTTGGTTGTGTGTTAGCAGATTCCCCTCGGACAAAGATTGCATTTACAAGCCCTATTATGGTCCCAAAAGAGCGATGCACTAGTAGAAATGATCTCTAACATTGTGCTAGCCTTTGGTCATGTTTGAGTGCGGTTTGATGTTATGCTAATTGGTTGTAGAGAATTAGTGGTCGAATTGGAAAATGAAAAAGAATAACTCATCCTTTTGCAGAGGATAAGCTTATGCAGAAGAGCAATGCTAGGCAACTCAGAAAAGTCACTCAGATGTTTTATACCATTCGCTTTCTTCATTAAGTGGCACACTTTATCATCCTAATTCAAAGGGAATGATGAGAATACACCGTGATTTATTTGAGTTACTGAAGCTTTTCTGTGTTCAAACCCAATTCTCTCTCTGGATCAAATTTGTCTGAATTTGAGAGATTTAACCCTCATTGAGCCAAATAAAATTATCCCCTGACAAATAAATATATTTGATAAAATAGCTCCTTATTCCACCACGCGGCCTAACTGAATCTATAATCAACACACATCTCAAGCATATATAGAGCAATAACTTTTGTCAGGCAATATATATCATGTCAGAGCATGTTGAAGTAATGAGGATTTGAATATACTTTTGGACTTAAATTTATTCAATTAAGAAGAGACAAATATCCAGAGGCTCACTAGCACTCTTGCCTTGTTAGTTACAGAAATTAGTTTATTTATTTATTTGTTTGTTTGTTTGTTTGTTTATGTCAAATTTTATAACAAAGTATGATATATTTGTTTAATTTTACACTTTTGCCCTACTAGAACTAGGGACTTTTTAATGGATAACTGGGTCCATCTCCATCCAATTCTTTTCTTGTTCTCAATGATAATAGAAGGTTTCCTGGATAGATTGCGAGCCATAGTTTTCTGCTACTTAGCTTGCTTAAGTAGGTGCAGGTTGTTGTAGTGTGATTTGTCTCTTTTCAGGACAAAGAAGCCCCTCGTCTGAAATGAGCCGGTTAGGTTCTATGTCATCACCATTCCAAGGGCAAGCGTCAGTCCAAACCCAGGATGCTTCATCTGCCTGCCTTCATTCAGGCTAGATATTCCTCTTCCATAGACAACCCAATGCCATTTCACAGGGTTGTTTATAAAGGAGATGTGTTTTAAATGCCCTCTCTGCATCTATGTTGGCTGTTACAGCAGTTCAGCAGCTCCACACACACAAAGGCCTTTTAATCTCAACCACCTCCAACCACCACCTTTGGGACAGGAAGAGCTCTAAAAGCTAACCACCTTCTTCCCAACCCCCCCTCATATCTCCAGTGATTTCTGGACTTGTCTCAACTAATCTGCTAGGTTCATATGTTTAAACCACTCACTTATCCTCGTTGCACTCAAAAAGGACAAAGCTAGAAACAAAAGTCCTACCTGTCTCAAACTACCAACTATTGGAGTAATAAAAGACTGGCCGGTCCTGTCCTTGTGTGCAGACCAACCCCACCCACACCCACTAGGCCCCCACCTGGCCGAAATCTTCCTATTACCGCATGTGCTTGCTGCCAAACTTAACAGAAGAGAACCCTGTCACAGGCCCACCATCACCACTGCAAGGAGAGAACTTTGAGATAGAAAGGCCTGCAGGTATTAAACAAGGTATGCAAATGGGCAATACAACTGAGTACTTATGTACATGCTCTCTCTCCCCCAATCAAATGGGGTTAGGATGTTAAGAGAGATTATCTAAGACTAGTTATGGTTGGGAGCTTCTCGTTGATGAAGACGATGATGGGGTATCACATTCATCCCATCCATCGTCGAGATCATCGAAGCCCCAGAACTCATCTTCCTCCTCTTCCTCTTCGGGCATCTTCCATCGATCTTGTTGCAGCATCTCACCATCCTCCAATAGTTCCAATACCTGTCATCATCCATTTTGTTCTATTAGCAAGGGTTGCGTAATTATATGATACTATGGGATGGTTAAACTATTGGTGGACTGAGACCTCTCTCTCTCTTGTATTTATACATTGGGGCATGGCATCTTCTGAATCTTTGTCTTTACTAAGCTTTCCAATTTGTCAAGCAAAGCTATTGCAACCACAGGATCCCGTGAGTCACGAGAGTGTTGAAAATGGAGAAAAAGGCAAGAACCGCTTATGGTATCCAAGGTTCCTACACTTGAAAGCAGAGTGTGGAAGGTGTCCCTGTCTCAACACTACTTCTAGATCTAATACTAACACAACAGACCAACAATTGGACTACACCATATACATGACTATAAACAACACATGAAAGATTTGTCAGCATATCACAAGTTGCATCAAATATTGGACCAAACAGGGTGAAGGAAACGCGTGCCAGCAGGACACTTATTTGATGGTAGCAACCTTCACCATTTTATCTTTTTGGTGGTTAGATGGAGTCAATTCAGGTAAACTAATATGGTATATGGCTGCTGTCTAATGCTTGTGACTTTCAATTATTTGATATTTGCAGAACATACTATATTTTAAGTTACCTTAAAGCATGGTTTACTACCAAAACTCTCATTTGTTAAATAAACTTATCATTGCACGTCCTGCACTAGTAAAATTACATTTGGCAGAAGAAGCAAGATGAGATTTGGAAGCTAGTCAAGGGAAAGAGAGATCCAGAATTATGCAAGGGAAAGCTGTGTATTACCAAACACATTAGCCAAGTTTTTGGAACTAACTCGGTCTTCAAGGTGGCGAGATTATTAAAATGCAATTTGCTAGTAGAATATGAAATTAGTTACTCAATCAAAGACAAATGAAGGCGTCACGACAGCTAAAAGAAAGCTTTTGCATGATAAATCAAGTATGGACCAATGTATGTCGATAGTAGAAAACACAAAAAGCTCACGGGTCTGCAAAGTTTCTTTATTAATTATAGTGAACCATTGCCGAACCTTTTTTGTTTCATACCGATACTTGCATCATAAGAGAATGTCCATTTCAGGATGCTTTGTGTTGGTTTTGTTGATCTTTCACAACTTTTAAGCATCATACTGCCTTTTGCTCTATGCGTTTCTAATAAATATTTCACATGTAGATTATTATGTCTCTTTAAGCGCATGTTGTGCGTCTTTATCAGTCCAACAAGATATCATAACATCCCGTTAAGAATGATTAGGCGACCTACTACAAACAAACACAGTACCTCGGTCATCGATGGACGCCATGTTGCAGTTGCCCTGACGCAAAGAGAGGCTATGAAGGTAAGCCTCTTCAACTGTCCCATGTCGTAGTCCTGTTCTAGTCGTGGATCCACCAGTTTTTGTATCGTGCCATCACCTAAATAAGGTTTTGCCTGCGACAGTATTGCTAATTCAGTGGAAAAGATACAACCTTCAATTTAATTTTAAAAGAGAGGATCCATGAGGATATAGGATTAGACAGGCATTTACCCAGCTAAGCAAGCTCTTGTGGGACCCATCCACTGGTTTCCTCCCTGATATGATCTCCAAGAGGAAGACTCCAAAAGCAAAGACATCAGTCTTCTCATCAACAATCCCATGCATGAAGTATTCTGGTGCCAAACACCTAGCAATATCACAAGCTCCATAAGATGCTGCTTGTATGGCATTTCATGTGAATGTTCATGTCCACACATATTCCATATGCATGTACATGATCATCAAAATCCATTTCCGAATTCATGCCTCGAAACATTTTCTTTCACACTTGGAGCAAAGTTTCATAGATTACCAACCCGAATGTCCCTTCAATTGGTGCGACGGCACGGTGAGTCCACTCCGACGGAAGCCACTTTGCGAGCCCAAAATCTGAAATCTGAGATGGTGATATTGACTCATCAGTTTAAGACATCGAAGTTTATCTTGAGGGGTTGATCGATCGACGAGGTAAAAAAAACAGGGCTCTGCCCGGTACCTGAGGTTCAAAATTCGCTGTCAGAAGTATATTGGAGGCCTTGATGTCTCTGTGAATAATCCTTCTTTGGCATCCCTTGTGCAAATAATGAAGCCCACGAGCGGTACCCACTGCAATGTTGTACCTCAGCTTCCAAGCCATTGGTGGCGATTTCTCATCTACGGCACAAAAATGGAACACACTTGAATCCACCTCCACTCTTCTCAAAGAGAATTTGGAGAACGCACACTGGTGCAGTTTTTATGATTAGATATGTTACCATGCAGATTAGAGGAGACAGAACCATGCGAAGAGAACTCGAAGATAAGATGAAGATCTCGGTCGACGCAGCAGCCCAAAAGGGCCGAGACATTGGGATGCCGGACATGGCCAATGGTCCCGAGCTCCTGCAAGAAGTCCTTCTCCTTCTGCTCATCAGTGGAAGCTCTCGTCAGCCTCTTCACTGCAATCACCTGCCCATCCTCCAGCAGTCCTCTGTACACCTCGGCATACCCCCCTCTGCCGACCAAATTATCTGCGCCATTCCAATGCCAAAAGAACATAAAGATTAGAGAAGTGTTGACAAAATGTATTATCTTCTCATTCCAAGAGGGTTATAATCACAGACCTTGATGAAAACCATTTGTTGCTTTGTGGACTTCTTCATATGAGAAGCATCTCCAACTGGGCTTCTGAGGTGGCTTCTCGTCCTGTGATGGCTCAATGGATTTGCTTTCATCCTGGCCAGGGGAGCCATTCTCCTCCGGACTTCCTTCTATTCTTCTCCTTTTTCCAATGGAGACAGAGAGAAGGCGCTTGAAACTTCTGCTGCTAAGATACAAGTGCCGCATTCTAGGAGCAGCCAAATGCTCTGCAAGATGGTAGCCGAGAGAGAGAGAGAGAGAGAGAGAGAGATTATACTCCCTCTTCTATCCGCTGTTCTATTTGAAATGTACTTCAGAAACCGAAGGGGAGGGAGGGAAGGAAAACAACAGGTTACGGGGGAAGGGAGGAGACCCAATCAGTGGGAACCAAAAGGGAAATTATGGGAGGGACGGGTGGGAGCGGGCTTTAAAGACATTAAAAGCTCGAAACGGTCGGTAAAGGGCCGTATGCCAACGGATGCTTTCCAAACAGTAACATAAGGTATTACTTTTTGAAGGGGTATTTGAAAAGGTACCATACAAGTGAAGAGGTATTTTATTAGTGGAGAAAAAAATGAAGCAATGTTAGCCTTCTTTTGGACCTTTATGTACACTGGCTTGTGGGGCTTCTTTTTATAACAAATTATTTGTTTGACAACTTTGCCAGGGTGGACTCAAATTAGATCGCAGACTGTTTCATAGTCTGATGCAATGTTTATCATTAATCATACATTAAAATATGGGAGACATGTTGCACTCGGCCATCAAAAATGATCTGGTGGAAGGATATTGAGCCTAACCAACCTCTCATCATGAGTAAATATATTAGGAGCAGGACCAGCGTATTGAAGGGGCCAATATTAACGAGAACTATCTCATCAATGGTCCTCATGTCTTGGCCAGTTTCAGCTGTTCCTCGTGCTTGGATTGATTGCTTAATGTTGGGCATTGATGGGAAGCTATCCTGGATGGTTTTGGATCAAATTATGTGGCGTCTAATGTGCTGTATTTAGTAGAGGGGCCGAGAGCTTAGTTGTTTTAGAGGTGCAAATGGGTTAGATCATGTCAATTATTCAACGGATTCATAAATATTCTACTTTGGAAATAGCCATGAATAATGAGGGGGGGAGCTTGGATTATTGAGTGGTAATATGTATAGATTACTTGTGCTGGAATGATACTAGGAATATTTTGAGATAGGAGAAAAAACATTATAGCCAACGATTGTGAGAATCTTGTGGGACGTCATTATTACCAACTCTTCGCTATTAAAACATAATATGAGAAAAAAAAAGAAAAAAAAAAGGACAGAATCAAGCTATGAAATCAATCATCCTTCAATTTGCAGTTCTTGGATAAGGGCAGAGATGTTGAATAGTTGAAGAATGTTTTCAATAACATTATTAAAATAGCCGGCTTGCCACGTTATGTTTATTGGATTTTGGCTTGTTCTCACACTCTGACCTTTCAATAGAATCACTCTAAAATTCCATCTGGCTCTCATTCAAATCCACAATAGGTCTATAATATTTGGCCTCTGGATTAAAATAATGGCCATCTAACACCAGTCCAATTGACGCTGCTCTAACCACTCAATTTTTATACTTTGATATGTAAAAGGGTATCATTTATTTGTAGTGATTCGCCTAGGAGGCAATTTTAGCCCCAAGTCCGGACCACAAATTAGATGGCCACAAACCCAGTCCAGATCTTTTAACGGATTTAACAAATTTCTCCATAACTATTGATACAGGACGATCATTATAAGATTAGAGTAAACTTCTATGTAACAAATTTACAATGAGAACAAGGTGGCATATTTTTTTTTATTTGTTAACTGAAGCTTATACCTCGAGAAATGTGGTAGGATCTCAAGCTCATTCCTTAAAATTTTGATGGCATGCAACTCCGACCAAACCAAATGCCAAACAAGTAGCGAATCTAATGATACTGATCGACTTAATACCAGCAACTGTGCAAATTCTTGTCAACCAACAATGTCATCCAATCACCTTTAGATGCATCCAAATAACGGAGAATGCAAGCTAAACTTTAGTACTTATTTCGGCTGGCCAGCCGAGCCCAAGTCAATTTCAAAAATCCAATGGATGCCAAGTCCATCGATCCCAATAGGATGATCCTGACCGTTGGATACGGTGGGCCACAGTTGCTAATGTTGTTGTATGATGGAGCACAGACAGAACAGCAAGAGGAGCGACCGCGTGTTAATAGCCTGCCGAAGTCGGTGGCAAGTAACGCCGCCTCTTATCTCCCTCTCTCTCTCTCGCTCTCTCCACCGTACAATACTACTACGATTGATTTACTCAATTACTCGTACCTTTTTGTAAAGAGACCCGCAGGATTTGGGATCCGAACGGTCCTTGTGGTTCACCCACCGCTGTAGATTACTAGAGGAGATCCTACGGACTAAATCAAAGGTGGGACTCAACAACAGGTTCCAGGGGCCATTGTCCATTCTGATCACCTATCTTTCTTAGATGAGACCCACCGGATTGATGGCAGTGGGTGAATGGCTGAACCGTCCGTCTGATATTTTATGTAAAAATAATAATGGATCCAATAATATTCATATGTTATCTAAAACAATTTTTTTATCTAAATCTACCCAAATATGAATAGTAATTTGAACATCTGACAATTATTCATATTTATTTTTTAATTTATAAAATATATATATATATATATATATATATATGAACAGATAATTATCTGATTTGTAAAAATATTTTATTTTATTTATAATCTTATTTAATTTTATATGATGTTCATTAATTTTTTTAAAAAAATAAATAATTATATTAACATACTTAAAAATATTTTTCATTCTATCGTTATAAGAATCAAATGTCTGAATTATACCGATTCTGATTTGAATCCGTATCTATTTTTTAAAATAAATATAGATATAAATTTTTAAATCTAATGATCGTATATATATCTATATCTATATCTATATTTATCAAATTAAAAATATAAATATAAATATTAGTCAGATTTTAGTCATATTTTTTGTTTAAGAATCAAATCAAATGGTAAGAAATAAAATCAAAGTAACTGCATGCAAATTTCTTTTAAACCAACGAGGAGAAAAAGATGGATGGTCACCTGGGGAACGAAAGAGGAGGCTTCTGCGTCTCCCGCTGTTCCGTCTCACTGCTCCCGGACGAGGGAGGGGGCGAGAGATGGCGACAATTTTTATGAAGAAAGTTTTTAGCGAAAGGAGATGGCGCTCGTAATGGTGGTGGGTTGGGTTTTCTCGAAGGTCTCACGAATCCCTCGGTTGGAACGTTTGATTTGCCTTTTGTGCTTGCCGATGCCGTCGGTCTTCTCTTCCTCTGAAAGTTGGGTAGTAAAAAGAAATGGTAGCAGTTGATTAATGAGAGCAGTAGTAACGGAGGGGGAGTGGGCGTGAAAAGGAGCGCGGGAATATTATTGCTCGGACCGCCTGCCCGAAACGCACGCGTGTCTGGTCGCATGTAAAAAATTTAAAGATTCGGGTAATTAAATTAGAAAGGAGTGGTTACGATTGCTCCGCTTGGACCGTCCAGATTTTCTATGTTGCCACATGGTCGGATTAGGTTCGAGTCGGTTCCTAACATCCATGCGTCTCGGTTCCTTCTTATTCCATAAAAATGGTGCCTGGGCTGGGGTGTCGGCATTAGTATAGCACCTGTCATTAAAAAATATTAAAATATTCATAACTTCTTCTGATGATTAATTTCTTAAATAATTATAGATTAACCATGATAATGAACGATTACCCAATTATCTATCAATTATTTGAAGAACAATAACGACAGCAAACCAACCCTCTTTTTACCCTCTTTTATTTTAATTATCCAATTATGGCCAAACTTTTTTACTGTTAGTATTCTCTATATTTGTGGATCTCTCCCGTTGCCAAAATATTCCCGGATATTGTTTTAGTGTTGCTGCTTGGTATGTGCTTTAGAATGGTGACATTGGCCTCTTGGATTAGCTCATGATACATAAGTTTGAACTCTAATCATGTTTTAGTTGATTTGTCTAGAATTGCTATGCTGGTCCATGATCTAAGATTAAATTAAATATAAAAAATTTCTGGAACGTCTCCCCAATATAGGATCAGTTTCATTTAATGCCTCTTAAGTTTAAAAAATCTAAGATAGTCCTAAATTTAGTTAAATTGTTCGCTCGAATCCAATACAACATTTATTGTTGTTAAAACACCACCATAAAGGATAATTTTGCTCGACACAAATGGCTTATTTATCAAAAAATACCATCTCTTTTTCTTTTTTTCATCCTCTCCACTCCCAACACCTCTTTTTCTAAGATTTTCTTTTCCTCCTCTCTAAATTCCATATTTTGTCCTCGTTCATCCTCTTTATCTAACATGATCTCAGCTCCATCCGCTCTCACCACGACCTTCTCTTCCGATATATCATCCTCCTTTTTAGACCTAATTGCTATCCTCATTTCTCCTCTAAATTCTTTCTTTCCATCTAACTTGGTCTTGAGCCCTATCCGTGTCCTACCCACTCTCTCCATCTCCTCTTCTAGCACCTTCTTTTCCTCCTTTCTAAACTTGGCTACTATCTCCATCCCTCTCTCTCTAATTTAGTCCTAAGCCTCATCCACTCCTACCATATCCTCTTCTTCTAATATCCTCTATCCTATCCTACCTGCCCATCGCTCCTCTCATCTAAACTATTCCACATAATAAGTATTTCGATCTTAAAAATCTCAAGCAACCATCACACGTCAGAATCTTATAAGTTCGGATGAATAAAAATGAACGATAAGACCATATTGAACTGCTTAACTAAATTGAAAGATCATTTTAAAACGTTTGAAACTAAGTAGGTGAAGGCTTCTAAGTTGACGGGTGTTTAACTAATTTTTCCATTTAAATATATTTCACCTTAGGAGTCAAATGAGCTAGAGATGACACATGGCGACCAAGTCTAATAATTTTGATCTTTTATCATGGGGGAAACTATTATATTTTTGTTGGTAATATTTTATAATATAGTCAATACACTTCCTGTTTTCAGCTCGTTCTAAAACCAACAACCATCCCAAGCTGGATGCATGCATTTGTAATGTTTGCCACATAAATTGCCTTGTCAATTAGCTAGGCCTCATTTGTTCTAGAACAAGAGCATGCATGCGTACATTAGTGATTAGTCAAAGAATTCGCAATCAATAAATATCACCCCCTCTAAATATAATGCAAAATATAAACCCTTTGATGTGACCTTTAATTATCACATGTGATGCTTTTAATTTATATGGAATAGTTAAGTTATTTTTTATCGTAATTGTAAGTTAGTCTAGTTTGCTGAAGGAGAGAACGCACTCCCCCGTTGCACTACTATAGCAAGGAAGGAATGCACAAGCACTCAGTCATGTGGCAATGTAGACCGGCAATATATGCAAGTGCAAGTATATAAACATTAGATAAAAGAGGCAAAAGAAATTTAGCCAAATACAAAACTTTCTTCTACCTTTTAATATTCTATGTCCGTTATCTTGACAATAACATGACCATCCTCTTGTTCTCTCATAATTGTCCAAAAGTTTTCTTGACTGCACACCAATTACTCTTTTAATTTAACTTAAGTGAGTGAGTTGGATGTTGATCGAACTAGACAAGTAACCTTAACATACACATCTTGGGACATGGATTGCGGATGCGCGTTGGCAGGTTGGCCTAGGCAATAAATGGTCTCCAACTCCTATGTCATTAGGCACCTGGTATCTTCGGATGGGCCCATACCCAACCGAAGAAACTATAATTAAGTTGGGACTAAAATCAGGCTAATTAAGCCGTCTTAGCTTGAATAGACCAGGCTTCTCAGTCTATATATTGGACAAATACAATCAAATTTTTGATGAACTATAAATTTATAAAATAACAAAGAACAATTTTAGAATTCTTTTTCTAATAATATGTTCACATTCGCAATAAAGAATGATTTTTCATTCTTCATTTCATATATTTATAGTTTCAAATATGAATTGATACAAAGCTTAATTTTTTTTAAAAAATCATAAAAAAAACTACTATTCTGTACTTGTAGAACATGCAGTAATGTCATATATTTTTATCATGTATGTGAAATATATATGCTTGGCATATATGCTCACAGCTCGTATTATATATCTATTATATATATATAAAAATGGAGCAACCGTGTGGAGGCGTCTCTATTCGACACGTGGCTAAACAATTGCACGACATGTGGCTAAAAAAAAAAAAAGAAAAAAGCTCGAACAATGGAGAGAGGGCCGGCCTTCAACTCCCCACTATCACGACTACTCCGACGATGCTATTCACATTCTCGGATCATGCCCTAACAACTCTCTTGTACGCTGCCACGACGCCATGCAGGAGAGGAGAAAAAAAAGACCTAACGCTAGATTCAGCAAGAAGGGGATGAGCGAAGAATCTTTGAACCTCGTCCCAGGAGTTGGAGAAATTTACAATTTTTCCCTCTAATTTTTTTCTCCCCTCCAGAGAAAAAGATTATCGCAACGAGTCCGCGATGCACTTTCGTTTATTTTCCTACTCTTCCCCTCTCCACCCCCTCCTGCTCTCTCTCTCCTGTCTCCCTCTCTCCGCCCCACCCTCGGCCTTTTATTTCTTTTTCATTTTAATTTGAGTTTCGAGCCCAACAATTGTTGGGCGGAGACGAACTAGGTCCGCATAAGTTAGGGGTGGGACGTCTTTGTTTTATTTTGGGCGGCGGAGCAAATGAGAACCGTTGAATTAGATGTCATGGGTCGTCTAAATGTGGGGTTGAGTGCGTTGTGTTTCTTCTACGAGAGAGAGAGAGAAGTCCGTTTGGCTGGTGCCAGTGGAGATTTTTTTTTTCTTTCTTTTTTTCTGAGTTATGGTTGGAGATTTGGGAAAGTAGATAATATCGATGGAGAAAGCGTAAGCTCCTCTCTATCGGCAATCGGGGAAGGAAAAAAAAAGGAAGGAAAGAGATGGGCCTAATGGATTTGGATTTTGGATCCCAACCCGATCTGAAATCTGACATAGATCTATTTATTTAAATAGAAAATCTTGCATTTAGACCCTTGATAAAGACTATATTCAATTAAGCCCTTTTGACAATTGACTTAACCAGATCATGTTGAGTTAATTTAGTTTAGGGATGTTTTGCAATTAAACCCTGACAATGTATTTATTATATAAAGGCCCTTTTCTACTGGATCTCCATATTTCTGGCTTTGAACCCAAGGGCAAAAAAAATATTAATTGGGATTGTCCCCATGAGTCAACTACTACAATCATGCATATAAATACAAATACAATATGACTACTGTCTACCTCCTACTATTACTTAACCATCCATTCTTAAATACATACAAAACGAATACAAACTACTAATCTCAGATATGTATATATCATCATTGTCTCTTAGTCATTCTGGAAATTCTGAACTATTGGGACTAAGAAGTTATTAACAATTCAACTATCAGAAAATTTGTCTTTATCTTTTCTCTGAAGTAAGTTGATGACTAAAAATTCAATAAAATAAAAATTATATAATAATAAAATATATATTATTTTTATTGATAGACTATGAAGAAAAGAGATATATGTGGGATGCAAATAGGTGGTCATGTTCTGCTTAATCATGAAGATTCCGAAATAATTGATGCTGAAAATGTTGATTCAAAAAATAATTTTTCTGCTGGTAGAAGATAGAAATAATTATGTTACTTCTTATTATTATGTTATTTAAATATTTTAAATTTATATTTTAATTTGAAATATTCGATATCATCTATGATGTCTTTTATATTATATTAAATTTTTAATTTATAAAAATATTATTTAAAAAAATAAATATATATCGTGCATCGCATGAGATTCTAAACTAGTTATTATATATATTTCAAGCCGGCCCAAATTGGGCCATGTCATAAATCATAAGCCTAGGCTTAGTTTAAGACCGAAACGTGGACAAGCCCACCAAACATTAGTCCAACCTAGTTGGAAAAGGGGCTTGGTCGAGTGAGCCGTCGGCTGCCTAGTCGAATGTGCATCAAATGGACGCAGGCCATATTTTGGCAGAACGACAATATTGTGAGGCCAATAAGTCACTGTACAAGACAATTCAGTGTAATTTTTTTTTTGGTAATCAATCATTGTAAAATTTATATCCACAAACTACAGCCAGATATTTTGCATGTACATGGGATAATAACTTAATAAATGTATATGTTCTCGTAGCAACTGTGTGATCCTATCTTCTTTTTTTTTTTTCTTTTACTTTTTTTTTCTAATTAGTTTTTTGCATGAAAATTTAGTAATATATTATTTAAGAGGAAGGTAGGGGAGACTCACATACATTAAGTACATCCAAGAAAGAATCTACTACTTGTGACTGCTAAGCAAAACAATTTTACATTGAGGCAAGCCCCAATTTATAAAGAACAATGTTAGGCTCAAAATGAAAATTGAAACTAACATCTATGCCGGCCTTGTTATTCATCAAAGTGGAATAAAAATTAGTGGCTTATCTGTTATATTGTAGAGGGATGGGATTCATACCATGAAAAATAGTGGGATTTGGGTGTTTGGCTGAAGAAATAAGTACAGGAAGAATGAAGTGCATCAGAATTCATGATACATTTGGATTTTGTTAGAAAGACAAAATTATCCTCCCTTTTTTAGATTAGATTAAATAAAGACGAAATAAGACTGAAAAGGTTGTTAAGGAGAATAAGCTTCCTTTTATTCCCGCAACTCTATTCCATTATTTTAATGAAATATAGTGTTTGGGCCCACTTGCATCTTCAGAAGGGCCAATGTTCCTTGGCACCTTCTTAGTTATTGGGTGTCAGAACCACGGAATACGAGTTTTATCGTGCCCTATTTCATGGATTACATACATCTACGAACATGAGGACCTTGGAGACACGCATCCTAGGCGACCCGCACTTCTCGCGTTTCTTGATGAATGATCAGGGGCTCGCGCTACACAAGACCATCGATGAGTCTTGCGAATGTGGGGCTTAATTGGCCTGATTTGTCTCCAAAAAAGAGCCAGCCGAACGATTCCCACTCTACGGTCTGGATTAAATGAAATCGACGGTTTGAATCCTCTAAAGGCCTCATCGCAGGGGAGCCCTCCCCTCCTTCACAGGCTTACAAACATTGGTAACAGGCTATTCCGCCTCGACAACAAAACCTCTTCAAGGTTCCGACGCTCTCTCTCTCCGTTCTCGCTTCTCCCTCTCCTCTCTCCGTAGGGGAGCTTACACCACAGTAGTGCGGGGAGAGAGGAGGATATGGCGGAGAGGCGAAGAGAGAAGGAGAAGATTCGCGATCGAGACCTCTACGGCCACCGCGACCGAGACCGAGACCGAGACCGGGATAAGGACCGCGACCGCGACCGAGATCGGGATCGGGAGCGTACCAGAGACCGCGACCACCGGAAGCGGTCCCGCTCCCCGGACCGCCGCCGCCGCGCCCGCTCCCGCACCCGCTCCCCCGACACCCGTCGCGGCTCCCGATCCCGCTCCCTCTCGGCCGACCGCTCCCACCGCCGCCACGGCCACCACCGCCGCTCACCCTCCCCTGACGACCACCGCCGCAAGCGCCGCCGCGAGGGCAGCGACGACGAACGGGATCGCCACCGCTCGTCCGCCCCCTTGGAGACAGCGGACGGCGCCGCCAAGGAGCGCAAGAAGCAGGGCGGCGGTGCCGCTGCCCCCGACGGCGGTGCTCCGGCGGAGGGGGACGCTGCGGTGCCCACTGACCTGGACCCGGACGAGCTGGAGATGATGAAGAAGCTGGGGATCCCGCTGGGTTTCGACTCCACGAAGGGGAAGCCCGTATCGGGGGCCGACGTGAGTGGTGTGCGGGCGGTCACCAAGAGGCAGCCGAGGCAGTACATGAATCGGAGAGGGGGATTTAACCGCCCATTGCCCTCGGAACGGAACCGGTAGAATCGAAACGCCGGTGAACAGGTCAGGGTTTTCTTGATGCCCTAGTTTCGGATTCTTTTCTTTTCCTTCATTTTTAATTATCCTGTATGGTGATTCTAATATTGAATTAGATAGTATACCTCACGAATGAATGCGCTCTAAATTGACGATCTTCTGGGAACATTTTGTAGAAACATAATTAAACATAAACTTATGTAATTTCATATAGTTTATAGCATAACGCATACTTGAAAACCTTATTAGGTGATGTCATATGAGAAGTTCTTGAGCTGTGAATATTGGTTGCAAAACACCAGGTTTATTTTGTTTTTCACTGGATTATCAAAATTATGCATATTTGTTTGAGTAATCCAGAGGATGTTCGATATTGATTATTAAATCACAAGGAATTTTTGATGCATTTATCCTGAGGCTAAATGATGCTAAGTTCAAGGTTGACGTTGTTTTGTAATTTCATGGGACCTTCGTGCAAGAGGCACTATCAATGTCTGAGAATATGGTTGTCTTGATATTCAGCAGCACACTAAAGATTTAATGCTTGAGCAATGCGCTCTCATGCACGGGCTACTTTTCTATTTTTTTTTATTTTTTTATTTTTGTTAATATGTGTTACAGCGAAGTCAAACCTAGTTAAATGTATTTTCCAAACCTCAATGGCAGGCTTAGGACTTTGAACATGTATGCAACTAGGGTTCAAGTTAAACACTTGAGTGTTTATGTGTTTTTTACTGATTCATATTGTATGGACTTGCTTAGAAGCGTTACATGTTAGACAAGCTTGATTTAATGTTCTTCCTTGTCCTGGAGCATTGCTCAGTATCTAATCAATTTTCTATACTGAAAAGTTAAAATTGTAGCATATGTTACTGGGTCCAGTTTGGGATCTGTATATTAACATTATACCATGGAAAATAAAATAAGCTGTATATCAATATTTACGTTCATATACAAGTTAGATGGTAGAAGAATTTTGAAAGAGGAATCCAGTCTCAAGAATCAAGGAAATACAAAGTAAATGACTTGTTCTCTTGTTAGTTATAAATAGATCTATATATTTTGTTTTCACTTTCCAGAAATTATATGATTATGGAACCCTAGGAAACATAGATACCTCAAATCATGTCATTTCTGTATAGTATCCATATTAGATATCGATATTTGCCAAATATATCTTGAATAATATGTATATATATACCTTCTGAGCAAACTGTCACTTGCAAATATATTATATGTATTTATATGTATAAAATCAATTTGCAGAGTTGCATATATTTAGATTTTTGAATTTTCATGTCGAAATATCCACTGGTTCAGAAAAGTTATAGATTTGTTCACTAATATCATATGAGAAGTTGTTGCTTTGTATGAGGTTTGTTTGTTCATATCACTTTAGAAATTTATGTAATTAAGATGCTTGATAGAATTACAGCCTGCGACTTGATTATGTATTTATGGTTGTATGTATGTATCTACGTTTATGGAGAGAGAGAGACAATTGTTGAACCCTGTGGACTAACAAAAAGTGGAGTGGGCTTTCATCAAGGAGAGTTCATGTGAAGTTTCAAAAATAAAGGATGGAATTAAAGGCACAAACCACTTTGAGCGATGTGGTAATTTGCTTATGTTTTTAGAACTTTTAATTAGGAGGGACGAGTTCGAAATCAAGATACATGCAATGGAAATTATAGAGTCATATTTTTCTATACCTTAAAATAAGGGTGTTTATGTTGAAGGTTTTCTGCACCCTCTAGCAAGGAATATGAAATCACAAGTCAATTGGTACTTTGTTGTGGTTTAACGCAAGTATGTAACACATTTCTTTGGGCCATTTTTGAGAGGATCTTGTTTCTAAATACCGTTATGTTCTTTTGGCAACATCATTTGCTCTGGAGTTGAGGGTACAATATAGATGTCCTTAGATTGGCATAAGTTTTTATAGATTGCCCTTCTAGCTGAGTGGCTCCAGCGAAGCAGATAGTTTTTGACGGTTTCTGCATTGGTGTAGGCAAAGTACTTAACTCATGGATGAGACAAGCTTGAGTAAATCATGAGTAATTATGAATTAAAAAATTAGAGTAAATTATACTGATTTCCCCTTGAAATTTGGGGTGATTACAAATTCCCCATACTACATTTCGGAAATATACACATATCCCCCTATTATTATCTTTCTATTAAATAATCTGAAAGGCCTTACTAACATCACTCCTTCTTATTTTATTAAATAACCTATTTGATTTTTAAAATAAGTTATATTCTTAATTTTATTATCTTCTTCTTATTTCAATTTTTCCAAACTTGAAATTTTTATGTTTGGCCGAATTATTCCCAAGTATCGAACTTATGAGGATGATTAGAACTCAATCAAAGGAGTATGCTTATTAAAATCCAAGATGTTTGTATATAATTTACCAGATTTGGGCTTTGAGATGGGCCATGCCCGCTTTTGGCCATAGATTCCAGTAGCCATGAATAGCCACATGACACAAATGAGCTTATAAAGCCCAAATCTGGTATATTATATATAAATATCTTGGATTTTAATAAGCATACTTGTTTGACTGAGTTTTAATCATCATCACAAATTCGATATTTGGGAATAATTTGGCAAACCATAAAATTTGAAAATTTGGAAAAAATTTCAAATAACAAATGGAATAAAAAGAAAATAAAAAAATAAAAAAAATATGAGATATTTTAGGACTTAAATGGGTTAGAAAGTGATGATGGCAGCAAGGTTTGTTAGCTTATTTAACAAAAAGATAATGGTAGGGGGTTATGTGTTATACATAGCAATAGTTACGTAGTGTAATATATATTTTTGAAACATTAGTTGGGAATTTATAATTATCCTAAACTTTAACGGGGATCAATTTAATTTACTATAAAAGTTATTATGGTGAAACCACCCACAAAAGTGGATTTTTTAGCCCCTGTACCTACCAAAGTATTTTGAACTAAAAGCAGAGAATGATATGGTATTAGTGGATTAAAGAGCCTACTTATACAATTTGGTAGATGGCGTAACCAACATCAGCTACGAGACTTATAGGTCCCAGGCCTAAGATAAGTTCAAGATGGAAACACCATTGTTCAAATTTCATGTATACATTTACTAAAATCTACTCTTAAGTGGACAAGAACTTTAATTCTTTGTTGGCCAAACACACTTAAAATCTACTTCAAAATAGGAACCACAAAACAAGAATCAAGAAACTTGTACATCAAACCATATAGATAGCAGGAGCAACCAATGTGTTACTCAAACAATTTATAGGCTATGGATGGCATCAAAGCCACTAATAACCTGAATTTAGATACTTGAAAATCCATGTAGCAAACCTTCCATCATGCAAAGGTCTGATACTGACAAATGTCAGATAACACATGATTACAACCATACCAAGTTTTAGATGAGAAAGAATAAGACTACTAGCTACAGAAGAGAAAATCCAATATGTTAGCACATATTGTGTAGCTCCTTGGGCTTTCTCACTTCTCTTGCTTGCTCTAGTATCATAAACAGAGCTGGTAGGAGTATGAATAAAACAGTAAATGATAGTCTATCAACTGACTTACGCGAATTACCTTTGAAACTGTTCAACAAAGAGCACATATGAAAGCTCTGGCAGACTGCTGAAAGCATGAATGCTCATTATGTGTGAATTTGGATTAGGAAAATTTGAGAAGTTTATATAATTCTTTTCTACTAAAAAGAAAGAGAGAAGTCCATATAATAGAAAGAATAAATAGTTTACTCTTATAGTGGTTCTAGAGCTAACTATATATGAAACAGTATTTTACACTAACCCTATTAATAGAATCTGAGTTTCTTATAGGTTATAAAGCTCCAGCAGAGTTGCGCTACAACCAGCTGGGTTTTTTTTTGACGTGCCTGGGGAAATGGAAGCTCAGAGCTAATCTAATTTTTGAATTGCCGTGCAGAAGAGACACCACAGTTCCAAGGAAAATGCTTACTAGCACTGGTGACTGGTTTTGGACAAATTTTCCTGCTAGCATACACATAATGAAAATGAGTATCTCACTTACATAGTTTACTGCACGATGCTAATGTCTTACAACGGAAAAATTCAGAATGCAGCTGTTCAGCTTTTGGGCTTCTCTTTTACCTACCCTTACATATTACCATATTGTTTCTCAATGGCATTGATGTAAATACTTATGTTATTTCAGGATTCTGGAATCATACAGGTAACGCAGCACAAGTTGGAGAACTTTGATGTTCTGTACCTAACCCAGGAACGCACTTCTACCTATCATGTATAACTTTTAAGACGACTCATAGATGTGACTCGTTTGAACATTCATAGGATAGCAGAGTTATTGGAGCTGCTTTGTTTCATCTTTTGTGCTCTTGCAGCATTCCAGGACAAGATATTTGTTGCCATTGTATTGAAACTATTGGTTGTCATGCTGTTACTTCATCAAATTTGGTGAGCTCCAATAGATTGCTTGCCTAATGTATTGCTTTGGATTTCCAATGCTAACTATTCTATTCGTTCTTCAAGTTTCTATTTTGCAGAAACACACATAAGGCCTGTCAGGTAAAGAACTCTAGCATCCCTTTCCCGTCATCTTTTTCTGTTAGTGTGTGCAATGAAATCATCTGGCTTCAATGTCATTTTTCTGTTGCTTGCTACCTCCGTACAGATCTCATGCCCGATTTATATACTTAAAATTCATGACATGTCAACTTAAGTTAGGAGTTGATCCTTGTTCTATTTAAAGTTTAAAATTGCTTATTTTCATATCTGCCATGTTCTGCACTGACCTCAAAGCGAACCTGGCGGATTAAGGCCATATTTAAATATGAAACGGTGAGCTTACCCTCGACAAACAATCCTCTGTCGATGAAGAATTGCCCTGCTCAATGTATGCTACAATTCTTGTCCACCAATCCAAGTTTTACCGGCCAGGGGTCTCTTCCTCCATGGAGGAAGAATTATGTCCCACCAAACCTCAAGCATGTCGAGAAGCCATCTTAGGTACCCTGGGATTTTAATGGGTGCGTGTTAGCGTACATGGAAACTAAATACAAATCCTCTTAGAGCACCGCTCTAATAAGCCGTTCCTCTCTCGTGTACTGATAATTTCCCTATTGACTGTTAGGAACCCCATGTATGGTACACGATTGGTATTGAAAACAGAAATTCTTTGTGCACCGCGGGCGGTGCGTGCGTGGTTGGCTTACGCGTGGGGCCGAAGCATGGTGTGAAAAATTTTTTTTTTTTTTCTTCCCGTCCTTCTAGCTGGATTTTATTCATATGTTCAAAGCGTTACATTTTTTCGTGCATGCGGCCCATGTGCAGGCAGGAAATATGTTGTTCTACTCTTCATTGTAGGGAAGGATTGAGATTATATATATATATATATATATATATATATATATATATATATATATATATATATATATATATATATATATATATATATTAAAATTCACTAAATTTTAATATTTTTGAAACATAAATTATGCAAAACATTGTATTGAGTTATTTAAATAGTATATTTTTGGATCATTTGATGCATAGACAAATATTTTCTAAATCAAATGATTTTTTCTTTTGGTTTCAAAGTACTTTTTATGTCCGAAATCATAATCAATGGTGTAGATTTTCTATATAGAATCTCTATCAGTAATTTTGAATTGATGAGATTGAGAGTTTAAACTTTCCAAAAGAACGGGAGACCAAGTAGATTTATGTATGTTGGTCCAAACCACTCGATCTAATATGTTAGAAACACAAGTTGATTTGATGGAAACACAAGTCGATTTACCAAAAAAAAAAAAAAAAAGTTAGAAACACAAGTTGATTTGATAGACATGACACTAGCTTGTTTCATCTATTATTTATGGTTAAGTCATGAATGTCTTGTTTAATTAGTTTATTACTTTGTAATCTTTCGTATACATAGTTTTGATATAAATTATATTCAGAAAAAGTTAAATGAATCATTTTCTAGTTTGAGCTTAATTTTGTTAACTCAATTGATTATTAAATAAATCAAATTCACATGAAGCCGATTAGGCCTCTAAATCCAAGCTTGATGCATTTCATGAACAAATTATATCTGGCAATTTGTTTATGATGTGTGATCTTGAGCACTTACCTAGTTAGACTAGAATTCTGTTTGAGATTGTTGTTGATTGTAGAGCTTTTGGAGTTTTTGAAAGTAGAACTTTCGAAGAGTTGAATTTTTATAAAAAGTTATTTATTGTTTGATAATTATATTTATAAAATATTTTAAAATTTTAATATATATTTAGTAATTAAAATAAGAAAATATTTTAGGTATGATAAAATAACAATAAAATACATCACATAATATTGTATAATAGAAAATAATATGATATAATATCATAATATAATAATACTATTGTTATCATATAATACAATATAAAATTATATAATTATTATATTATAATATAATATATAATGTAATCATGGATTATAATCTAATCTAGTATTATATTATTATAATATAATAATATTATATTATTATTAAAATTTTATTATATTATATTGTATTATTTTTATTATAATATTATAATAGATGATATTATATCTTTATAATATAAATATTTTCATATTTTTAAAATATTATTATATTCTATAACATTGTATAAATATTATGTTTATACTATATCATAATATTAATTGATTATTATATCATGTTATATTTATAGTATAATAATATGATATAAAATATAATTATTAGATTTATTGGTGGGTATTTTGGTTATCAAAAAATTTCATTCAAATTAAAATAGCTTCCTAACATTACTCAGAAAGTACTTTTGGAAAAAAGCTCTAAAATGAAAATTTTCTCAAATATATCCTTTTAGCTTTCTAATCAAGCCAAAATAATTTTCTAATTTTTTACTAAACATCTTTATACCATATAAAAGTGCTTTTGAAGAATCAGAAAGTACTTTCTGACATTTTAAAAGCTTTGTCAAACAAAACCTAAATGTATTTCCAATGGTTGTGAAAAATATTTTGCTCAAGTTTGTCCTATTTTATTTTTAGGATGAAAATTATAATTCAAGACCGGCTTAGAAAAGCAAGAGTCTAGGTTCAAACCAATTTTATTTAAGGATTTTTTTGGATATTTTTATAGGATTGGATTGAAAATCTTATACAAATTGGATTTGTTGGCTCATCTAACTTACAGTTTCTAAGAGCTTATCTAAGCTCAACCTAGATCTTAGCCTGTAGGCTGTAAGAAGAAAGGAGCGTGGAGATTTCCTTTATTCCCTCAAAATTTGGGCTAGTATTTGTAGAAATATTCAAACAGCAAATTCTTTGTGCACTGCGAGGGTATAAAAAATCCGATGTGGAGCGCACTGTCTTATCCGACTAGTCCACATAGTCATCACTTTTCAATACGTATTTAATATCTGTAAATTAATTTTTTCGTTTAAAATTTTGTATGACGAAAATATCTCTGTTCTTTGATAAAATTATGATATTTTATGTCCATATTATGACATCCTGCATCCAAAAAATCATAATTTTTATCCTTAGGATATCATAATATAATGCAAGATGTCATAATATGCACAGAATGTCATAATTTTTTTTCAAGAACTAAGATATTTTCGTCATTAAAAATTTTCAAACAAAAAAAGTAAAACTGCGGGCATTAAATACGCATTGAAAAGTGGTTGGACAAAAATATCTCTTTCATGTTATGATATCTTAGGTCATATTATGACATCTTGGGCTATAATACGTTATAGGATATCATAATTTTTTTTCAAAAGGTAGGGGTATTTTTCATCGTATGAAATGTTTAAACAAAAAAACAGACCTACAGATATTAAATGTGCATTGGAAAGCGATAACTTCGTAGACCAATCGGATAAGATAGTATGCTCTATGTCGGATTTTCTATACCAACCATGGTGCACAAAGAATTTCTCATATCCACACACACATGCATAGAGAACAGAATTTGTGTGGATTGGGAAATGGAGGCTCTGGCCCTTTTAATGGTGGTTGGAGCTAGAAGCTTTGATTGTTTGGCCCTTTCTAAGCTATGGGTGAGGGGAGGGAGGAGGGGGGACGAGAGAGAGGTGACGATGGGCTAGAAGTGGAGAAAGAGTAGGAATTTCGGCGCATATACTCTGTGGTGGTCATGTAGTAGTGTTGTGACTTGTAAGGGAGAATAAAAGAGCGAGGGTTGGGCCATTTTCTTGGCCACCACTGGCTCTACAAGTCTTCAAAAGTTGTGGAATTACCATCTGGCCCTTTTAATTTTATGTTGCAGGTTCAATCAATGGAACTTTGCTTGGGTCATCACATGTTCAGTTCCACAAAGCTGAAGCAGGTTTTGAGTATTTGTTATTATCCTTTGTATCTCCTCAACACGAGGCATATCCTACTTGTTTGGATTCTTAGTTCACTACTTCCTCATGTCTCCAAAGGGTTGTGTAAATGATTTACAGTCATTGATCTCCCAAAATGTTATCACTTGGTCTTCATGTTTTCATTCTTAAAGACTTTAGTTCTTCAGTTTACAGATTATGTACTGCTCTGCCTCAGTTTCAGAAATAAGGCAATACTTTAGGGCCATGGGACATCAGCGTTTCTTATTCCTCTATGTGTGTGCTTATTTTATTCTCTCGCTTGTAATATTGTATAATTACCTGTGTTTCTTGTTTTGGTGGGTTTCTGATAGTTTTATATCCCAAGTCGGGATTTGCATATATACTTTGATTTCACTCCCCTGAGTTCTTTTTCTAATTAATATAAAAAAAAAATTATTTATCTAAATAATTTAATTTTTAACTTATTTATCAGAATGATGCAAAATCGATAAAACGCCATTTTGAACGACGTTTTATCATGACCACGTCACCCCCTATTTTTCATGTAGACCACATAAAAAAAAAAAATTTAAAAAAAATGTCAAATGATATGGCGTTTTTAAAAAAGCCATTCCAAACAGCGTTTTTAAAAACGCCATATTTTTTGATATTTTTTTCCTCCAAAAAAAAAATAATAATAAAAATTAAAAAAATTAAAAAAAATTAATTTTTTAAAAAATAAATATTTAATTTTGATAAAAATAAAAATTATCATTTAAAATTAGTATCTCCATTTTAAATTATCTTTTTAAAAAATATCTGAAAAAAATTGGTGTAAAAAAAAATTTAAAAATATCATTAAAAATTTTAAGAAATAGAAATTATAATTCTAAAATTTAAGAAAATAAAAATTTTAAATTTTAATTCAAATAAAAATCATCATTTCAAATTACAATCTCCTTTTCAAATTATTTTTTTAAAAAAATATCATAAAAGAAGAAAAAAATAGAAAAAATAAAAATTATAATTTTGAATGAATTTTAAAGAATAAAAATTTTAATTTTAATTCAAATAAAAAAGATAATTTTAAATTATTTTATCCATTTAAAATTTATTTTTTTCAAAAATATCTCAAAAAAAAATTTAAAAAATTAAAAAAATAAAAAATATCATAAAAAAAGAAAAAATGAGAACCAAATAAAAATTATAATTTTTAATTTAAAAAATAAAATTTTTAATTTTAATTAAAATAAAAAATACCATTTCAAATTACTTTTCCCATTTCAAATTATTTTTTTTAAAAAATATTCCAAATAAAGAAGTAAAAAATGAGAAAAAAATAAAAATTCAAATGTTAACTCAAATAAAAAACATAAATTTAAATTATTTTTTTCATTTAAAATTAATTTTTTTAAAAAAATATCCCAAAAAATTTATGGGGGTTAAAAAAATAAAAAATATCATAAAAAAGAAAATATCAAAAAAATGAGAAAAAAATAAAAATTATAGTATTTAAATTTAAAATAATAAAAATTTTCATTCAAATTTTTTTTTAATACCGCACCGTACATAGCTGTTTGTGCCCGTACCAAATCGAGATGTATCAGTGCGGTCCGATTAATCTCATAATTAAATTATCCGATATACTATTATTATTTATATTATAATTTTTATAGTCCTTTTAGCATAACTTTTTCTCTCGTAATGTTCTGAGATATATTAGTGTATGTGTAACCATATCCACAAAGCATAATATCCGATCACTTGAAATTAAATAATATAAAATAAAATTAATAATTAATAATATTAAATAGAATAAAAATGTCAAACGTACAAAAAATAGTACAATAAAAGTTTCAAAAATATTAAGTACAAATCTAAAAAAGATTAAGTCCCATAAAGACGTCGTGGTGCCCGTGATCGCTTGGACCTTCTCAGGAAGGTCCTCAACGGCTGCTCCTGCTCCTGCTCCTGCTGTGATGGCCCCTTCTCTATATCAGTAGAGGAGGTCTGCTGGTCATGCTGCTCAGGAATAACGGATACTATCAGATCATTTACGGACTGATGCCGTGCTGTCGGAGAGGAGAAAATGCTGGAGATAGCCGGAGAAGAAGGAGAGAGGGGTTTTTTTTTTTTTTTGGAATTTAAGCTTCAAAAATGCCAAGGGAATGACATTTTTGAAGGGAATGGCATTTTCAAAAATGCCATTCCCTTTGACGTTTTCCTCTATTTTTTTTAATAATTTTTTTTAATTTTTTTAATTTTTCTTTACTTATTTTTATATGATTTTTTAATAAATAAAATTAATTTAAAATGGACATAGTAATTTGAAATGATAATTTTTTATTTGAATTAAAGTTAAATTTTTTAAGTAATAATTATAAATTTTATTTTTTTACTATTTTTTATTTGAATTATAATTATAATTTTTAATTTTTTAATTTTAAAATTATAATTTTTATTTTTAAATTAGAATTACAATTTATAATTTTTTAAATTCAATTCTTTTCCCTTTTTTCTTTTTTTATGGTGTTTTTTATTTTTTTTACACCAATTTTTTTCTTTTTTCAGATATTTTTTTAAAAAAATAATTTGAAATGGAAAAAGTAATTTGAAATGACATTTTTTATTTTCATTAAAGTTAATTTTTTTTAAAATTTTAATTTACAATTTTTATTTTTTTTCATAATTTTTATTTTTTTCACTTTTCGTATGGCATTTTTTTCTTTTATTTTTCTTGAATTTAAATTTAAATTTTAATTTTTTATAACTTAAAATTATAATTTTTATTTTTTTTCTCATTTTTACCTTTTTTCTTTTTTTATGAAATTTTTTTGAGGTATTTTTTATTTGTTTGGAATATTTTTAAAAAAATTATTTTGAAATGGAGAAAGTAATTTGAAATGATGTCTTTTATTTTAATTAAAATTAAAAATTTTATTTTTTTTAAATTTAAAATTATAATTTTTATTTTGTTCCTATTTTTTTAAATTTTTGACTTCTTTATGGCACTTTTATTTTTTTAATTTTTTATTTTTTTGAACATTTTTTTTAAATTAATTTGAAATGGAGAAACTAATTTGAAATGATGGTTTTTATTTTAATTAAAATTAAAATTTTAATTTTTTAAAATTTAAAATTTTTATTTTTATTTTTTTTTCATTTCTTTCTTATTTTTTCTTTTTTTTTATGGTATTCTTTATTTTTTAAAATTTTTAAGTTTTTTTAGATATTTTTTTAAAAATTAATTTTAAATGGACAAAATAATTTAAAATTATCTTTTTTATTTGAATTAGAATTAGAATTTTTACTTTTTAAAATTCATTCAAAATTATAATTTTTATTTTTTCTCAAATTTTTCTCATTTTTTTCTTCTTTAATGATATTTAAAAAAATTAATTTAAAAAAATTAATTTTATGGTATTTTTTAATGCTATTTTTTAAGATCTTTTTTGATATTTTTTAAAAAAAATTAATTTTTAAATAATTTTAGAATTATAATTTCTATTTCTTTTCGATTTTTTTAATGGTATTTTTAATTTTTTTTTACATCAATTTTTTTCAGATATTTTTTTAAAAAGATAATTTGAAATGGAAATACTAATTTTAAATGATAATTTTTATTTTTATCAAAATTAAAATTTTTATTTTTTTATAAATTTAAATTTTTTTTTCTATTTTTTACCGTTTTTTTCTTTTTTTTTTGGGAGAAAAAAATGTCAAATAATATGGTGTTTTTAAAAATGCCATATCATTTTACATTTTTTTTTTAATGTAGTCTACATGAAAAATAGAGGATGACGTGGTCACGATAAAACGCCATTCAAATGACATTTTACCAATTTTACATCACTCTGATAAATAAGTTAAAAATCAAATTATTTAAATAAATAAATTTTTTTTATATTAATTAGAAAAAAAACTCCACTCCTCTCTATATGATAAAGCAGCTGGTTTGTTTGCTTACCAAAAGAAAGAAAAAAAAACAGCTAAGGCATGTCCGGAAATGCCAGATTTGTTGGGGTCAAGATAATGCGGCTGATGGAAAGGAGGGAGTGGGAGAGATGGGATCAGTGGGCTCGATCATTACAGGTTGAAAAGACAACCTATCAGGGTCCTTTTTCCCTCATCCTAAGGGGATTGAACCACGCGATCCTTGTGTTATCCCTCTTTTGTACCCCGGTTCTCTCCCTTCCATTCCTTGCACCTTCTCTCTACCAAATTTCATTGGATGTGGCTATAAATTTCTAGAGAGATCCTAGATCTGCCTATAGGATTGGGCTGAAGCTTCCGTGAGAATCGAGTCTGATCCATCCAACATATATCTTCTAAACTATATACACAGATATATCTAATATTGTTAGAATATAAGACTCCTCACATCAACTAGACCTCTTCCAGTATAGGATAGAAAAACTAGTGAGGTTATTTTTTTCCCTTTATGGAATTCAAGCTGACCCATTCCATTCTTGACAAATTTGTGAAATGAGCCTTTTGTCCGGCGTGTGTTTTTATGAATCCTATTGGATTGCACATAATTACCCAAACAGGACCCACAAGGTATAAGATTCCCTAGGTTCTTAAATCTCAGAACTCATATATATATATATATATATATATATATATCATACAGATAATAAATAATATATAAATAAATATGTATGAAATTATTTATTCATCAGGTTGAATTGGCCCTCAAGCTAAATCAAGGCCTTGCCCATCTCGTCAGGCCTAAAGGCCCATTTAAAGTCGGCCGGGGTCGGGCGGGGCAGGCTGGCTTGTTTTTGGTGATGTCCATGGTGCGCATGGGATAAATCTTTCAGCTTCAGCTTCATTTCGATTCGCGCAGGTCATCCATCGTGCGTGTGCCTCTCTCTATGAGGCGAGGCCATCTCCAGGAGGGCCATCTCGGCTCTCTCCGTCGATCTTCCTCTCTCTCCATGCCCATCATCTCATCCCCCACCAAATCCCACCATCACCACCTACCCCTTTCTCTCCCTCCTCGAGAAATCCTCCACAGTAAAAGAAGTGAAGCAACTGCACGCCCATGCTATCGTCTTGGGCCTCGTCCGCTATACCTATGTCACCAGCCGAATCCTCGCCATCTACGCCCTCCACGCCAACCCCGACATCCACTCTGCCCTCCTGGTCTTCCACCGGATCCCGAGCCCACCATCTTCAACTGGAACACCGTGATCAAGGGTTACTGCAGAACCCCCTACCCCGAGAAGGGTCTCCTTTTCTACTCCCACATGAGACGCCGAGGGCTCCCTCCCAACATGCATACCTTCCCCTTTGCCATCAAGGCTTGCCCTCGCCTCTCGTCTCTGTCCCAAATCCACGGGCAGATTGTCAAATTCGGGTTCGACCTCGACGTCTTTGTGACGAGCTCTCTAATCAGATGTTACTCGCATCTGGGTGGCCTGGACTTCGCTTCTCAGGTGTTCGACGAAAGCTCTAACAGAAACATCGTGTGCTGGACCAGTCTTATTAGCGCGCATTGTGCTCATGGTCTGGTGGATAGAGCGAGGGAATTCTTTGATCGGATGGCCGAAAGGAATGATGTTTCCTGGAGTGCAATGATAACGGGTTATGTGCAGAATGAACGTCCGGAAGAGGCGATTGAATTGTTTCGCGAATTGAAGGGTGGTGGGAGCGTAAAGCTCAACGACTCTTTGCTCGTCAGTGTTCTGAATGCGTGTGCTGGTTTGGGCGCTTTGGAGGAGGGTAGATGGATCCATGATTACATTGATAGGAGAGAGACACAGTATGGACTCGAGCTAGGGACTGCCCTCTTAGATTTCTATTCAAAATGTGGCTTTATAGAGAGTGCGAGGGAGGTGTTCTGCAAGATGGGTCGCAAAGATGTGACGGCTTGGAGTGCAATGGTCATGGGTCTGGCTCTCAATGGGCTGAGCCATTCAGCCATCGAGACTTTCTCAGAGATGTTGAGGTGTAAGGTTGTGCCAAATGCCATCACCTTTGTTGGGTGCTGACTGCTTGCAATCATGGCGGTTTGGTAGATGAAGGATGGGCTTATTTTGAGGACATGAGCAGGGTTTATGGTGTGTCTCCCACGATCGAGCATTACGGATGTGTCGTCGATCTCTTAAGCCGTGCCGGGAGGACTGCTGTGGCCGAAAGCTTGATCCAGTGCATGCCAATGGAGCCCGACGGGGTCATATGGGGGGCTCTGCTCAACGGTTGTCTGATGCATGGACATGCTGAGCTAGGGGGGAGAGTCGGTAGGCATGTGATCGAGTTGGAGCCACACCATTGTGGGAGGTATGTGGGTCTCGCCAATGTATATGCTTCAATGGGAAGGTGGGAGGGTGTTGTGAAGGTAAGACGGGCGATGAGGGATAGGGGAGTGAAAACTACTCCGGGTTGGAGTCTGATTGAGATAAATGGAGTTGGCCATAGGTTTATAGCTGATGACAATGGCCATCCCAACAAGAAGAGGTATACGGGATGTTGGGTGATGTCATTATGGAATTGATATCACCAGGCAATGGGGCTATCATAATTGACGTATAACAGGTCTCATACTCTCATGAGGAGCACGAATAATCTATTCGGGTGTTCAAATACGAGCTTTTATTGATGTTGAGTTGGTCTGGAATTGATATATTTGATTCAGTTTTTGGTGCTTCTAGAAACATATGTGCTCGGATCCATCAACAATGATGGAATGGGTATTGTTGCGCTGTGGGACAGTCCAGGATGAGGCACGTTCTCACACGGAGCACAGAGATGCTTCTGAACTGGTCGGACGAGAAGCCATTTGATTATGCTAAAAAAATTATAAAAATTATAATATAAATAATAATAATATATCAGATAATTTAATTATGAAATGAATTGAATCATATTGGTACATCTCGATCTGGTACAGACACAAACAGCTACTATGGTGCGGTATTGAAAAAAATTTTGAATTAAAATTTTTATTTTTTTAAATTCAAAATTATAATTTTTATTTTTTTTGATATTTTTTTTGATATTTTTTATTTTTTTAACCCCCATAAATTTTTTTGGGATATTTTTTTAAAAAAAATTAATTTTAAATGAAAAAAAATTTGAATTTATTTATTTTTATTTGAGTTAACATTTGAATTTTATTTTTTCCTCATTTTTTACTTCTTTGTTTGAAATATTTTTTAAAAAAATAATTCGAAATGAAAAAAATAATTTGAAATGATATTTTTATTTTAATTAAAATTAAAAATTTTATTTTTTTAAATTAAAAATTATAATTTTTATTTTTTTCTATTTTTAAATATTTCTCTTTTATGTCACTTTTTTTATTTTTTATTTTTTTAGATATATATTTTTTAAAAAAATTAATTTGAAATAGAGAAAGTAATTTGAAATGATGGTTTTTATTTGAATTAAAATTAAAATTTTTATTTTTTTAAATTTAAAATTATAATTTTTATTTGGCTCTCATTTTTTTCTCTTTTTTTAATGGTATTTTTTATTTTTTTAATTTTTTAAGATTTTTTGAGATATTTTTTTAAAAAAATAAATTTTAAATGTATAAAATAATTTAAAATTATTTTTTATTTGAATTAAAATTAAAATTTTTATTTTTTAAAATTCATTCAAAATTATAATTTTATTTTTTCTATTTTTTCTTCCTTTATGATATTTTTAAAAAAAATTAATTTGAAAAGGAGATTGTAATTTGAAATGATGATTTTTATTTGAATTAAATTAAAATTTTTATTTTCTTAAATTTTAGAATTATAATTTTTATTTCTTAAAATTTTTAATGGTATTTTTTAATTTTTTTACACCAATTTTTTTCAGATATTTTTTTAAAAAGATAATTTGAAATGAAGATACTTTTAAATGATAATTTTTATTTTTATCAAAATTAAAATTTTTATTTTTTTATAAATTTAAATTTTTTTATTTTTATTTTTTATCATTTTTTTCTTTTTTTGGGAGAGAAAACGCTAAAAATATGGTATTTTTAAAAACGCCATTTGGAATGACGTTTTTAAAAACATCATTTTTGATATTTTTTTTAAAATTTTTTTTTATGTGGTCTACGTGAAAAATAGGGGGTGATGTGGCCATGATAAAATGCCATTCAAAATGATGTTTTACCGATTTTGTATCATTCTGATAAATAAGTTAAAAATTAAATTATTAGATAAATAAATTTTTTTATATTAATTAGGAAAAGAACTCTGTTAATTGAACCTCGAAGAAAGTAGGGTGGAAAATCTCTTATTTATGCATCATCATTCATTTGTAATGTTTCATCTCTTTGGTCTGTTTTTGATGCTTAATGTATTCCATGTGTACTTTTGTTTTGGGTAAGGTATTACATTTGTACTTGGAATAAGGCATTGTTGGTGCAAAAATCCGCCTGCGCCGGGG